>NC_069504.1:904414769-904742269 GCF_027579735.1 Bombina bombina | reverse complement strand
TTGGGATCCCTGGATCTGGACCCGTAGCAAGGAACCTTGAAGTTCTGACGAGAGGCCATCAGATCCATGTCTGGAATGCCCCACAATTGAGTAATTTGGGCAAAGATCTCCGGATGGAGTTCCCACTCCCCCGGATGAAATGTCTGACGACTCAGAAAATCCGCTTCCCAATTTTCCACTCCTGGGATGTGGATTGCAGACAAGTGGCAGGAGTGAGTCTCCGCCCATTGAATGATTTTGGTCACTTCTTCCATCGCCAGGGAACTCCTTGTTCCCCCCTGATGGTTGATGTACGCAACAGTCGTCATGTTGTCTGATTGAAACCGTATGAACTTGGCCTTTGCTAGCTGAGGCCAAGCCTTGAGAGCATTGAATATCGCTCTCAGTTCCAGAATATTTATCGGGAGAAGAGATTCTTCCCGAGACCAAAGACCCTGAGCTTTCAGGGGTCCCCAGACCGCGCCCCAGCCCACCAGACTGGCGTCGGTCGTGACAATGACCCACTCTGGTCTGCGGAAGCTCATCCCCTGTGACAGGTTGTCCAGGGACAGCCACCAACGGAGTGAATCTCTGGTCCTCTGATCTACTTGTATCGTCGGAGACAAGTCTGTATAGTCCCCATTCCACTGACTGAGCATGCACAGTTGTAATGGTCTTAGATGAATTCGCGCAAAAGGAACTATGTCCATTGCCGCTACCATCAAACCTATTACTTCCATGCACTGCGCTATGGAAGGAAGAGGAACAGAATGAAGTATTTGACAAGAGTTTAGAAGTTTTGATTTTCTGGCCTCTGTCAGAAAAATCCACATTTCTAAGGAGTCTATTATTGTTCCCAAGAAGGGAACCCTTGTTGACGGAGATAGCGAACTTTTTTCTACGTTCACTTTCCACCCGTGAGATCTGAGAAAGGCCAGGACAATGTCCGTGTGAGCCTTTGCTTGTGGAAGGGACGACGCTTGAATCAGAATGTCGTCCAAGTAAGGTACTACTGCAATGCCCCTTGGTCTTAGCACCGCTAGAAGGGACCCTAGTACCTTTGTGAAAATTCTTGGAGCAGTGGCTAATCCGAACGGAAGAAACTGGTAATGCTTGTCCAGGAATGCGAACCTTAGGAACCGATGATGTTCCTTGTGGATAGGAATATGTAGATACGCATCCTTTAAATCCACCGTGGTCATGAATTGACCTTCCTGGATGGAAGGAAGAATTGTTCGAATGGTTTCCATTTTGAACGATGGAACCTTGAGAAACTTGTTTAGGATCTTGAGATCTAAAATTGGTCTGAATGTTCCCTCTTTTTTGGGAACTACGAACAGATTGGAGTAGAACCCCATCCCTTGTTCTCCTAATGGAACAGGATGAATCACTCCCATTTTTAACAGGTCTTCTACACAATGTAAGAATGCCTGTTTTTTTATGAGGTCTGAAGACAATTGAGACCTGTGGAACCTCCCCCTTGGGGGAAGCCCCTTGAATTCCAGAAGATAACCTTGGGAGACTATTTCTAGTGCCCAAGGATCCAGAACATCTCTTGCCCAAGCCTGAGCGAAGAGAGAGAGTCTGCCCCCCACCAGATCCGGTCCCGGATCGGGGGCCAACATCTCATGCTGTCTTGGTAGCAGTGGCAGGTTTCTTGGCCTGCTTTCCTTTGTTCCAGCCTTGCATTGGCCTCCAGGCTGGCTTGGCTTGAGAAGTATTACCCTCTTGCTTAGAGGACGTAGCACTTGGGGCCGGTCCGTTTCTGCGAAAGGGACGAAAATTAGGTTTATTTTTGGCTTTGAAAGACCTATCCTGAGGAAGGGCGTGGCCCTTGCCCCCAGTGATATCAGAGATAATCTCTTTCAAGTCAGGGCCAAACAGCGTTTTCCCCTTGAAAGGAATGTTAAGCAATTTGTTCTTGGAAGACGCATCCGCTGACCAAGATTTTAGCCAAAGCGCTCTGCGCGCCACAATAGCAAAACCAGAATTTTTCGCCGCTAACCTAGCCAATTGCAAAGTGGCGTCTAGGGTGAAAGAATTAGCCAATTTGAGAGCATGAATTCTGTCCATAATCTCCTCATAAGAAGAAGAATTATTATTGAGCGCCTTTTCTAGTTCATCGAACCAGAAACACGCTGCTGTAGTGACAGGAACAATGCATGAAATTGGTTGTAGAAGGTAACCTTGCTGAACAAACATCTTTTTAAGCAAACCCTCTAATTTTTTATCCATAGGATCTTTGAAAGCACAACTATCTTCTATGGGTATAGTGGTGCGTTTGTTTAGAGTAGAAACCGCCCCCTCGACCTTGGGGACTGTCTGCCATAAGTCCTTTCTGGGGTCGACCATAGGAAACAATTTCTTAAATATGGGAGGAGGGACGAAAGGTATACCGGGCCTATCCCATTCTTTATTTACAATGTCCGCCACCCGCTTGGGTATAGGAAAAGCTTTGGGGGGCCCCGGGACCTCTAGGAACTTGTCCATTTTACATAATTTCTCTGGAATGACCAAATTCTCACAATCATCCAGAGTAGATAACACCTCCTTAAGCAGAGCGCGGAGATGTTCCAATTTAAATTTAAATGTAATCACATCAGGTTCAGCTTGTTGAGAAATTTTCCCTGAATCTGAAATTTCTCCCTCAGACAAAACCTCCCTGGCCCCCTCAGACTGGTGTAGGGGCACTTCAGAACCAATATCATCAGCGTCCTCATGCTCTTCAGTATTTTCTAAAACAGAGCAGTCGCGCTTTCGCTGATAAGTGGGCATTTTGGCTAAAATGTTTTTGATAGAATTATCCATTACAGCCGTTAATTGTTGCATAGTAAGGAGTATTGGCGCACTAGATGTACTAGGGGCCTCCTGTGTGGGCAAGACTGGTGTAGACGAAGGAGGGGATGATGCAGTACCATGCTTACTCCCCTCACTTGAGGAATCATCTTGGGCATCATTTTCTCTAAATTTTGTGTCACATAAATCACATCTATTTAAATGAGAAGGAACCTTGGCTTCCCCACATACAGAACACAGTCTATCTGGTAGTTCAGACATGTTAAACAGGCATAAACTTGATAACAAAGTACAAAAAACGTTTTAAAATAAAACCGTTACTGTCACTTTAAATTTTAAACTGAACACACTTTATTACTGCATATGCGAAAAAGTATGAAGGAATTGTTCAAAATTCACCAAAATTTCACCACAGTGTCTTAAAGCCTTAAAAGTATTGCACACCAAATTTGGAAGCTTTAACCCTTAAAATAACGGAACCGGAGCCGTTTTTATATTTAACCCCTTTACAGTCCCTGGTATCTGCTTTGCTGAGACCCAACCAAGCCCAAAGGGGAATACGATACCAAATGACGCCTTCAGAAAGTCTTTTCTATGTATCAGAGCTCCTCACACATGCATCTGCATGTCATGCTTCCCAAAAACAAGTGCGCAATAGAGGCGCGAAAATGAGACTCTGCCTATGATTAGGGAAAGCCCCTAGAGAATAAGGTGTCCAATACAGTGCCTGCCGGTTATTTTACATAGTTCCCAAGATTAAAATAATTCCTCAAGGCTATGGAGTATAAAATATGCTTATATATAAATCGTTTTAGCCCAGAAAATGTCTACAGTCTTAAAAGCCCTTGTGAAGCCCTTTTTTTCTCTTCATGTAATAAAAATGGCTTACCGGATCC
Source organism: Bombina bombina (assembly GCF_027579735.1). Lineage (NCBI taxonomy): Eukaryota > Metazoa > Chordata > Amphibia > Anura > Bombinatoridae > Bombina > Bombina bombina. The sequence goes on along the minus strand of NC_069504.1, from coordinate 904,738,598 downwards.
CATAGGGAAAATGACAGCTTCCAGCATTACATCGTCTTGTTAGAAATGTGTCATACCTCAAGCAGCAAAAGTCTGCTCCCTGTTTCCCCCAACTGAAGTTAATTCCTCTCAACAGTCCTGTGTGGAAACAGCCATCGATTTTAGTAACGGTTGCTAAAATCATTTTCCTCTTACAAACAGAAATCTTCATCTCTTTTCTGTTTCAGAGTAAATAGTACATACCAGCACTATTTTAAAATAACAAACTCTTGATTGAATAATAAAAACTACAGTTAAACACTAAAAAACTCTAAGCCATCTCCGTGGAGATGTTGCCTGTACAACGGCAAAGAGAATGACTGGGGTAGGCGGAGCCTAGGAGGGATCATGTGACCAGCTTTGCTGGGCTCTTTGCCATTTCCTGTTGGGGAGGAGAATATCCCACAAGTAAGGATGACGCCGTGGACCGGACACACCTATGTTGGAGAAATTGTGCTCCTTACCGCACTTCAATATTATTATTATCGGTTATTTGTAGAGCGCCAACAGATTCCGCAGCGCTGCTTAAGTCACCCTAACACCCCCTAACTTAAATATAATTTAAATAAATCTAAATAAAAATTTATATTATTAGCTAAATAATTCCTATTTAAAACTAAATACTTACCTATAAAATAAACCCTAAGCTAGCTACAATATAACTAATAGTTACATTGTAGCTATCTTAGGGTTTATTTTTATTTTACAGGCAAGTTTGTATTTATTTTAACTAGGTAGAATAGTTACTAAATAGTTATTAACTATTTAATAACTACCTAGCTAAAATAAATACAAAAGTACCTGTAAAATAAAACCTAACCTAAGTTACACTAACACCTAACACTACACTACAATTAAATAACTTACCTAAATTAAATACAATTAAATAAATTACATACAATTAACTAAAGTACAAAAAAACAACACTAAATTACAGAAAATAATAAACAAATTACAAGATATTTAAACTAGTTACACCTAATCTAATAGCCCTATCAAAATACCCCCCCCCCAAAATAAAAAAAAACCCTAGCCTAAACTAAACTACCAATAGCCCTTAAAAGGGCCTTTTGCGGGGCATTGCCCCAAAGTAATCAGCTCTTTTACCTGTAAAAAAAAAATACAAACAACCCCCCAACAGTAAAACCCACCACCCACACAACCAACCCCCCAAATAAAATACTAACTAAAAAAACCTAAGCTCCCCATTGCTCTGAAAAGGGCATTTGGATGGGCATTGCCCTTAAAAGGGCAGTTAGCTCTATTGCAGGCCCAAACCCTAACCTAAAAATAAAACCCACCCAATACACCCTTAAAAAAAACCTAACACTAACCCCCTGAAGATCGACTTACAGAGATCGACTTACAGTTCATCCATCCTCAAGGAAGCGGCAGAAGTGTTCATCCAACTGGGCCGAAGTCCTCAACAAAGCTGGGAGAAATCTTCATACAAGCCGGACGAAGTGGTCCTCCAGACGGGCAGAAGTCTTCATCCAGACGGCATCTTCTATCTTCATCCATCCCACGCGGAGCGGGTCCATCTTCAAGACATCCGACGCGGAGCATCCTCTTCATCCGGAATCTTCTTACTGAATGACAGTACCTTTAAGTGACGTCATCCAAGATGGCGTCCCTTAGATTCTGATTGGCTGATAGAATTCTATCAGCCAATCGGAATTAAGGTAGAAAAAATCCTATTGGCTGATTGCATCCAATCAGCCAATAGGATTGAGCTTGCATTCTATTGGAACAGCTAGCTAGCTTAGGGTTTATTTTACAGGTAAGTATTTAGTTTTAAATAGGAATTATTTAGGTAATAATATTAATATTTATTTAGATTTATTGTAATTCTATTTAAGTTAGGAAGTGTTAGGGTTAGACTTAGGTTTAGGGGTTAATACATTTAGTATAGTGGCGGCGACGTTGGGGGCGGAATATTAGGGGTTAATAAATGTAGGTAGGTGGCGGCGATGCTAGGGACGGCAGATTAGGGGTTAATAATATTTAAATAGTGTTTGCGAGCTGGGAGTGCGGCAGTTTAGGGGTTAATATGTTTATTATAGGGGCGGCAGATTAGGGGTTAATAAATGTAGGTAGGTGGCGGCGACATTGGGGGAGGGAGATTAGGGGTTAATAAATATAATGTAGGTGTCTGCGATGTTGGGGGCAGCAGATTAGGGGTTAATAAGTATAATGTAAGTGATGGCAGTGTCCGGAGCGGCAGGTTAGGGGGTTAATAAGAATAATGTAGGTGGCGGCGATGTTAGGGATAGCAGATTAGGGGTTAATATTATTTAACTAGTGTTTGCGAGGCGGGAGTGCGGCGGTTTAGGGGTTAATATGTTTATTCTAGTGGCGGCGATGTCCGGAGCGGCAGATTAGGGGTTAAAATTTTTCTTATAGTGTTTGCGATGTGGAAGGGCCTCGGTTTAGGGGTTAATAGGTAGTTTATGGGTGTTAGTGTACTTTTTAGCACTATAGTTATGAGTTTTATGCTACGGCGTTGTACCATAAAACTCTTAACTACTGACTTTAAAATGCGTTAGGGATCGTGGAGGTAGAGGGTGTACCGCTCACTTTTTGGCCTCCCAGGACAAACTCGTAAAACTAACAGGGGGATATAAACAGAATACACAAAGAAAGGAAATGAAAACATACAAGCAATGCAGAGATACAAGATACGTAAAAGGGAAGAACTCTGAGACAAAGGGCTAGATTACAAGTGAAGTGCTAATTTATTGCCCGTTTACCGCCGCACAATAAATAACCAGCCATTACAACAAAGGATACCAAGAGAACAAAGTAAATCTAATAACAAAAGTGAATTTAAAAGTTTCTTAAAATTGCAAGCTCCATCTGAATCTTGAAAGTTTAATTTTGACTTGACTATCTCTTTAATAAAAAAAAAATAAAAAAAATAAAAAACAAAAGGTACAGTCAGTGTATCCTGAAAAATGTCTTGTGAAAACCTATAACTGAAGTTATTACATGTATTTCTCATGTGTCTTCAAATTTTAGTTTATAAAGTTTTTTCTATCCCTTGTGATTAATTTTTTTTTCCTAATTTTCGTTCACATTTCTGCTTAAAGACATAATCGCGAATGTCGACTATCATTTTTATTTTTAGAGATAGTAATACCATTTCCACAGATAGCAAACGAATAACACTTTTTCCAGTACCCTACACATATACACAGAGACCAACCACTTGCAAACTCTGCAAGTATTGTATTAATCTGTTTATGCGGCTCCGAGTTTTGTGCTAAGTCATTTGGGCTAAAACTGGAGCACAGTGTTGGTATTAAAAAAATGTTAATCGGACAAAGGACGGTGAAACAGTTCCCCCTCAATTTACTGTCTCCCCTTCTCTATCCCTCTCCTCTTAATGCGCTGCAGTATTTCCTGGCTTTATCTCACAGGCCCACGCTCCTCTGCATAATGGGATAAACACAGGGGGAGAGACCTCAGGCAGAGAGTGGATTAACGTGTTACTCAGGAGATGCTCCCCCTACTCATCAGAGCAGAACAGGTACCGCATTGTAATTACCGAGGCTTCAATCTGCTGAAAGTTTAAGGATTACTGCGAGTGAGTGAAAATCATTATGTGAACTCCCTGAGTTGTTTCCCTCACTTGCATTTTATTTTTGCTGATTTTGTGAGAACCAACAGAGCAGGGCCGGACTGGGACCAAAAATAGGCCTTGGAATTTTAAGCCAGAGCAGCCAACCCTGTTATATATATTGTGTGTGTGTGTATATATATATATATACTGTATATATATATATATATATATATATATATATATATATATATATATATATATATACATACACACACATGGCGTTTTTGTGGAGGTACTAACCAGTACCAGCACCTCTGCCATCTCATAACAAGTAATGTTTGTAATCATCATGTAAATACTCTAGTTTTCACAAGAGGTGGCTGCACAATTTATCAAACATTGTATATATATATATATATATATATGTATATATATATATATATATATAGTTTCAGAAAAGTTAAGCACTCACTGGACTTCAGTCGTCTGTGTAATAAACAATTTTATTGGTGACGTTTCGGGACAAAAACAGTCCCTTCCTCTGACAAACAACAATACAAAATATCAAACTTTTAAAGGTGAATAAAGCCCTCCTCTCTGTGAAAAAAACAATCACTGTGATCTGCGTGTGAAGACTGGAGAACCAAGTCTCCTGATAGGTTAGGGACCAAAGGTCAAATAAATTGATAGGATAAAAAAAACTGTCCATCAAAAGTGTATATTCGTCTAAATGCTTAAAAGTGAACTGAAGTGTATTAAAAACAAAGTACTGGGTCAGCAACTAGTGAATAAGCATATAAAGACAACAAAAGGTGTCAATAAAAAAGTTGAGTGAGGCTCGTAGGGCAAGAATATTACATGATACACCTAACCAATGGCATTGATCCACACAAAAGGTTCTAACTCGAGCAACCAATCACACACATTTTGTGAGCCGGAGAGTAAAATGAGTCACAATTCATCCGACTCCACCTCCAGAGTTGTCAGTGTCACATAGACTAACTCCATCACAACATCTTTGTCAATCAGACTATAACCCTCGTTCTAGATATTAGCTATACAAAGGGGTCTCATATATGTCCCCACTTAGCGTTAGCGCAATTACATAAAACAGCCATTCCCCAATGGAAATCTAAAACGATGTCTCATAACTAATACACAGAGAGAATCGCAATCAACATGTCAAAAATCAATGTCCGGCAAGTGTGTATTATCCTATGCGCGTCACTAGCCAATGGCATGTCAGTGTGGAGCCACACACCACCGATCCCCCAATCATGCGCTTTGTTGACTAACTGCTGTAGTCGCGCGTCACTATCCTATGGTGTTGTAGTGTGGAGCCACACACCCCTGTGCAACCAATCATATGATGCCAAGTGTTAATGCACGCCCATATGCTCGCACGTAATATACATACCTATGGACAGCACTGTCAGCCTCTAATAATCGAAGGATGCTGCATAACCCTAATTATTTATCTATAATACTGATAATACAATGTTTAAAGGAAACCAGAGCATAAATGGTGATCATAATGATCACACTAATCATACTCGCTAACTGACTAGGTAGTCATTATAATAATTTAATCTGTGAAATAAATCAAAACATATAGTGTATATTTCCAAATATAAAACCCAAAACACGAATGTGCATATATTAAATCAAAACAACCTACCATAGGCACTCACTTAGAGCCCAATCCATGCCACCCACTTGCTTGGCATCACCCTGTCTAGCCATAAAACCACTTGCTTGGCATCACCCTGTCTAGCCATAAAAAATCATGGGTCACAGCCCATCACCTAACATACTCCTCATGAATCTGTGAAGCGGCTAACCAGTTTTAATCAAAGTGAAAAACAAACATACCAGTGTGAAAATAGATAGAATAGATAATAAACTATATAATTGGTTTAGCACCCATAGTGTCTAGATCAAACCAGGATCCTAGACACACTGGAAAGATTCATAATAATCATAGTGGAAACACCCCTATTGTTAGAGTGTGAGTAAACTACCTCATATCAACTCTTTATCTTATCAACATAAATCTCTCAATATACATCCTTGGTTAACTTAAACATTCTAGTAAAAATAATGTTAGGATTGATAGTAGGTGTGTAATTCACTGCCCACCCAGCCAATCACTCTCATAGCTCCAACTTAGCTATTTGCTGACCAAGAAACTCTACAAGATTAAAAACTAAACAAACAAAGACAAATTAAAAACAATAGTAACCTATTGTGATTGTAGTATCTAGTTGTAAAGTGTACCCATTGTGTAACTTCTTAACATCAGAGGACCATAATGATAGTATATAAAGTAACCATCTTGATATAAATTCATATTAGTAAAATGCAGACAAAATCTGTATCAAGTAGGTTCCCAAGGGCTCGTGGACTCTCACCAACATCTGTGAACCTTGGACTCTCATAGCTAAAAATGGATCAATGAGCTCTCATCAAAGATAGCATTGCCATCCTGTGTGGACGTTGAGGCCTCTTGGTTGTAATGTCCCCAATTCGAACATCCATCTGGCTTCTTTCTTTAGGAGGATTGTCGCCCTATCACCTCCTCTGTTCAATTTTGGAACATGGTCAATAATCCGAAATCTCATGTCTGTGACCGTATGACCAGCTTCTAAGAAGTGGCGAGCTACCGGTTGGTCTGATTTGCCACTATTAATTGCAGATCTAATGCTGGACCGGTGATTTGCCATCCTAGTCCTGGCATCATCTGTCGTCTTACCGGTATAATATTTGCCACATGGACAATTCAGAAGATATACGATGTGCGTAGTGGTACAGGTCACTACATGTTTGATTTTATATTTCTTTCTGCGTTCTGGATGTTGAAAATGTGTCCCCGCTATCATCGCATTGCATGTAACACATCCTAGACACCTGTAACATCCAGCTTTCTTACTGAGCCAAGTTGTGTGTGTGGCTTCAGTGATGTCTGTCTTCATCAACAGATCCCTAAGGTTCCGTCCCCTTCTATAGCCTATCCGTGGCGTCTGCCATTTGGTAAAGGGTAACTTTGGGTCAGCCTCCAATAGCTTCCATTCTTCCTTTAGGGATTGGGTGATCCGGTTCTTGTCTGGTGTATAAGTGGTTACGAAAGTCATTTGAGGTGACTTCAGATTGTCAACAGTATTGCTTCTTATAGGCGTAGTGGCCAATGTACGCATTTCAGTAAGCACCTTCTGGCTATATCCCCTTTCCTTGAACCTTTTTGTCATTTCGTCAAGCTGGGTTGCACATCTCTCATTTTCAGTGTTATTTCTGATCACTCGTTGGTATTGTGCTTTTGGGATGTTCTTGATTAGACCGGGTTGATGGCAACTACGAGCATGTAGAATTGAATTTCGATCAGTTGTCTTCCTATACAAGGTAGTACCCAACTTGGTGCCATTCTTGAAAACTCGAACATCTAGATAATCAACGACCTCATTGCTGGTAGTATGGCTGAATCTGATGGTGCTGTCAATCTCGTTGAGGGTCTGAATCCATGTGTCCAGTGTATTCGAGCCATCTTCCCATATCAGAAACAAGTCGTCAATATAGCGACAGTAATATTTTATTTCTGGTTTTTCAAATATCTTCAATACATTGATCTCATAATCAGCCATGAAGAGATTGGCTAGTGATGGGGCCACGTTGGACCCCATCGCCGTGCCAGAGATTTGCAAATAATAGGTCTTATCAAACCGAAAGTAATTTTCAGAGAGGCATATATCCAGGAGTTTAATTAGTACCTCCTCAGAGGGACCAACATATGGTACTTGTCTTAGACACTTGGCCACTGCTGCTATACCCGATGTATGTGGTATAACAGTATATAAGCTTGAAACATCCAGTGTGGCCAAAATGTCAGTTGGTTTCATGTCTGTGATCCGTAGTATGTGAGACATAAAATCTGTGGAGTCCCGAATATATGATTTTTGTTGCTTCACCCACGGTTGTAGGAAGGAGTCAACATATTCTGCCAGTAGTTGGAGCAACGAACCCCTGGCCGACACAATCGGCCTACCAGGGGGATTCTTGCTGTCCTTATGGACCTTGGGAAGTGTATATAGTATGGGAACCACTGGAAAGTCCTGTTTCAAAAAGCTTTAGTGGTTCTGTGTAATCTGACCCTCAGTAAGCCATTGTTGTAAGCTGGCATCGATTTTCTTTTTGAGTCCTATTGTAGGATCACTCGGGAGAGGTTGATATGTTTTTAAGTCAGACAATTGTCTTAGGATTTCTGCCTTGTAGTCCATAGTGTTCATAACTACTATACCCCCGCATTTATCTGCGGGGCGTATGACGATGGAAGAGTCTTTCTGTAGTGAACCTATGGCAAGTCTTTCCTCTTTAGTCAAATTGTCACACCCCCGATGTGTAGATTTTTTAGGAATCTGTTCCGTTAGGAATTGGGTGACTGTCTGGATGGTGGCATTGTTGGAATGTGGGTCAAACCGTCCTTTTGGTTTGAATCTATCTATGACGTCAATTTCATTCTTTTCAGTGCCAAAGTATTCCTTTAACCTCAGATTTCTCCCATATTTCTGAATATCTATAAATAAATCAAAGTTGTCTTTCTTAGTGACTGGTACAAATGACAGTCCTTTGTTAAGCAGGCTCATTTCCGCCTCGTTTAATGTACGGTCACTAATATTGAACACCATATTGGTTTTTACAACTGTATTGGAGGGCGGCGGGCGATGCCCCCCCTCCTCGTGTGCGGCCTCTGCCTCGACCTAAGAAACTGTTTCCTGAGCTGGGTGGTAATGTTGTAATTGTATTCTTGGGATTATCCCACTGCTGATAGCTGCGGCCCCCTCTGGAGCGTGTAGTGACCCCTCTTGTGATTGGCTGGGTGGGCAGTGAATTACACACCTACTATCAATCCTAACATTATTTTTACTAGAATGTTTAAGTTAACCAAGGATGTATTTTGAGAGATTTATGTTGATAAGATAAAGAGTTGATATGAGGTAGTTTACTCACACTCAATAGGGGTGTTTCCACTATGATTATTATGAATCTTTCCAGTGTGTCTAGGATCCTGGTTTGATCTAGACACTATGGGTGCTAAACCAATTATATAGTTTATTATCTATTTCTATCTATTTTCACACTGGTATGTTTGTTTTTCACTTTGATTAAAACTGGTTAGCCGCTTCACAGATTCATGAGGAGTATGTTAGGTGATGGGCTGTGACCCATGATTTTTTATGGCTAGACAGGGTGATGCCAAGCAAGTGGTTTTATGGCTAGACAGGGTGATGCCAAGCAAGTGGTTTTATGGCTAGACAGGGTGATGCCAAGCAAGTGGGTGGCATGGATTGGGCTCTAAGTGAGTGCCTATGGTAGGTTGTTTTGATTTAATATATGCACATTCGTGTTTTGGGTTTTATATTTGGAAATATACACTATATGTTTTGATTTATTTCACAGATTAAATTATTATAATGACTACCTAGTCAGTTAGCGAGTATGATTAGTGTGATCATTATGATCACCATTTATGCTCTGGTTTCCTTTAAACATTGTATTATCAGTATTATAGATAAATAATTAGGGTTATGCAGCATCCTTCGATTATTAGAGGCAGACAGTGCTGTCCATAGGTATGTATATTACGTGCGAGCATATGGGCGTGCATTAACACTTGGCATCATATGATTGGTTGCACAGGGGTGTGTGGCTCCACACTACAACACCATAGGATAGTGACGGGCGACTACAGCAGTTAGTCAACAAAGCGCGTGATTGGGGGATCGGTGGTGTGTGGCTCCACACTGACATGCCATTGGCTAGTGACGCGCATAGGATAATACACACTTGCCGGACATTGATTTTTGACATGTTGATTGCGATTCTCTCTGTGTATTAGTTATGAGACATCGTTTTAGATTTCCATTGGGGAATGGCTGTTTTATGTAATTGCGCTAACGCTAAGTGGGGACATATATGAGACCCCTTTGTATAGCTAATATCTAGAACGAGGGTTATAGTCTGATTGACAAAGATGTTGTGATGGAGTTAGTCTATGTGACACTGACAACTCTGGAGGTGGAGTCGGATGAATTGTGACTCATTTTACTCTCCGGCTCACAAAATGTGTGTGATTGGTTGCTCGAGTTAGAACCTTTTGTGTGGATCAATGCCATTGGTTAGGTGTATCATGTAATATTCTTGCCCTACGAGCCTCACTCAACTTTTTTATTGACACCTTTTGTCTATACACACACATACTACTCACCTGCAAAGATTTGTACACCCAGCAGAAAGCAGAACATTTTGCTGATATACTGTCCGATTTCTACCGCATGTGGGGACAGGTTTCAAAAGAGGCTAATCAAGGGGTACATATTTAGCCCAAGTTTCCTTTGCTGCTGTTAAAGGGATACTAAACCCAATTTTTTTCTTTCACGGTTCAGATAGAGCATGCAATTTTAAGCAACTTTCTAATGTACTTCTATTATCAATTCTTCTTTGTTCTCTTGGTATCTTTATTTGAAAATCAGGAAAGTAAGCTTAGGAGCCGGCCCCTTTGTGGACCTGGGTTAGCGCTTGCTGATTGTTGGCTAAATGTAGCCACCTATCAGCAAGCGCTACCCAGGGTTCTAAACCAAAAATTGTCCGGCTCCTAACCTTACATTCCTGCTTTTTCAAGTACAGATAACAAGAGAGTGAAGAAAAATTGATAATAGGAGTAAATTATTTATCTGAATCATAAAAGAAAAAATTTGGGTTTACTATCCCTTTAACGTAGATTGACTGTTGTACTTTTTAATTAATTGTACAAATGGGTACAGAAAGGTATCTCTTATGATATTGGACCTCCTAACAGAGGGGCTGTAGGACTAGTGTCAGTGGTGGTTCATTGGGGGGGCTAAGAAAGGTGGTGAACATAATACATGGAGCCTTTAACAGCTCTACTGGGGTGCTACACATGCATTTGCAGGTATATAGCACCTCTCAGCACCCCTATAGAACCGCCACTGGCTAGTGTTTCAACTGAGGTCTCTTCTTTGTATGGAGCTTACTTGGGTGTTGCAGAGTCATAAATTTGAGCTGAGATATCATAAGGCCATGTGCTGAAAGTTGGCGGCCAGGTGTCAGAGCTGGTCTGATTTGGGTAAGGCGCTGACAGCGGGGGTGCAGGACAAAGTGTGTGATCTGAGGTCTGATGTGGGTACTGAGTTCACAAAGGGGTTGACGGTTCAGAGTTTAATCAGTGATATTATGGGGATTACTTTGGGGTGTTTGAGGGCCAGGGGCCTTGTCTTATGTGAGCATGATGCTTACAGAGTGGTTTTTGTGTCAGGGGTCTGATTTAAAAAGCATTATGGGATACTTTATAATATTAGCTTGGCACAATGACCATTAAAAATATTGCTTACCTCTTTGAAGTACATTCTTCATAAAGGGACATGCAACTCAAAAATAGTTTTTATGATTCAGAAAGAGCATAGAATTTTAATCAACTTTCTATTTTTGCTTAATTCTCGTGATATCCTTTAATGAAGGAGCAGCAATGCACTACTGGGAGTTAGATGAGCACATCAGTAAGCCAATGACAGGAGGCATATATGTGCAGCCACCAATTAGCAGTTAGCTCCTAGCCCTTGAGCCTACCTAGGTAAGCTTTTCAACCAAGGATACAAAAGGAACAAAGCAAATTTGATAATAGAAGTAAATTGGAAAGTTGCTTAAAATTACATGCTCTATCTGAATCATGGGTTTCATGTAGAGCTGCAACAAATAATCGTTATAATCGATAATAATCGATTATGAAAATAGTTGTCAATTTATTCTCATAGTCGATTAGTTGGTCTGCGCATGGCACCAGCTGCTTAACTCCACTGAGCTCCTGCACAGGGTATTGTGTTTTATGGTTATGCCCTTAGCCTAAAGGACGTCTACAGATGTTTACTTTTCACTTTTCAGGACAGTATACGCTTACAACTACTCCTGGCTTATGTGCAACCCAGAAATTATAGGAGTCATCATTTGGATTGGTTTATATTAAATCAGGTAATCTGGGACTATGCTTTGCATGATATAGTGCCAAGCTTGTTATTTACACTTAGTTCTAGATTGATGTGAGTTGTTATTTGAATGGTGTGAACTATTATCTGTTTGCACAATTATTATCGGATTGATTGCTATTGCTGATTATATGTATTGTATAGATAAATGTGTAAGGCTTTGTCCTGTTAATGATATATAGTCCTTAGCGCTTTTGACTTTTTTTTAATATTTTTAATAAATTGTGATAATATGTACCAGATTCAACCTCTAGAAGTATATATCTGTTATTTTTAGAGCGGACTAGATATTTTTCCCTAACCTTATAGGTGGTTATTTACCATTGCATATAGATATTCAAGATATTTTTTATGTTAGAATTAAGTCCAGGCTTACTTTGATAGGCCCCTTGCATTGGTGAAGCTAACAAAGATAAATATCCCACCTTGGTGATATTGGCAAAACCCTACTTGTGCATCTCAGGCACCTCTACGCCATCTGAGCGCCTCTTCTCTGCTGCAGGCCAAATAGCTTGCAAAAAGAGAGCAAGCCTCAGCCAGGAGTATGTGGCCATTTTGACATTTTTGTATTTCAATGCAAAGTTTCTGGAAGAGTGAATAAGAAAATGTTATAAACAGTTATATTCTACCACTTTCTAGTTCTACCTCTTCAAAAAGTTTGTGGTTTTGTTTTGCTTAATTATAAAAATGTGTTCTGCTGCTTAAAAATTGATCAAACAGTTGTGTTAAAGGGACAGTCAAGTCCAAAAAAAACTTTCGTAATTTAAATAGGAAATTTAATTTTAAACAACTTTCGAATTTACTTTTATTACCAATTGTGTTTTGTTCTCTTGGTATTCTTAGTTGAAAGCTAAACCTAGGAGGTTGATATGCTAATTTCTTAGACCTTGAAGACTGCATCTAATATGAATGCATTCTGACCACTAGAGGGCATTAGTTCATGTGTTTCATATAGATAACATTGAGCTCATGCACGACAAGTTACCCTGGAGTGAGCACTGATTGGCTAAAATGCAAGTCTGTCAAAAGAACTGAAATAAGGGGGCAGTTTGCAGAGGCTTAGATACAAGGCAATCACAGAGATAAAAAGTGTATTTCTATAACAGTGTTGGTTATGCAAAACTGGGGAATGGGTAATAAAGGGATTATCTTTCTTTTTAAACAACAACAATTCTGGTGTTGACTGTCCCTTTAATGTAAAGTTTTTTTAGTCTGAAGTTTATATTTGCAACACTCAGTATGTGGATTTTTTTTAAAATACAGTAAAAAAGGATTGATTCTTTTTTTTATCCGATTAGTAGATTAATCGAAAAAATAATCGACCGATTAATCGATTATGAAAATAATCGTTAGTTGCAGCCCTAGTTTCATGTACCTTTTACTATACCTAAAACATTAAAGGACCATTATACACTCATTTTTTCTTTGCATAAATGTTTTGTAGATGATCTATTTATAAAGCCCATAAAGTTTTTTTTTTTTTTTTAAATGTATAATTTTGCTTATTTTTAAAGAACATTGCTCTGATTTTCAGACTCCTAACCAAGCCCCAAAGCTTTATTTGAATACCGTCAGCTACCTACTCCAGCTTGCTCCTGTTTGTGTAAAGGGTCTTTTCATATGCAAAAGAAGGGGAGGGGGGAGGGTCTTATTTCCCACTTGCTGTGGGCTTTCCAACTGCCTTTTCAACAGAGCTAAACTGAAAGCTTCTAAGTACGTTTTTAAACCATTTTATACTGGATTTTTATATCAGTATCTGTGCATCTTATTCTTTATAGTAGTGTCTATTACATGCAGTTATATGAAAATGAGTGTATACTGTCCCTTTAACATATGTAATAGCATTTTAATAAGATTTAAAGTCTTCCCCTTCAGAACTGTGTTTTCTTATTGACCCTGAGGTATATAGTGATCACTTATACATGCTTGAAATGGGTCTTACAATTCTGTTCTTTTACTTCAGTAACAGAAAGACTGCTTTTATTTAGCTAATAATCTGCTGCAAACAGATTATATTAGAAAACATGTATAAACCATTTTGTGCTATTGTTTTGCACTGTAAATTATTTAATGATCACTGAATAAGCTGACCATATTGCCGCTTTAAAATGGGACACATATGAAAAATACATATGCCAGGGTTCTTATACAAAGCATTTCTTTAAACAGCATAGAAAATAGCCCTGACGTATTTTTCATATGTGTCCCTTTTTAAAGCGGCAATATGGTCACCCTATCACTGAATAATACTTGTGTGTAATTATCAGCCCATATGCCAGCTAAAATGTTTAGTGTATACCTATGTGCCTATCTTATTATTTAGTATTAGATAAAGACAATACTGTGAGCAGAAATTATGCAACAAAGTTTAACACACACAATGGGGCTGATTTACTAAGCAGTCAGTACTGCTTATTCCACGCAAGCATTCAGGCTCACGAATTAAGAAGCAGCGGCGGATAGCAATCATCCCGATCAGATACGATCGGGATGATTGATATCCCCTGCTACTGATTGGCCACGGATCTGCAGGGAGCAGCATTGCACAAGCATTTCACTAGAAATGCTTGTGCAATGTTAAATACTGATAGCGTATGCTGTGGGCATTTAGCGTTGTTGGGCGGACATGATCCGCTACAGCGGATCATGTTTGTCCAACATTTAGTAAATCGGTCCTAATGCCTCAACTGGTTAATATCACAAGATCATGAATAGAGCTATTTTACTTCCCATGTCTGTCTTTATTTTAAACTTTCTACTCAATGCATATGTTCTGTGATGTAGCAGCAGCACATAAAGTGATGTCACTGATGCTGTTTACTTTGACACTGTCTTTGAGAATGGCATCCTCCGTTTGTATCCTCTGCAAATTTTAAGTTTTAAAGTTTGTCAATAAATATTTGAGTTTTTAATTTTACACTAGTGCAATGGTGATATTGTTGCCCTAAAACTTGGTCTACTTACATCCTTGTTCAAGTTATATACGCTGTGGGTGGCGTGTTATTTCCAGCTGGCGAAACACCGGCTGTTTTATATCCATAGTGACTGGGCCTCACAGTGATTCCAGTTATAGGAGCTCTTACCTCTTGAATTTATTACACATATATTTAGATATATACATATATATTCACACACACATACACATATATGTATTTACATTGGAGCCCTCTCTAGTCAAACACTTTGCCATAAACCATATCCCTTTTAACCATTTTAAAAACGTTTTATTAATATGATATAGTTTTATTAGAACGTGTATATATGTGTGTAATACTTTATATTAATGTGTTTTATGCAACTTTTTTTTTTTAACCCTTACAGTTTATTTAGGCCTAAAGTTGAGCTAAATATTCTAGTGCAGTTTTCGTATTTCACTCAAGCACAAAGTATAAGGATAATATATATAGATATATATTAAATATGTAATTCTAAAAAGGCAATGGGGATACCAATGATCATTTCACTACAAAATACAAACACCTCTACTACTTACTGAAAGTGAATACAAATGCATTAATATATTAGCCATATAATGTATGCCAGTGTATTTAGCTTTCATGCTGCCCTAGGTTACAGTATTGAGAAATCTGCTACCTCCCCCACACCTATACTCCCCTCCAATTTAAGGTCATATTTGCCTCAAATATTTCAGCCAGAAGCCAGGAATGCACAGAGAGGTCATGGATCCCCACTAGTTAGTGTAAGGTCACTGATTTGTAAAATTAATAAAGAAAACATTTAGAAGTGGGAAGATATCATGCAATAGAGCAAATTGCTACCCCCATTAAATCTTGCTGCTCCCAGAGCATGCCAAATTGACCTAATCCAAAGCTGCAAGCCTGCAATCCCCAATGCCTGAGATAAACACTAGTGACCATGACACTCAGGGGTTAAAGCTAAACCTTTAATGAGAGCAGCATTTTGGGAACCTCATCAAATTAGTTTGAGGGCTGTAGATTCATAAGGTCGGTCTTCGGTCATGACACAAGGTCTTGAAGTGAATGTAGCTAAAGTTACGGAATTTCGCTCTGTATGTTGGAGATTTTAATTTCTCTGGCCCCAGAGAGGATTTTTTTTTAGCACATATGGAAGCAAAACTTCTTATCAGCTTAGGGCAAATTAAAAGTCTTATAAAAAATGAAAGCTAGCATACTGGAGAGTTATCTTTTGTCCCAGAGAGTTAGAGCTGAAACTAACGTCCAATCAGGAGGGGGGATAATCTAAGGGTAGTCTTAATCCGGCAGTGTCTTATCAGGGCTACAGACCATTCTACATATTTTCTCTGTGACTATGTATGAGCTGCATTATCGCTCAATAAGCAGGAAGCAAAATGCTAGATTGTAAGCTCTGGAGAAGCTCTCAGTACCTTAATGGGGCTTGCTGAAGTATTTTGAGTTTTGTGCAATTAGCTTTGCTCTTATTGTGAGCCTTTAATAGTATGGCCAATATGTAAATAATATGGAAGCAAACCAATATTAATATTATCATCTGAATGTCTGCATGAATGTAAAATCCTACATCTAGCAATGTTTTAAAACTAATGTGAATATATTTGCTTTTTTCTTGCCTTTTCCTGGCTAGTATTCTATACGCTGACACATCACTCAGCAAAGAGGCAAGCAGCAGGAAGAAAAAAAGACGATGGGGGCAAAAATTATAAAGGAATTTAAAAGAAGAGAAAAACGAAGAAGTAGACAGACAGGTCTATAGAACGGAGATTGAGAAGCACAGATACACACCTGGTATAATTAGCTACTATCTTCCGTCCCCAGGGACTCCACTGACAGCTTCATTGTGTAAAATGTTTCAAGACTTTTCACTGAAGCAGCACCAGTTCATCAGCACAGTAAAGGAGGCGGCTGTTGCTTTAAACTCATAGACCTGGGCCCATTGGGAGCTGGGATTATCTGTACTCCTGCATTAATGAAGCCGGAGGGCAGGCAAGGGACAGCTTTGTGCATGAGTGACAGGATTGATGTGGCCAAACTCTTACATCCTGGCTGCTCAGCTCAGAGGAACGTTATCTGCACCTGGTACGATGTCACCTGATTCCACTGTCACTCTGCTCATATCTTGGATGGTATGAGAATGACAGCATATTTATGTAGAGCAAGAAAGCCTGATTTACTTCTATCATCACATCCATGCAGTCCAGTCTAGCAGAACTGTACTTTCTTTAAGTACAGACTCCTTATTTACTTAAAAAACAACTATACTGCTCATGAGTTACAAAGTGGGCCTCTATGTTCCTATTGTACAAATTGAATTGTGTAATTCTAATTGAAATGGGCCTATCCGTATACAGAATTATTAGACTAACCAGTGAAAAAAAAGCTTGCCTTTCTTTATTTAAGAACTTAATTGCCTGCACCATAAGCAATCCAGTTAAAAAATCAAATCTTTAATTTATGATATTACTACTCTGTACATAACTATATTTATGTAATATATATGTCACGGATAACGGGCTGCAAGGGTTAAACCTCTACCCTCCTACCATCCTTATGTTTCTCCTGGATTTGAGCAATGGGGAGCATTCGCGATCACCCAGACCTTCCCTTTGTTGTATTTTTTTGTTTGAACCTCATCTTGAAAGAGATGGTCTCTGACCTCCACATTCCTCTTGCTGGCCGGGCCCATGGAATTGACGGTCGGCTGCGACAGCTTGGGATTCCTGGTGTCCTTTAACCCAGGTCGCTCCAGCTGCTCCTTGTTCCAGAGCTCCGCTCTTTTGGGGATTGGTCCCCCGTGGGAAGGTCAAGAGGCAGAGTGATTGCCGGAAGGGAGCTTCCTTAACATCCTCTTCCCACGGACCTTCTCGGTGTTCGTTTGGTCGGCCACAGCCCCTGCCCCCAGCCATGGATCATGTCTCTTTTTGGACTATAGCAGCTGGGAACCAAGGGTTTTCCAAAGACACCCTGGAAGTTCCGCAGCTCCCCCCGGGATCACCCTGAACGCACCATTCATGTACCGCTGGACGCTGGAAGGACATGGGGCTCTATGGAGGCGCCCAGTCTGTCTGGAGGGGCGGGAATGGCGGGAGATTTGAGGGGCTGATAAGGCTCTTATCAAGATGAGTTTGTGTATAAATGTTGTGTATTTTTATCAATAAAGTGAACTTCATATGTTCACCTAAATGCTAGTCTGTCTAGTTATTTGGGTGGGTTCTGCTAGAATCACTTTCTCCACTACATAGCGGCAGGTTCCAGGTATCGGGAGGATCCTTTGGCGGAGCTACCCAGTCGGGCTAGCCGGAATCAGTTACAATATATATATATATATATATATATATATATATAATTATACACTGTTGTTCTACAGCCCTCATATAAACACACCTCAAAGAAAAAGTTAAAAAAGTTGACTACAACATCCCTATAACAATTATCTGGAATTAGTCCAAAATAATTTAGAGGTTTCTTCTGTTAAGTGTGATCAGTCCACGGGTCATCATTACTTCTGGGATATTACTCCTCCCCAACAGGAAGTGCAAGAGGATTCACCCAGCAGAGCTGCATATAGCTCCTCCCCTCTACGTCACTCCCAGTCATTCTCTTGCACCCAACGACTAGATAGGATGTGTGAGAGGACTATGGTGATTATACTTAGTTTTATATCTTCAATCAAAAGTTTGTTATTTTAAAATAGCACCGGAGTGTGTTATTATCTCTCTGGCAGAGTTTGAAGAAGAATCTACCAGAGTTTTTGTTATGATTTTAGCCGGAGTAGTTAAGATCATATTGCTGTTTCTCGGCCATCTGAGGAGAGGTAAACTTCAGATCAGGGGACAGCGGGCAGATGAATCTGCATAGAGGTATGTAGCAGTTTTTATTTTCTGACAATGGAATTGATGAGAAAATCCTGCCATACCGATATAATGTCATGTATGTATACTTTACACTTCAGTATTCTGGGGAATGGTACTTCACTAGAATTACACTGTAAGAAATACATAAAGCTGTTTAATAACTAGAGATTATGTTTAACGTTTTTGCTGGAATGTAAAATCGTTTTCATTTACTGAGGTACTGAGTGAATAAATGTTTGGGCACTATTTTTCCACTTGGCAGTTGCTTAATCTGTTTTCTGACAGTTTCTGTTCTCCCTCACTGCTGTGTGTGAGGGGGAGGGGACGTTTTTTGGCGCTTTTACTACGCATCAAATATTTCAGTCAGCAACTCATTGTATTCCCTGCATGATCCGGTTCATCTCTACAGAGCTCAGGGGTCTTCAAAACTTATTTTGAGGGAGGTAATTTCTCTCAGCAGAGCTGTGAGAATTATAGTTTGACTGAGATAAAAAACGTTTATTCTGTAATTTGTTTCCTGCTTTCAGAATTTGTTATCTTTGCTAATGGGAAAGTTGTGTTATTTACAAGGATTGAGGCTATAACTGTTTCAATTTATTAATTTTCAACTGTCATAGATCTTCTGTGCTTCTTAAAGGCACAGTACGTTTTAATATTATTCTAATTGAATTGTATTTCCAAGTTACAAGTTTATTTGCTAGTGTGTTAAACATGTCTGATTCAGAGGATGATACCTGTGTCATTTGTTGCAATGCCAAAGTGGAGCCCAATAGAAATTTATGTACTAACTGTATTGATGCTACTTTAAATAAAAGTCAATCTGTACAAATTGAACAAATTTCACCAAACAACGAGGGGAGAGTTATGCCGACTAACTCGCCTCACGTGTCAGTACCTACATCTCCCGCTCAGAGGGAGGTGCGTGATATTGTAGCGCCGAGTACATCTGGGCGGCCATTACAAATCACATTACAGGATATGGCTACTGTTATGACTGAGGTTTTGGCTAAATTACCAGAGCTAAGAGGTAAGCGTGATCACTCTGGGGTGAGAACATAGTGCGCTGATAATATTAGGGCCATGTCAGACACTGCGTCACAGGTGGCAGAACATGAGGACGGAGAGCTTCATTCTGTGGGTGACGGTTCTGATCCAAACAGACTGGATTCAGATATTTCAAATTTTAAATTTAAACTGGAAAACCTCCGTGTATTACTAGGGGAGGTGTTAGCGGCTCTGAATGATTGTAACACAGTTGCAATACCAGAGAAAATGTGTAGGTTGGATAAATATTTTGCGGTACCGACGAGTACTGAGGTTTTTCCTATACCTAAGAGATTTACTGAAATTGTTACTAAGGAGTGGGATAGACCCGGTGTGCCGTTCTCACCCCCTCCGATATTTAGAAAAATGTTTCCAATAGACGCCACCACAAGGGACTTATGGCAAACGGTCCCTAAGGTGGAGGGAGCAGTTTCTACCTTAGCTAAGCGTACCACTATCCCGGTGGAGGATAGCTGTGCTTTTTCAGATCCAATGGATAAAAAATTAGAGGGTTACCTTAAGAAAATGTTTGCTCAACAAGGTTTTATATTGCAACCCCTTGCATGCATTGCGCCGATCACGGCTGCAGCAGCATTCTGGATTGAGTCTCTGGAAGAGAACATTGGTTCAGCTACTCTGGACGACATTACGGACAGGCTTAGAGTCCTTAAACTAGCTAATTCATTCATTTCGGAAGCCGTAGTACATCTTACTAAACTTACGGCGAAGAATTCAGGATTCGCCATTCAGGCACGCAGGGCGCTGTGGCTAAAATCCTGGTCAGCTGATGTTACTTCTAAGTCTAAATTGCTTAATATACCTTTCAAAGGGCAGACCTTATTCGGGCCCGGGTTGAAAGAGATTATCGCTGACATTACAGGAGGTAAAGGCCATGCCCTGCCTCAGGACGAAGCCAAAGCCAAGACTAGACAGTCTAATTTTCGTTCCTTTCGTAATTTCAAAGCAGGAGCAGCATCAACTTCCTCTGCACCAAAACAGGAAGGAGCTGTTGCTCGCTACAGACAAGGCTGGAAACCTAACCAGTCCTGGAACAAGGGCAAGCAGACTAGGAAACCTGCTGCTGCCCCTAAAACAGCATGAATTGAGGGCCCCCGATCCGGGATCGGATCTAGTGGGGGGCAGACTTTCTCTCTTCGCCCAGGCTTGGGCAAGAGATGTTCAGGATCCCTGGGCGCTAGAGATAATATCTCAGGGATACCTTCTGGACTTCAAATACTCTCCTCCAAGAGAGAGATTTCATCTGTCAAGATTGTCAACAGTCCAGACAAAGAAAGAGGCGTTTCTACGCTGCGTACAAGAGCTCTTGTTAATGGGAGTAATCCATCCAGTTCCACGATCGGAACAGGGACAGGGGTTTTACTCAAATCTGTTTGTGGTTCCCAAAAAAGAGGGAACTTTCAGACCAATCCTGGACTTAAAGATCCTAAACAAATTCCTAAGAGTTCCATCGTTCAAGATGGAGACTATTCGGACAATTTTACCTATGATCCAAGAGGGTCAGTACATGACCACTGTAGATTTAAAAGATGCTTACCTTCACATACCGATTCACAAAGATCATTATCGGTACCTAAGGTTTGCCTTCCTAGACAGGCATTACCAGTTTGTGGCTCTTCCATTCGGATTGGCTACAGCTCCAAGAATCTTCACAAAGGTTCTGGGTGCTCTTCTGGCGGTACTAAGACCGCGGGGAATCTCGGTAGCTCCATACCTAGACGACATTCTGATACAAGCTTCAAGCTTTCAAACTGCCAAGTCTCATACAGAGTTAGTGCTGGCATTTCTAAGGTCACATGGATGGAAGGTGAACGAAAAGAAAAGTTCACTGGTTCCACTCACAAGAGTTCCCTTCCTGGGGACTCTTATAGATTCTGTAGAAATGAAGATTTACCTGACAGAGGACAGGCTAACAAGACTTCAAAGTGCTTGCCGCACCCTTCATTCCATTCAACACCCGTCAGTGGCTCAATGCATGGAGGTAATCGGCTTAATGGTAGCGGCAATGGACATAGTACCCTTTGCACGCTTACACCTCAGACCACTGCAACTGTGCATGCTAAGTCAGTGGAATGGGGATTACTCAGACTTATCCCCTTCTCTGAATCTGGATCAAGAGACCAGAAATTCTCTTCTATGGTGGCTTTCTCGGCCACATCTGTCCAGGGGGATGCCATTCAGCAGACCAGACTGGACAATTGTAACAACAGACGCCAGCCTTCTAGGTTGGGGTGCCGTCTGGAATTCTCTGAAGGCTCAGGGACAATGGAGTCAGGAGGAGAGTCTCCTGCCAATAAACATTCTGGAATTGAGAGCAGTTCTCAATGCCCTCCTGGCTTGGCCCCAGTTGACAACTCGGGGGTTCATCAGGTTTCAGTCGGACAACATCACGACTGTAGCTTACATCAACCATCAGGGAGGGACAAGAAGCTCCCTAGCTATGATGGAAGTATCAAAGATAATTCGCTGGGCAGAGTCTCACTCTTGCCACCTGTCAGCAATCCACATCCCGGGAGTGGAGAACTGGGAGGCGGATTTCTTAAGTCGTCAGACTTTTCATCCGGGGGAGTGGGAACTTCATCCGGAGGTCTTTGCCCAAATACTTCGACGTTGGGGCAAACCAGAGATAGATCTCATGGCGTCTCGACAGAACACCAAGCTTCCTCGTTACGGGTCCAGATCCAGGGATCCAGGAGCAGTCCTGATAGATGCTCTGACAGCACCTTGGGACTTCAGGATGGCTTACGTGTTTCCACCCTTCCCGTTGCTTCCTCGATTGATTGCCAGAATCAAACAAGAGAGAGCATCAGTGATTCTAATAGCACCTGCGTGGCCACGCAGGACTTGGTATGCAGACCTGGTGGACATGTCATCCTGTCCACCTTGGTCTCTACCTCTGAAACAGGACCTTCTGATACAGGGTCCCTTCAAACATCAAAATCTAACTTCTCTGAAGCTGACTGCTTGGAAATTGAACGCTTGATTTTATCAAGACGTGGGTTTTCTGAGTCAGTTATTGATACCTTAATACAGGCTAGGAAACCTGTTACCAGAAAGATTTACCATAAGATATGGCGTAAATACCTATATTGGTGTGAATCCAAAGGTTACTCTTGGAGTAAGGTTAGGATTCCTAGGATATTGTCTTTTCTACAAGAAGGTTTAGAAAAGGGTTTATCTGCTAGTTCATTAAAGGGACAGATCTCAGCTCTGTCCATTCTGTTACACAAACGTCTGTCAGAAGTTCCTGACGTCCAGGCTTTTTGTCAGGCTTTGGCCAGGATTAAGCCTGTGTTTAAAACTGTTGCTCCACCATGGAGTTTAAACCTTGTTCTTAATGTTTTACAGGGCGTTCCGTTTGAACCCCTTCATTCCATTGATATAAAGTTGTTATCTTGGAAAGTTCTATTTTTAATGGCTATTTCCTCGGCTCGAAGAGTCTCTGAATTATCAGCCTTACATTGTGATTCTCCTTATTTGATTTTTCATTCGGATAAGGTAGTCCTGCGTACTAAACCTGGGTTCTTACCTAAGGTAGTTACTAACAGGAATATCAATCAAGAGATTGTTGTTCCTTCTTTATGCCCAAATCCTTCTTCAAAGAAGGAACGTCTACTGCACAACCTGGATGTAGTCCGTGCTCTAAAATTTTACTTACAGGCAACTAAGGAATTTCGACAAACGTCTTCTCTGTTTGTCATTTACTCTGGGCAGAGGAGAGGTCAAAAAGCTTCCGCTACCTCTCTTTCTTTTTGGCTTCGTAGCATAATTCGTTTAGCTTATGAGACTGCTGGACAGCAGCCTCCTGAAAGAATTACAGCTCATTCTACTAGAGCTGTGGCTTCCACTTGGGCCTTCAAGAATGAGGCCTCTGTTGAACAGATTTGCAAGGCTGCAACTTGGTCTTCGCTTCATACTTTTTCCAAATTTTACAAATTTGACACTTTTGCTTCATCGGAGGCTATTTTTGGGAGAAAGGTTCTTCAGGCAGTGGTTCCTTCTGTATAAAGAGCCTGCCTATCCCTCCCGTCATCCGTGTACTTTTGCTTTGGTATTGGTATCCCAGAAGTAATGATGACCCGTGGACTGATCACACTTAACAGAAGAAAACATAATTTATGCTTACCTGATAAATTCCTTTCTTCTGTAGTGTGATCAGTCCACGGCCCGCCCTGTTTTTAAGGCAGGTAAATATTTTTTAATTTATACTCCAGTCACCACTTCACCCTTGGCTTTTCCTTTCTCGTTGGTCCTTGGTCGAATGACTGGGAGTGACGTAGAGGGGAGGAGCTATATGCAGCTCTGCTGGGTGAATCCTCTTGCACTTCCTGTTGGGGAGGAGTAATATCCCAGAAGTAATGATGACCCGTGGACTGATCACACTACAGAAGAAAGGAATTTATCAGGTAAGCATAAATTATGTTTTTTTGGTTTTTTTTTATAATTTTTTATTGGGGTTTAAGAAATTACAAAACATTCAGTTTGCTCATTTAGCATACAGAATTAACATGTCAAGAAGATGATATGACAAGTTCAGATATATGCCTACATCAATGCACATGAAGGTTTTTACAGACGTATTCATTTGTCACAATACAAAACAAACCACTTGTCAAATATTTAAAGAGCAAACCCATGAACACCCCACATTTTTCGCCCTCATTAACAACAGAGGCCACTTTTGGACCACAAGTATCACAACTCTCTAAACTGAGTGTTTTTAGGTGATGCAGGCCACTTTTGGACCTGCAAAGTCACTATGTATAGATAAGGGGTATAAAAGTTCTTGAACTACATTAAGCAAATTATAGGGCCACTTTTGGACCCTTGGTATGTAATATCAAACTAAAAGATAGAACTCTTTAAAAACTATAACTAACTTTATCACCATCTTCTACAGTATAGGGCTCTTTTGGACCTTAAATGACTCTATTATCTAGTCCGAGGGTTCTTTAAGTAGCACAGGCCTCTTTTGGACATGAACACACACTATATTTGAACAATAAACACAGGGATCATAAGTCTGTAAAATTGAGCAAACTATAGGGCCACTTTTGGACCCTTGGTGCATGATATCAAACTAAAAAAATTGAACTATTTAAAGACTATATTAATAACCAGCAAACTATAGGGCCACTTTTAAACCATTGGTGTATGATATCAATCTACAAGCTAAAACTCCATACTAACTATAATATACAACAGCTATGGGATGATTTTAGGTCTGCAATATTAGGTGGGATAGCAGAGACACTTTTGGACCCCTGATACATGTTATCGCGTTTGGACCGTTAACTTATAGTTATAAATACTACACTTTTGGACCCCTGGTGCTTGATATCAAACTAAAAGATAAAACTCTTTAAAGACTATAATAACTAACTTTATATCCCTCTTCTACAGCATAGGCCTCCTTTGGACCTTAATTGACTCTACAAGGGTCAATTAATCCAAGGATTTTTAGATAGCACAGGCCTCTTTAGAACCTGAACACACACTATGTGTAAATAAGAAACATGAGGATCATAAGTCTGTAACATTGAACAAACTATAGGGCCACTTTTGGACCCTTGACCCATGATATCAAACTAAAAGATAAAACTGTTTAAAGACTCGGTTTATTGCCACTGCTCACCTCCCTATAGCGCTGCTATTACAGGTTTGCATAAACCCGGCTGCTTTTTCACTCATACCACAAAACTCGTAATCTAGCCGTATATTAATCAACAACAAACTATAGGGCCACTTTTGGACCCTTTATATATGATATCAAGCTACAAGATAAAACTCTATACAGACTATAGTATCCAACATTTATGGGATGATTGTAGGTCTGCACTATTAGTTGGAATTGCAGAGACACTTTCAGACCCTTGAAACATGTTGTCACGTTAGGACCATTAACTTATGGTTGTAAATACTAAATAAGTGAGCAATGGATAAAAAACTTTTCCATATTAAATAAAACATACATATTGAATTTAGGTGCATGTTAAAATATATGATATTGGTTTACAGCTAAATAATAATACAAATCTCCAGGTTACCACTGAAGGTTAGATACAACAAAAAGAAAAAAATAGACAGTCATAGAGCACTCAAGGAAAAAGTAAATACCATGACAACAGTATAGGGCAGGAAAGACCGCCAAGGAGGGTTAAAAATTAATTAAAATTTAACGTTTATTAAATATAGTAATAATAGTAACAAACTAACAGTGTAAGTGTACATAAAACTTAGATTAAAATACAAGAAAGAAGAGTATCAGAAAACCAATATGATACTAATAAGGGATTATTCAGATATTAGCAGGTTAATACTAAACTGGTGTATAGCAGAAACAATCTGCACATAAATAATATGATGTGCAAGCGTGGGAAAAATTCCCATCAATAAGATTAGGTCCAAGTGAAGTATTAAGACCATCAATGGAAAATAAGCTAATATAAAAATGATCTACTTTTTAAAGGTAAGGGGCCTCAGTCCGGTATACACCATAACATGCTCACGGATTGCACAGAAACGCTAATTCTGAAAAAGAGGATTAACCTCCCAACAATTATGCTAACTAGGTGCAATACTGGAGCAGTGTCGGCCGTTCTGAGAGATTACCATATAGCTCTTAAGCCAAATGATATGAACAAAGCGTTTTCCATAAGTGCTGAAATAAGTTATAAAGAGGAGCGAATAAACTGGGTTGTTACTATTATTACTATATTTAATAAACGTTAAGTTTTAATTAATTTTTAAACCTCCTTGGCGGTCTTTCCTGCCCTATACTGTTGTCATGGTATTTGCTTTTTCCTTGAGTGCTCTATGACTGTCTATTTTTTTCTTTTTGTTGTATCTTTGTAACATAGTAACATAGTAGATAAGGTTGAAAAAAGACTGAAGTCCATCGAGTTCAACCTATACAAATCTAAAATACTTACAAAAAGCTCCAGTTAAGCTTAAATAACCCCATTAAAATGTGACCCATTTAATACTAGCAATCATATCCATGAATTTTGTTTATATACAGAAATTTATCCAGACTATTTTTAAATGAATCTATGGTATTGGCATTCACTACCTCCTTTGGTAAGGAGTTCCACAATTTTATTGCTCTTACAGTGAAAAAACGTTTCCGTTGCAGGAGATTAAATCTCCTTTCCTCCAACCTTAAATTATGACCTCTTGTCAGAAACAATTTTCTTGGAATAAAAAGAGCTTCTGCCATCTCTGTATATGGGCCTTGAATATATTTATATAAAGTAATCATGTCACCTCTCAAGCGCCTTTTTTCTAAAGAGAACAGACCCAGTTTGGCTAACCTTGAATAGGACAGTGAGCACCCCCATCACTTTATAATAGTAAATAGGGGTTACTAAACCCTATTTTGCATTATCAGAATCCTTTTTTAATAAGATGATTCTTATTCTTTGGCAAACTAATTTGTTTATGGGGCCATAATAGATTCTGTTTCCCAACTACTCTATTTTCCCACATACCACTGATGATTGCATATGAGCAGGAAACTTTGGACATCAATGGTCTTAGGCTGACATGGAAAATTAATAAAGAGACTTGTGAATTATGTGAGAACGTAACATATCCACCCAAATGACTATAAAACAGAAGCAGGTTACTTATAAAACTCAATAACAGTAATATATTAATAAAAACAAAAGTTCAGAAACAAGGAGATAAATGTCCCTGTAGTAGGCTGCTGGGGCATATTAGCAGGACCATCATATGCTCATCTCACTCCTGCCCTGCAACTTATAGAATGCTATAAAAGTGACAGTTTAAAAACAACAAAAATACAGAGACAAGTAAATAGATGTCCCAGCAGTGTGCTGTTGGAGCATCTGAACAGAACCATTGCATACTTATCCCACTCCTGCCCTGCAAGGCAGTATTGGAAGATAATAGCCCCAGCGGTAGATCTCCCCAGACCTTGCACCTAAGAGTCCATGACATTGTGGTAAAAGAATAGAACTCCCGGTCTCTGAGGGATTAGAGCAGCTGAAAAGGCAGGGAGAGCTCTCCACACAACAGTTCCTGCTGGCGGGCTTGTGGCCCTTCCCCCAAGCTGAACCGCTGCTATCTTTAGAAAAACTCGAGCCGGGAGGCCCTGTCTCCCACAGGGAGAGGCCGGCCACATCCCCCCAGACAGTCAACAGAATTGATCCCGGTCTAGGTCTCCACAGTCGCCCGTCTAGCGAGGAGCTCCCTGCATCACACTCAACTGGAAGTTGCCGGTGAGTATCAGCACGGCTGCAATCTATTGAGGCTCTCTGGGGACCTGGTAGAGAGGTCAGCAGCGGGTAAACCTTGCACTAGTTCCCCATTGTCCTTCCCAGCTGGGCAATCTGTGAAGCTCGATCTTTGGAATGTAGTAAGTCACAAATCTTTCTGTAGCGTTTCACTGTGTAGAGCTGCATTCTCTCACAAATTTGCTCTTCACGCTCCTCCATTAGAGCTTTGATAGCAAGATATAACTTATCCATGATAGTTTACCCGGTTGGGGAGGGGGGGTTTGAGGCCTCCAAAGTCTCCAACGGTCCGGTCTGGATAGTTCTGTAGCAGACAGAAAAAGGTATCGCCTAATTCAGTAAGATGTCCCCTGTTCGTTAGTGTAAAAATTCAAGCTGGATAGCTTAGCATCAAATAGATACACGGCGGAATGTAAATAGTTCAGTCAGAGCTACCAGTTTTTGCAGCCATCTTCGGCCCTGGCTCGGACACTCCACCCAATAATTTACAATTTGATTAACAACTTACATATATTTGCCAGTATTGGAGTAAATGCTGCGAGTAACAAACGCCAAAATATTCAATTGTAGGTTTTACACACCCTGGTGTTAGCATCTTATGCTGTCATCTCCTCACATGTGACTGAAAGGGCTCATGGACTCTCACTGTCATCATTTAATAAATTAATTTATCAGGTAAAGCATTCATTTTGTTTTCTTTCATTAGATGGTGAGAATCCACAAGTCATTATGTGTGAGAATCTATACCGAAACAGTGAAATCCACAAGATCACCAAAAAATGGGGGGGGAAAGACAAACAGTGAAGGAAGGTACATTACTGATCATGTACTATGGTCCACAGTACTTTCCTGACAAAATTATTCTCAGAAGAATTATACACATAAAGTGATAAATCTTTGAAAAAGTGTGCAAAGAAGACCAAGTAGCTGCTCTGCAAATTTGATTAATAGAAGTCTCATCCTGAAAAGCCCAAGAAATGGCAACTGCTCTAGTAGAATGTGCAGTAATGTACTCAGGGGTAGTTTTCTCCACAACCAAATATGCCTTACAAAATAAGACTTTGAGCCAAGCAGCCGTAGCTTTCTGACCCTTGTAAGGCCCAGAAAAATTAACAAAAAGAGAAGAAAGTCTAAAGTATTTTGTGGCTTCCACATAATATTTAAGAACTCTCACACCATCTAGATTGTGAAGAAGACACTCTTTAGAGTTCTTAGGAGTTGGACAAAAAAAAGAAACCACAATATCCTGATTAACAGTATCTGTAGATACTACTTTAGGAAGAAAGGAATGAGAGTTTTAGCAATTTTCTTATGAAACAAAACAAAAAAGCTGAAACCTGACCCTTCAGAAAACTGGCTGTCAAATCCCTATACAAAATGAGCCTTAACAATTCCAGCGATAACCTTTCCTAGCCTTAATCAAGGCGTCAATAACCTTGTCAAAAAAGGCCTCTAAGAGACAGCACTAATTACCCATGACATCAAATTCACAACCTTGAGATCTTGATAAAAGAAAGGATCTTGAGCGAGAAGATCCCTTCTTAGAGGAAGCCTCCAATGCAGGCACCAGGACATCTAAAGCAGATCTGAAAACCAAATCCTGCAAGGCCAAGCAGGAGCAATCAGAATTGCTGAAGCGTGTTCCTGCTTGATTCTGGTTATCACTCTGAATAGCAACAGAAAAGGAGGAAATATGTAAATCAGGACCATGTATCTCTGGCAGACCCCAATGTCTCACAATCTGTTTGAAAACTTCCTGATTCAAAGACAGTTCTTCTGGGTAAAGAGACTGGTGACTGAGAAAGTGTGCCTCCCAATTTATCACAGCCAAAATGTTGATGGCAAAAATCATGCAATGACGACATATGTGCAGCTGATGATGCGGGACACTTCCCTAAGGAACTGCAAAAGTTCCTCTCTAATTATTGATACACGCCACTGTTGTGACCATGGGGCCAATTTATTAAGCAGCGAATGCTGCTCATTCTGCGCTCACTTGAAGGCTCGCCGAAATCAGGAGTTAAGACCGCTGCTTCTTAACTCCTCCGCCACCTCTGAGGTGGCAGACTGAAATCATCCCGATCAGATACGATCCGGATGATTGACACCCCCTGCTAGTGGCCGATTGGCAACGAATGTGCAGGGGGCGGCATTGCACAAGCATTTCACTAGAAACGCTTGTACAATGATAAATGCCGACAGCATATGCTGTCTGCATTTAGCGATGTCGGGCGTACATGATTTGCAGTGAGTCATGTACGCCTGCCGTTTAATAAATCGGCCTCATGGTCTTAATGTCTAAGTTCAGGCCAACTCTGGAGAGCTCTGAAGATTGCATGGAGTCTAGAATATTTATGTGTAACCTCACCTCTTGAAGAGACCAAACTCCTTGTGCTCTGCCAGCCCTAGATTGCATCCAACCTAAAAGGTTGGCATCTGTGGAAAATACTACCCACACTGTCCCAAGAAAATAGGCCCCCTGAACCAAGGAATGGTGAATCTGTCACCACGTTAGAGACTGTGTTGTAATGTGATCTAATAGCATCCTCCGAGACAAATAATTGTGTTCCCAATACCATTGATTCAGCATCTTTAATTGGAGAGCACAAAAAAAATGAAATCTGGCAAATTAAACTGCATATGAGGTGGCCACCACTACTTCCATGCACGAGCAATAGAAGGGAGGGGATTCTGTTGCAGAATGACACAGGCCTGTTGTAGCTTAAGTCTGTGTTGATTTGTCAGGGACAAATACATAATCACTGAATCAATTATCAACTCTAGAAAAGACGCACAGATATGAAAAGTTAGGGAGCTCTTTGTAAGATTTATCTTCCAACCGTGTCTCTGAAGCAACTGAAGTATCATCTGAGTCTGATACACATCCAGATAAAAAGTGAGAGCCTAAACCAGAAGGCTGTCCAAGTAAGGAATTACAGAGATTCCCTGAGCTTGAACTACAGAAATCAAAGCTCCCAGCACTTTTGTAAACACTATGGGCAAGATTACAAGTCGTGTGTTATGAGTTTTCCACACGCGATGTGGTCTTTTCGCAATCAATTTCCATTGTGCAGGTATTACAAGTCTTGAAAAATCGTGACTGCGCGCGCATTCGGCTTTAACGCAACAATACTTTCCGCGCTCGAAGAACTGTAGTTAACAGTATTGCGCAACATAACAGTTTCACGAAAAAAAAGGATTTATATGTATAGACATATGTTTAACAATGGAGATAATGAAAAGATTTTGCATTACAATCTTATGCACATTAAACAATATCTCAGATGTATGTTCAATGCGATATTCGCATATAGATCTTGAGATATCTAGAAATATATATATATTCATATACATATCTCGCAATAAATAGATATCAGTCCAAATATCATCGCATACATAGAGAAATAACTTAAATTATGCTTACCTGATAATTTTCTTTTCTTCAGATGGAAAGACAGCTGCATTCATTACTTTTGGGAAATTAGAACCTGACCACCAGTAGGAGGCAAAGACACCCCAGCCAAAGGCTTAAATACTCCTCCCACTTCCCTCATCCCCCAGTAATTCTGCAGAGGAACAAGGAACAGTAGAAGAAATATTAGGGTGAAAAGGTGCCAGAAGAACAAAAATAACTGACGCCCCACAGAAAAAATACGTGAGGGGAGCTGTAGACTCTTTCCATCTAAAGTAAGGCAAGCATAATTTAAGTTTTTCTTTATAAATTGAAAGAGTCCACAGCTGCATTCATTACTTTTGGGAAAACAATACCCAAGCTATAGAGGACACTTAATGCAAAAACGGGAGGGTACAACAGGTGGCCCATTACCCCGAAGCCGGCATTCGTCCGAAGCCGAGAACAACTTTGAAAAAAAGGAAAAGGCCCAAGGACACTGACCCGCAGATAGTCCACAGCCTTGCTAGAGACTGCAGGAACTAGACTCGACTGAGTCAACAGCCTCTAAGAGACACAGTCCCCACCAGTCGGTCTCCAAACAACACACCCCTTACTAAAGAAATGGAACAAACTACTTGTAAAGCGCGGCTAATCCCCCTTAAGGAACTCAAGGCGCTGCTCATTTTATCAACCTCGAAAGGAGGAAAGGCTGAGAAGACCTTGCCGGGGATCGAACTTGCAACCCTCGGTTTGCTACAGTGCAGAGTAGTCACAGTGGGTTAGTATGCTGAGCTAGTTTCCAGCTAGCATAAGGAACTCCAGAAAAACCCCTAAAAAAGGCACAATGAGTCCTAAATAAAAACACAGAGCAAAAACCCGAGAAACCGGGTCAGGCTAACAGAGTCTCAACCAGTCTCATAGAAACAAGGGGAGGCAACGCAAAGACCCCAGAAATACAGAAACCACGGGAGTCTGAAACAGAGAGAGGATCTTCCCCTAATACAGTGCAACTGCACTCTATAAAGCAACTGAAGACGAAGGTCCCCAAGTTGCAAAAAGGTATCTCAGAATACCGAAATATTCTGAACGAAACCTTGTGCAGCAAGTTTAGAAAGGTCTGACGAACAACACCTGAAGCAAAAACACTGCACGCTGCAGTCATCTGAAAATGACTCTAAAACTGAAATACTTGCAGGGCAAGTAGAAAGCAGCTGAATATAGAATCCTTCATTTTGCTAAGTATCCACTAACCAGCGGATAACATCGCAGGCTATCTAAGAGCCGCCAGTCCTTCCCACAAATATTGAATGTGGAGAAAGAAGAACCCTCAAAAAGGCTTACTGTACCTCAAATGCTCAGAAGACGAAATAACAGAGCAACAGATCTCAGATCCTGCTCCAACACCAGACCAGCCCAAGCGACAGACATGTCTGATAGACAGGGGCACAGAAAGACCCCAGCCACAAGCCCCCAGGGAATGGAAGAAAAAAGGGGGGACTCACCCACCCCAACAGAGCTCGGGTGCCAACCCATTCCGCTCCTCCAAAATAAGGCACTCCCAAGGAGAACCCCCTAGGACCTGGAACAGAGAAGGAAGACCTGCCTCAACTCTCAGACAGTCTCTACGTAGAGAGATCAATTTCCAACAAGTGGAACAGAGCCCACAGAGCAGCAGATGCTGCTGCCCCTTACAGAAATAAGCCACCGGATCCAACCTCCTACACACAGGGCAGGACAAAGACCCTCCAGAGAGAGGAAACCCCAACTCATAAGGAAGATAAACTATCCCCTACAAAGGGAAGGGCACAGATAAGAACAGCGTACATGTCCACAAGACAGGAAGCCATAGTATGATCAAAACACGGACTGAATGAAAAATCATCCAGACACCACTGTTGACCCAACAGAGAAAAAAACTTTGCCATAGAGGAGCACACTCCGTCCGAATGACAAGTCAGGCCTTAAAGTTTATAACCAGTACCCGAAGGTGGATGTGAACTCTGGCCTACCTGCTTGCAAGCCCAATGAGCTAGCCCCTATGTCGCAACATAGGGTCCCTGAAGAAAACTGCGTCGTCCCGAACCAGTTCACCGGATCATAAGTCCCCAGACATCCAAGAAGGATCTAAGACAAGAACTCCGGACCCGGGATTCAGAATCGTCCTAGAACGAAGGACACCCTCAGGGAACACAAGATACCCCGTCTGAAGCAATCAGACCTCACAGGGGATGAGACCCGGGATACCCGGAGAACGGGTACAGGACTCACTCATAATTCCCAGCCCAAAGGGAAAAGAACACCCTTAGCCAGAGGTCAACACCCCCCAGCAAGGTACAAGGCCGCAAAAAAGTCACGCAATTTCTCTAGAGCCCAAGGGAAATGAAAACGAGAACAGAGTCACCTGAAAGAAAGTAGAAAGAAAGGCTAATCTCCATAATCCTTTCAGATTAACGTTCCAGAGGACCACACCCAAGGGAGAAGAATGCAAAGCATCCCGAACCCAGGCAGAAAAACATCCCCTCAGCAAAAAGCTTGGAAAAAGAGACAACACCTCCTATCACCCCTGATATGGAGACGACTAACTCCCAAACGAAGACAAAGCCTTCACGGCCTTCACTTCGTAATTAAGCGGCCAAAGCCGCTAGAAAAACTGGACGAAGCCCAGAAAGTCTCGACCCAAAGGAAGAGAACCTCTAAAAGGAACAAGTCTTAAAAGGACACTTCCAAAGAGACCATGAAAGGCAAAACCGTAAGAACGGCGGTATGAAGGACCTAAATCCTCCAAGCCTCCAACCCACAATGGGAAGGAACACTCTAGTTCCTGAAAATTTTGGAAACAACTGAGCATGTCGTCGCAAATTTCAACAGAGTCCAGGCCCACTAGATTGAAAGCCGAATGAGGACTGAACCAATCCCCCATGCCCTTAAGCAACCACGGACCCTCATGTCCTCTCAAGACGCTAGTTGAAGCTTGTAAAACAAGACAATCACACAAATCTTATTTTGATCACTAGGCGCCCTCACATGACCAACCGGACATAAAAAGGTGCCACGTGTCTGAACTAGGCCTCAAAGACAGAAGGATTTGTACCCAGTCAGGACCAGCCTAAAACCAAGGGCCCCAGCACTGTCAAGGCCACATAGAGTCTCCCCCGATGATGAATAAAGAACAGTCAGACCGACTTTTGTAACCAGAGCGACCATAAAATCGCGAGTATCAATTCCAGAGAGGAAAGTTCTCGAAGGAAACATCACACCACAACATGAGCATTAAACCAAATAAAAATCATCCTCACCAGATGAAAATAAAAGATAAGGCAACCCGTAAGTTATCGCCCAGGAAGAACGGACAAACCCGCAGGACCAGCCCAACAGGCTCAGAACTGGAAAAGGATACACAAATAACAAAGACTATAAGAAGATTACTTCATCCCCTTATGTCTATGTATCCAAGCCAGTTGAAGAGTAAGACTGAGAATCCCAGACTCATTAAGAGTTGGATCCTCCAGCAACGCCAAAAATGTGCCTTAGTAGGACACAAAGGCGCTCCAGTCTATAATGAAAGGCGCAACATACATTCGCCGGGACTAAAGGAAACACCGGCCCCGAAGGTTGATCCCCTGAGGCCTCAGGGTCAGTTGCTCCCCCTGAAGGCTAAACTGGACCAGGCGATTCCACGCCTGACGAGCCCCGGTTAACGAAACACTGACAATATCGTAAGCACACTCCCGGAAGATGCAGATGCGCCAGCGCCAAAGAACAGGCCACACTCCCTAGAAAGGATAAGTAGCGTTTGAGTTACCTGCATGCGTAGTAAGAGTTGATGGTAGGGATCTCGTCTCGTAAGAAATAGAATCCACAGAGACGGATGGCTCAGTGGGCACCCGATTCCCTGATCCCGAGGAATAGAGCACTCTAAAAACGGCATTCGGAACATAACTGATGGGCATGTATCACCCGGGCCAATTCATATTCTTCGCAAGAAGTAGAGTCTGAATCAGAGACATCCATCTCCAAGAATCCTCCATAACTAGGACACTGCCACCTCCAGAGAACCAGACACCAGCGGACCAGGATTTCTCTGTTGCCACGCGGTCAGGAAAACTGAAATGGGGTCACAAGGTAAACTGTGCCGACCATGCAAAAGCGCACCGACCGAAAAGGCTGCGTCACTAGACATAGGCCGTTATGTTCCAAAATAGCCATGATCCGAAGCAACACTACACAGTAGCAGACAGAATCACATAACAAACATTATTATTAACCCCCCCTGTTCAATAATCCCCGTCAGGAGATATTAACCCTTGATTCCTAGATACAAAAAGAAGCCTCACTGAGACCCTATGTTAAAGTTATCCCCGAAAGGTTGTAGCCCCTCTCGGATAAACAGTTAAAATTACAATACATCCATGATGAAAGTAAAATGAAATGATCTTACCGGAATCTACACCGTGGAACAGGAACACGGCCCTTCAAGTGTGACAGATAGTGGCGTCGTCTCTGCCATGGACTTGAGAGAAAAAAGCAGGCAGCGAAACTTTTCAATGCTGATTGCTTGTGGAGCTGTTAATATGAGTCAGGACGGTTTCGCAGAAAGACTATCCCTGCATCTCCGGACTCTAAAATTCACCCACGCTCTCACTGAGAGGCTGACAGGACTACTTAAAACTCCAGTCCCATCCCGAAGAGTACTACCCTCCATAAGAGACTATCGAAAATTTCTGACACTTCTCTGCCAACCTCCTGGGACGAAAGGCAAAGAATGACTGGGGGATGAGGGAAGTGGGGGGAGTATTTAAGCCTTTGGCTGGGGTGTCTTTGCCTCCTCCTGGTGGCCAGGTTCTAATTTCCCAAAAGTAATGAATGCAGCTGTGGACTCTTTCCATTTATTAAGAAAATGTATTTATAAATAAATAGAACATATTCCGTTGTGAAAACATTTCCGCAATATGAAATCTTCGCATTTTCATGTACACTTTTCGAGGAGAATATGTCATGGGCTTTGCGCAACATATTATCGTTTTTGTATTTTTTTTTCTATTTGTCTTCATTGACTTCTATGGGGAAAACGTGAATGTATAAGTTATTTTGCAACTTGTGATTGCTGCGCAACCCCAAATGTGAAAAAGCCAAAACGCGCTGTGTTGCTGCACAACTTGTAATCTTGCCCTATGGGTGCTGTAGCCAGACCAAAAGGGATGGCCACAAGCTGATAATGTTTGTCTAGAAAAGCAATTCTCAGGAATTTAACATGATCTTGAGTATGTAAATAAGCATCTTTTAAGTCTATGGCAGACATAAACTGACCCTCCATCACTAAATGAAGCAACGTGCTAATTGTCCGGTGGGAACTACTTTATAAAAATGAAAAATAAGGTAAGGGGATACACACTGCAACGCTGAGAGTTCCGAGACTCTGCGAGCAGAAGAAATTGCAACAAGGAACAAAACTTTCCAAGATAACATCTTAATATCTAAGGAATACATAGGCTCAAACGGAGCCTGTTGAAGAACTTTAAGAACAAGGTTTAGACTCCAGGGAGGAGTAACCAGCTTGAACACAGGCCTGATTCTGACCAAGGCCTGACAAAAAGATTGCACGTCTGGTACAGCTGCCAGACGTTTACGCAACAAAATAGACAAGGCGAATATTTGACCCTTCAAGGTACTAGCAGATAATCCCTTCTCAAGACCCTCCTGGAAAAAAGACAAAATCCTAGGAATTCGAACTCTACTCCAAGAGTAACCTCTGGATTCACACCAATAGAGATATCTACACCATATCTTATAGTAAATCTTTCTGGTAACAGGTTTATGAGCCTGAATCATGGTCATAATGACCGACTCAGAAAACCCACGCTTAGATAAAATTAAGCGTTCAATCTCCAAGCAGTCAGCTTCAGAGAAACAAGATTTGGGTGAAGGAAGAGCCCTTGAAATAGAAGGTCCTTCCTCAATGGAAGTTTTCAAGGTGGAAGAGATGACATCTCCACTAGGTCTGCACACCAGATCCTGCGAGGCCACGCTGGTGCAATGAGGATCACCGACGCCCTCTTCTGTTTGATTCGAGCAATGACCTGAGGAAGAAGAGCGAACGGAGGAAATAGGTATGCTAGACGGAAATTCCAAGGGACCGCCAGAGCATCTATCAAAACCGCCTGAGGATCCCTTGACCTCGACACGTACCTCGGAAGCTTGGCATTCTGTCGAGATGCCATGAGATCCAGCTATGGCTGTCCCCATTTAAGAATCAAGTTTAAAAAACACCTCCAGATGGAGTTCCCACTCTCCAGGGTGAAAAGTCTGTCTGCTCAGAAAATCCGCTTCCCAATTGTCCACCCCTGGAATGTGGATCGCAGATAGACAGTAGTTGTGGGTCTCTGCCCACTGAATAATCTTGGCTACGTCTGTCATGGCCAAGGAACTCCGAGTTCCTCCCTCATGGTTGATGTAAGCCACTGAAGATATGTTGTCCGACTGGAACCTGATAAACTGGGCTGAAGCTAACTGAGGCCAGGCTAGAAGAGCATTGAAGATTGCCCTCAGCTCTAGGATGTTTATGGGGAGAACAGACTTCTCCCGAGTCCATGGCCCCTGAGCCTTTAGTGAGCCCCAGACTGCTCCCCATCCCAGCAGGTTGGCGTCCGTTGTTACAATCACCCAGGTGGGTCTGCGAAAGCAGGTTCCCTGGGGAGAGATGATCCTGAGACAACCACCAAGGAAGAGAGTCTCTTGTCGCCTGATCCAGAAGAATTTGCGGAGACAGATCTGTATAATCACTGTTCCATTGCCTG
This sequence comes from Bombina bombina, assembly GCF_027579735.1. Taxonomy (NCBI): domain Eukaryota; kingdom Metazoa; phylum Chordata; class Amphibia; order Anura; family Bombinatoridae; genus Bombina; species Bombina bombina. The sequence continues at coordinate 904,700,654 of NC_069504.1, read as the reverse complement.
AGCATGTATAACTGCAGAGGTCTGAGATGGAACCGGGTAAACTGAATGATGTCCATGGCAGCTACCATCAGACAGATCACCTCCATACATTAAGCCACAGACGGCCGAGGATCTTTGATTTTCTGACCTCTGTCAGAAATATTCTCATTAATAAGGAATCTATTATGGTTCCCAAGAACACTACCCTTATAGCTGGAATCAAGGAACTCTTTCCCAAATTCACCTTCCATCCGTGAGAACGCAGAAAAGATAACATCTCCGTGTGAGAGTTTGCTTGTTGAAAGGAAGGCGCCTGGACCAGAATGTCGTCCAGATAAGGTGCCACTGCAATGCCCCGCAACCGGAACACCGCCAACAGGGCTCCCAGGACCTTTGAGAAAATCCTGGGAGCTGTGGCAAGGTCAAATGGAAGAGCCACAAACTGGAAGTGTTTGTCTAGAAAAGCAAGCCACAGAAACTTGTGATGATCCCTGTGGATGGGAACATGTAGGCACACATCCTTTAAATCTACTGTTATCATGAACTGACCCTCTTGAACCAAGGGAAGCATGGAACGAATAGTTTCCATCTTTAAGGACGGTACTCTGAGGAACTTGTTTAGACTTTTGAGATCTAAAATTGGTCTGAAGGTTCCCTCTTTTTTGGGAACCACGAACAGATTGGAGTAAAATCCCAGACCCTGTTCCTGCATTAGAACAGGAACTATCACTCCTAGGTCGGAAAGGTCCCGGACACAGTGTAAGAACACCTCTCTTTTTATCTGGTCTACAGATAACCTTGAGAGCAGAAACCTGCCCCTAGGGGAAAGGTTTTGAACTCTAGTTTGTATCCCTGGGACACGAGGTCCACCGCCCAGGGATCCGGCACATTCTGAACCCAGGCCTGAGAAAAGAAAGAAAGTCTGCCCCCACCAGATCTGGTCCCGGATCGGGGGCAGACCCATCATGCTGACTTTAAATCACTAACAGGCTTCTTAGACTGCTTTCACTTGTTCCAAGACTGGTTGGACCTCCAGGAAGGCTTGGACTGTTCCTGCTTAGCAGAGGGAGATGAATTTTTACCCTTGAAGTTTCAAAAGGAACGAAAATTACTCTGACGTCCCTTCTGCTTATTCCGCTTATCCTGATAGAGGAAATTACCCTTTCTTCCCGTAATGTCTGAAATAATTTCAGCCAAGCCCGGCCCAAACAAGGTCTTACCCTTGTAGGGAATCGCAAAAAGCTTAGACTTAGATTACACATCCGCAGACCAGGATTTCAACCATAAAGCTCTGCGAGCCAGTACTGCAAAACCAGAAATCTTTGCTCCCATCTTAATAACTTGAAGGGAAGCATCCATAATAAAGGAATTGGCCAACTTTAAGGCCTTGATCCTATCCTGGATCTCTTTAAGGGGGGTATCTGTCTGAATAGAATCGGACAACGCATCAAACCAGTATGCTGCCGCACTGGTGACGGTAGCAATACATACTGCAGGTTTCCATTGTAAACCCTGGTGTCTATACATCTTTTTAAGTAACCCCCCCAACTTCTTATCCATAGGATCCTTAAAAGAACAGCTATCCTCAATTGGAATAGTGGTTCTCTTAGCCAGTGGAAATTGCCCCCTCCACCTTATGGACTGTCTGCCAAGACTCCTTGATAGAGTCAGCTATTGGAAACATCTTCTTAAAAATTGGAGATGGAGAAAAGGGAATACCAGGTCTCTCCCATTCCCGAGCAATAATCTCTGTAGCCCGGTCTGGTACAGGAAAAACCTCCACCGTGGAAGGTAAATCAAGTATTTGTTTAGCTTACTAGACTTCTTAGGATTGACTACGACCGTCATGTCGGAGTCGTCTAAGGTGGCCAAGACCTCCTTAAGTAACAAACGGAGGTGTTCTAGCTTAAACCTGAAAGATACAACTTCAGCATCAGAAGAAGGAATTACACTGTCTGATTTCACCCTCAGATGCCACCGAAGTATCTTCCTCCTCAGACTTCTGGGAGGGAACATTCGTAAAAGCCACGACTGTGTCAGAAACCTTACTCACTGATTCTTTATATTTCCTCTTGCGCTTTCCCTGCAGCATGGGAAAAGCAGACAGCGCATCAGTTACCGCAGAAGATATGCGAGTAGTAATGTCTTGCAAAGTAACTCCAACCGGAGTGTGAGAGGAACCGCAGGGCACTGCATGTGGGGACTATAATGTTTGGGACACTTGAGGAGAAAGCTGTGGCATATCTTGAACAGAAGACCCCTGAACAGCATCTTCCTTAGATAATGATGGCTCAGAATCAAAAAGTCTATCCCTGTACTGTAATGTTCTCTCAATACATGAGGAACAAGGAGGGATTGGTGGTTCGACATTGGAATAAAAACACAAGCTACATGTCACGTTTTGCAGGGCCTATCGATCCATCTTTACCCCCAAATTAAATAAAAAGTCCTTATTTAATTTTAAAGAATTATAAAAAAAAAATTGTTACTATCACTTTAAATTTTAAAAAGAAAGTTTATATTCAAAAATGCAACCGCAGAGCAGCTGCACACTTACAACCTCAGACAGCCTCTCCACCTCAGCACTTTTGCTGAGGTGCCTACCTGTTCTACTGGAACAAGGAAAGACAGAGATTTAACTATCCGGACCAAGAGCTGCTCAAAGAGGCTACCAGCCGGCAAGATCCTTACTAGTAGAGCTGCTTTCGATATCGGATCGCACAGAAGGAGAAAACCGGAAGTGTGCAAGACTATCTTGCCGCCTCAGAAAGGCCTGCCCTCCTAATCGTGGGTGTGACTAAACTAAACTCCTGGTCGCCATTATCCTCCCTGTAGCCTTTACATAAAACAGAATATAAAAACATATACCACCAAATCCGGAAATAAACCGGAGCTGAACCTCTATAACGAGTTACACAAAATTGTTACTGTCCTTCACATAACAGCAGCATATCAGAGAACCTTTTTCCCACAAATATGCTATTGCTCCTCAAGTCCCCAGTGCCTGCATAGCTGCCCATATGAATCCCATCATACCAAAATAGGATTGTATGAAAATAAAAAGTCCCATACAGATTTAACTGTAAAAGTGCATATTCTCCTGACCCAAGAAAATAAATTAGGCACTTACCTTAATACAACACTGGTTTGAGAGGCATAACTCCTCACATGGACCTGTGAAAAACAAAGAAAAACAAAGAAAGACTGAATAATCCTAATCAGGCTTTCAAGAGAGGACAGCAACAACTGTTTGGGAGGCGCAGTGAGGATTATACCCAACAAGTTCCCAAATGCTTAAAAGCCACCACTGCTCTACTGAAGAGACTGACATGGGCTACGGCTAAACCCCAGGAGGTAGCAGGACAATCCTCCTCTGCTTCAAAATAATAAACTCCTGATTGAAGAATCTTCTTTCAGACACCTAAACTTTACAACCTCCTTGCTTTTAATGTAGGCAAAGAGAATGACTGGGGTTGGAGGGAAGGGAGGCGATATTTAACAGCTTTGCTGTAGTGCTCTTTGCCTCCTCCTGCTGGCCAGATGATCCGTGGACTCACTGTGTCATTAGAAAGAAAGCATATTTATGCAATATTCATTTAAAAAAAAGTTTTAACATAGAACTTGACATGATCAGGAGTATGTAAATAAGCATATTTTAAGTCTATGGCCTAGATTTAGAGTTTGGCGGTAGCCGTCAAAACCAGCGTTAGAGGCTCCTAACGCTGGTTTTTACCGCCCGCTGGTATTTAGAGTCAGTCAGGAAAGGGTCTAACGCTCACTTTGCAGCCGCGACTTTTCCATACCGCAGATCCCCCTACGCCATTTGCGTACCCTATCTTTTCAATGGGATCTTTCTAACGCCGGTATTTAGAGTCTTGGCTGAAGTGAGCGTTAGAAATCTAACGACAAAACTCCAGCTGCAGAAAAAAGTCAGTAGTTAAGAGCTTTCTGGGCTAACGCCGGTTTATAAAGCTCTTAACTACTGTGCTCTAAAGTACACTAGCACCCATAAACTACCTATGTACCCCTAAACCGAGGCCCCCCCACATCGCTGCCACTCTAATAAATTTTTTTAACCCCTAATCTTCCGCTCCGTACACCGCCGCCACCTACGTTATCCCTATGTACCCCTAATCTGCTGCCCCTAACACCGCCGACCCCTATATTATATTTATTAACCCCTAATCTGCCGCACCCGCTATCGCTGACCCCTGCATATTATTATTAACCCCTAATCTGCCGCTCCGTACACCGCCGCAACCTACGTTATCCCTATGTACCCCTAATCTGTTGCCCCTAATACCGCCGACACCTACATAATATTTATTAACCCCTAATCTGCCGCCCCTACCTACAATTATTAACCCCTAATCTGCCAACCGCACACCGGCGCAACCTACGTTATCCCTATGTACCCCTAATCTGCTGCCCCTAACACCGCCGACCCCTATATTATATTTATTTACCACTAATCTGCCGCCCCCAACGTCGCCGCCACCTACCTACAATAATTAACCCCTAATCTGCCGACCGGATCTCACCGCTACTCTAATAAATGTATTAACCCCTAAAGCTAAGTCTAACCCTAACACCCCCCTAAATTAAATATAATTTAAATCTAACGAAATAAATTAACTCTTATTAAATAAATTAATCCTATTTAAAGCTAAATACTTACCTGTAAAACAAACCCTAATATAGCTACAATATAAATTATAATTATATTGTAGCTATTTTAGGATTAATATTTATTTTACAGGTAACTTTGTAATTATTTTAACCAGGTACAATAGCTATTAAATAGTTAAGAACTATTTAATAGTTACCTAGTTAAAATAATTACAAAATTACCTGTAAAATAAATCCTAACCTAAGTTACAATTAAACCTAACACTACACTAGCAATAAATTAATTAAATAAAATACCTACAATTATCTACAATTAAACCTAAAACTACACTATCAATAAATTAATTAAATAAAATACCTACAATTAAATACAATTAAATAAACTAACTAAAGTACAAAAAATAAAAAAGAACTAAGTTACAAAAAATAAAAAAATATTTACAAACATTAGAAAAATATTACAACAATTTTAAACTAATTACACCTACTCTAAGCCCCCTAATAAAATAACAAAGACCCCCAAAATAAAAAAATGCCCTACCCTATTCTAAAATTAAAATAGAAAAGCACTTTTACCTTACCAGCCCTTAAAAGGGCCCTTTGCGGGGCATGCCCCAAAGAATTCAGCTCTTTTGCCTGAAAAAAAAACATACAATACCCCCCCCCCAACATTACAACCCACCACCCACATACCCCTAATCTAACCCAAACCCCCCTTAAATAAACCTAACACTAAGCCCCTGAAGATCTCCCTACCTTGTCTTCACCACGCCGGGTTCACCGATCCATCCACCGAAGTCTTGATCCAAGCCTCCGAAGTCTTGATCCAAGCCCAAGCGGGGGCTGAAGAGTGACGTCCATCCTCCGGCTGAAGTCTTGATCCAAGCGGGCAGAAGAGGACATCCGGACCGGCAAACATCTTCATCCAAGCCGCATCTTCTATGTTCTTCAATCCGATGACGACCGGCTGATCTTCAAGACCTCCAGCACGGATCCATCCATCTTCACCGACGACTTCCCGACGAATGACGGTTCCTTTAAGGGACGTCATCCAAGATGGCGTCCCTCGAATTCCGATTGGCTGATAGGATTCTATCAGCCAATCGGAATTAAGGTAGGAAAATTCTGATCCGATCAGCCAATCAGATTGAGCTCGCATTCTATTGGCTGATTGGAACAGCCAATAGAATGTGATCGGTGTGCGGTTGGCAGATTAGGGGTTAATAATTGTAGGTAGGTGGCGGCGACGTTGGGGGCGGCAGATTAGGGGTTAATAAATATTATGTAGGTGTCGGCGGTATTAGGGGCAACAGATTAGGGGTACATAGGTATAAGGTAGGTTGCGGCGGTGTACGGAGCGGCAGATTAGGGGTTAATAATAATATGCAGGGGTCAGTGATAGCGGGGCGGCAGATTAAGGGTTAATAAGTGTAAGGTTAGGGGTGTTTAGACTCGGGGTTCATGTTAGGGACTTAGGAAGTGTTGCCCCATGGGAAAGAATGGGGCTGCGTTAGGAGCTGAACGCTGCTTTTTTGCAGGTGTTAGGTTTTTTTTCAGCTCAAACTGCCCCATTGTTTTCTATGGGGGAATCGTGCACGAGCACGTTTTTGAAGCTGGCCGCGTCCGTAAGCAACGCTGGTATTTAGAGTTGCAGTGGCGGTAAATATGCTCTACGCTCCCTTTTTTGGAGCCTAACGCAGCCATTCTGTGAACTCTAAATACCAGCGGTATTTAAAAGGTGCGGGGGGAAAAAAGCATGCGTAGCCAATGCACCCCTTTGGCCGCAGAACTCTAAATCTAGCCGTATGGTATTTACTGTAAATATTTCACATTCCAATGTTCTGCACATAGCGGAATATTTTCTATGTATTTATAAATAAATATACAGTACCTGTATATATCTATCCATATATATATAGGTATAGATATATATTGTACCAAAATACCATCAGACATATGTAGAATTTTTTTTTTATGAATACATAGAATATATTCTGCTATGCGTGAGAGTGGGGTGTTTTTTCCACTTTTTTTTTCCATTAACTACTATGGTGAATGCACATGCGATATTGTAACTTTGGATTTTTGTGCTCGTCGGGTAAGTACTTTCAGCTCATAATACGAGCGCAAAATTCTTACTTCTAGTGCAATTAATGCTCAAGCGGGAGAGTTCATTTGCACTCCACTCGTAATCTAGCCCTTAATATTTAGAAACCATGAACCCAGTTATTAATTATTGAGGCATGGAAGTAAAAATTGAGAGCATTCAATTTTAAGAGAGTATTTAATTAGCAAATTTACATTGTTATCCATAGTTAAAATGCATACTTAGGTAGACTCAGAAACAGCACTACTGGGAGCTGGCTGTTGGCTGATTGGTGGCTGAGCACATATGCCTCATATATTCTCAGCTAGCTCCCAGTAGTGCATTGCAGCTCTGAAACTTGCTTCAGAAGGCTACATGCTGTATATTTATATGCTGCTCCTAATTATCTCGCTGTCTCAACCTCATAAGTAGCAATATATTGAACCAGGGAGCATAACTTTAACTGTATGTTTACCGTCTTCGTAAGGGTTAACGAACTGTGTGAGATAGGCATTATTAGAAAATAAAATAGTCTAATAAACTAGAGCATTTTATTTTGTGCTAGAATATCGCTAAAAAAATTGTACGCAAGAGAATCTATGAGAAATAATGTTACAATGTTCATAAAAAGTAGTACAATTTGCTGAATTTTTAATTTATCGCCACTTGTATATGACTTATGTTAATTCTAATTTTGTAATTAGTACAAACACTTTAATATATTCTTCATATTTTATGTTTTTAATTATAAAACTCCCTAGGGTGTCATTTTCTTTTTAAAAAATGAGTCAGTGGTGCCACAAAGAGAAAAAATAAGAGAAATGCTGCAGCGGCACATTGTGTCCTGTGCAGTGACTGTTATAGGTAGGTGCTCCTAGCTGCTCTCCTCTATTAGCTGAGTGGTAGGTAATCTCTGCACAGCACGCCGTCTGCCTCTGGCTCTCTCACAAATCAGTTCTGAACAGCCAGAGAGCCATGTGTTTGTTAGACTGATAATATCTATTTAATTTACTGCACAACGCTGCTCAGCCGCTGGCTGTGCGCTCTGCTCTGATTGTATGAAGGCAAATAAACAGCCACGTGCAGGACAAATAAAGTGCCGGTAGCTGTCTGCTCGAGCCATTTGGCCATTACCCCCATGCACCCAACATTACTCATTTGGGCAAAAGGGTTTATATGAGGGGAGGGGCGGTAAACACAAAAAAATATATTTTATGGAACAGGCAATCACTATGCAGTCTGCACAGTATCATTACTCTCAGTCTGCGTGCTGTTTTCACATTGCGAACTAAATAAATATTAATATGATTTTGAACAATGATTTGAACACTATATGGTACAATGCTTAAACATAAATTTGCTGTAAAATATTTATTATTATCGTAATGTGACAACATATTCTATATACAGTGGTACTATAGATAATGCTGAGACAGGGATGGCAGTTTGAGAAGAAATTCATAGCCTTGCTCCATAGACAGCCTAAAGGGATGTTAAACAGTCTGCTTCATTGTTTTAATAATAATAATAGACATTGTTGCAATATGTATTATTCATCATTTTAAATGGATTTTACCTTTTATTTCTTTTTTTATACAATATTTTTTGAAGCGTCCATTACTTCCTGTCACACGTCCCTACAAGAAGGAGGGGGCCTGTGCAGAAAGGTTTATCTTAGCCTCAATAAACTAGATAACAGGGAGTCAGATTTGCTCATGCCCAGAACTGACAGAATAAAATGTAAGTTTTATCATACTGGGGTCAGGGGTTACACTGAGAATTTCTAAGTGCTAATTTTGCAAGAAAACAAGTACATTGTTTGCTGTTTTTCACACAATGGCATCTACTTATCAAGCCGTCAACTTACTTGCATTCAACGGCATCAATACGCTCGCCTAAGATCGCCTAATTTCGCTGCCGCGGACCTGAATATGTTCTCCAAAGTTACAAAAAAGCTGTCAAAAAGGAGCGCACCAAGTACAGGGCGATGAGCAGCGGACTGTTGTTAACTGACAGTCATCGATCTCGCTGCTCTTCGGCTTTTTCCCAGCTTTATTTGTATACCGTCACTAAACACCCACACTATACTACACTATTTAACCCCTATTCCGCCGCTCCCGGACCCCGCCACAACTAAATAAAGTTATTAACCCCTAAACCGGAGTTCCTGGAGCCCACCGCCACGCTAATAAACATATTAACCCCTATCCTGCCGCTCCCGGAGCCCACCGCCACCTACATCATGTTATTAACCCCTAATCTGCCACCTACACCGCCGCCACTGAAATTACACTTATTAATCCGTAATCTGCCGTCCCCAATGTCGCCGCCACTATATTAAATTTATTAACCCCTAAACCTAAGTCTAAACCTAACCCTAACATCCCCTAACTTAAATATAATTAAAATAAATCTAAATAAAACCTACTATTAATAACTAAATAATTCCTATTTAAAACTAAATACTTACCTATAAAATAAACCCTACGCTAGATACAATATAACTAATAGTTACATTGTAGCTATCTTAGGGTTTATTTTTATTTCACAGGCAAGTTTCTATTTATTTTAACTAGGTAGATTAGTTACTAAATAGTTATTAACTATTTAATAAATACCTAGCTAAAATAAATACAAAAGTACCTGTAAAATAAAACCTAACCTAAGTTACAATAACACCTAACACTACACTATAATTAACTAAATTACCTAAATTAAATACAATTAAATAAATGATATACAATTATCTAAAGTACAAAAAAACATAATTTATGCTTACCTGATAAATTTATTTCTCTTGTGATGTATCGAGTCCACGGATATTCTCCTTCCTTACAGGAAGCGGCGAGAGCACCCACAGCAGAGCTGTCTATATAGCTCCCCCCTTAGCTCCAACCCCCAGTCATTCGACCGAAGGCTAGGAAGAAAAAGGAGAAACCATAGGGTGCAGTGGTGACTGAAAGTTTAAAAATAAAAATATATATGCCTGTCTTAAATAAACAGGGCGGGCCGTGGACTCGATACATCACAAGAGAAATACATTTATCAGGTAAGCATAAATTATGTATTCTCTTGTAAGATGTATCGAGTCCACGGATTCATCCTTACTTGTGGGATACCAATACCAAAGCTTTAGGACACTGATGAAGGGAGGGACAAGACAGGGACCTTAAACGGAAGGCACCACTGCTTGTAGAACCTTTCTCCCAAAAATAGCCTTCGAAGAAGCAAAAGTATCAAATTTGGAAAATTTGGAAAAAGTATGAAGCGAAGACCAAGTCGCCGCCTTACAAATCTGTTCAACAGAAGCCTCATTTTTAAAAGCCCATGTGGAAGCCACAGCTCTAGTAGAATGAGCAGTAATTCTTTCAAGAGGCTGCTATCCAGCAGTCTCATAGGCCAAACGGATGATGCTTTTCAGCCAAAAGGAAAGAGAGGTAGCCATAGCCTTTTGGCCTCTCCTCTTACCAGAATAAACAACAAACAATGAAGATGTTTGACGGAAATCTTTGGTTGCTTGTAAGTAGAACTTTAAAGCACGAACCACATCAAGATTGTGCAACAGACGTTCCTTCTTTGATGAAGGATTAGGACACAGAGAAGGAACAACAATCTCTTGATTGATATTCTTATTAGAAACAACCTTAGGAAGAAAACCAGGTTTGGTACGCAAAATCACCTTATCTGCATGGAAAATAAGATAAGGGGAATCACACTGTAAAGCAGATAGCTCAGAAACTCTTCGAGCCGAAGAGATAGCAACTAAGAACAAAACTTTCCAAGATAGAAGCTTAATATCTATGGAATGCATAGGTTCAAACGGAACCCCTTGAAGAACTCTAAGGACTAAGTTTAGGCTCCAAGGCGGAGCAACAGGCTTAAATACAGGCTTAATTCTGACCAAAGCCTGACTAAAAGTTTGAACGTTTGGGACATCTGCCAGACGTTTGTGTAGTAGAATAGACAAAGCAGATATTTGTCCCTTTAGAGAACTAGCTGACAATCCCTTCTCCAAACCTTCTTGGAGAAAAGACAATATTCTAGGAATCCTAATCTTACTCCAGGAGTAACCTTTGGATTCACACCAATAAAGATATTTGCGCCAAATCTTATGATAGATCTTCCTGGTGACAGGTTTTCTAGCCTGAATCAGGGTATCAATGACCAACTGAGAGAACCCGCACTTTGATAGAATTAGGCGTTCAATCTCCAAGCAGTCAGACGCAGAGAAACTAGATTTGGATGCAAGAACGGACCTTGGATTAGAAGGTCCCGCCTCATTGGCAGGGTCCACGGTGGAACCGAGGACATACCCACTAGGTCTGCATACCAAGTCCTGCGTGGCCACGCAGGTGCTATCAGAATCACCGAAGCTCTCTCCTGCTTGATTCTGGCAACCAGACGTGGGAGGAGAGAAAGCGGTGGAAATACGTAGGCCAGATTGAAGGACCAAGGTACTGCTAGAGCATCTATCAGTACCGCCTTGGGATCCCGGGACCTGGACCTGTAACAAGGAAGTTTGGCATTCTGACGCGACGCCATCAGATTCAATTCTGGTGTGCCCCATAGCTGAATCAGCTGAGCAAATACCTCCGGATGGAGTTCCCACTCCCACGGATGAAAAGTCTGACAACTTAGAAAATCCGCCTCCCAGTTCTCTACTCCTGGAATGTGGATTGCTGAGAGATGGCAAGAGTGATCCTCTGCCCATCGGATTATTTTGGTTACCTCCATCATCGCTAGAGAACTCCTTGTTCCTCCTTGATTGATATAAGCTACAGTCGTGATGTTGTCCGACTGAAACCTGATGAATTTGGCTGCAGCAAGCTGAGGCCACACCTGAAGCGCCTTAATCCCCATTCCACTGTTTGAGCATGCATAGTTGCAGTGGTCTGAGGTGTAGGCGGGGAAAAGGAACTATGTCCATTGCCGCTACCATGAGTCCGATTACCTCCATACACTGAGCCACAGATGGCCAAGGAATGGAAGGAAGAGTTCGGCAAGTGGTTAAGAGTTTTGATTTTCTGACCTCCGTCAGAAATATTTTAATTTCTACCGAATCTATCAGAGTCCCTAGAAAGGAAACTACTGTAAGAGGGAAGAGAGAACTCTTTTTTATGTTCACCTTCCACCCGTGAGATCTCAGAAAAGCCAACACAATGTCCGTGTGAGACTTGGCTAGCTGAAAAGTCGACGCCTGGATTAAGATGTCGTCTAGATAAGGCGCCACTGCTATGCCCCGAGGTCGTAGAACCGCCAGAAGGGACCCTAGCACCTTTGTGAAAATTCTTGGAGCCGTGGCTAACCCGAAGGGAAGAGCTACAAACTGGTAATGCCTGTCTAGAAAGGAAAATCTGAGAAATTGATGATGATTTCTGTGAATAGGGATGTGTAGATACGCATCCTTTAAGTCCACGGTAGTCATATATTGACCTTCCTGGATCAGAGGCAGAATAGTCCGAATGGTCTCCATCTTGAATGATGGAACTTTGAGGAACTTGTTTAGAATTTTGAGATCCAAGATTGGTGTGAAAGTTCCCTCTTTTTTGGGAACCACAAACGGTCTTTTGGGACTGGGCGGATCACCCCCATGGTAAGAAGATCTTCTACACAGCGAAAGAACACCTCTCTCTTTGTCTGGTCTACAGACAATCGAGAAATATGAAATCTCCCACTTGGAAGGGAGTCCTTGAATTCCAGAAGATATCCCTGGGACACAATTTCTAAAGCCCAGGGATTGTGAACATCTCTTGCCCAAGCCTGAGCGAAGACAGAGAGTCTGCCCCCTACTAGATTCGGTCCCGGATTGGGGGCTACCCCTTCATGCTGTCTTAGAGGCAGCTGCAGGCTTCTTGGCCTGTTTACCCTTGTTCCAAGCCTGGTTAGGTCCCCAGACTGACTTGGATTGGGCAAAATTCCCCTCTTGCTTTGTAGCAGAGGAAGCTGAAACAGAACCACTCTTGAAGTTCCGAAAGGAACGAAAATTATTTTGTTTGATCTTCATCTTATTTGATCTATCCTGAGGAAGGGCATGACCTTTCCCTCCAGTGATGTCTGAAATAATCTCTTTCAGTTCAGGCCCGAATAGGGTCTTTCCTTTGAAAGGGATGTTCAAAAGTTTAGATTTAGATGACACATCAGCAGACCAGGACTTAAGCCATAACGCCCTGCGTGCTAAAATGGCAAAACCTGAATTATTTGCCGCTAATTTAGCTAGCTGAAAAGCGGCATCTGTAATAAAAGAATTAGCCAACTTAAGGGCCTTGATTCTGTCCATAATCTCCTCTAATGGAGTCTCCATCTGAAGAGCCTCTTCTAGAGCCTCAAACCAGAAAGCAGCTGCAGTAGTTACAGGAACAATGTACGCAATAGGTTGGAGAGAAAAACCCTGATGAACAAAAATTTTCTTCAGGAGACCCTCTAATTTTTTATCCATAGGATCTTTGAAAGCACAACTGTCTTCGATAGGTATAGTTGTAAGCTTAGACAGAGTAGAAATAGCTCCCTCCACCTTAGGAACTGTCGTCTGCCACGAGTCCCGCATGGTGTCAGATATGGGAAACATTTTCTTAAAAACAGGAGGGGGAGAGAACGGAATACCTGGTCTATCCCACTCCTTAGTAATAATATTCACAATCCTCTTAGGGACTGGAAAAACATCAGTGTAAACAGGAACCTCTAAGTATTTATCCATTTTACGCAATTTCTCTGGAACCACTATAGGGTCACAATGATCTAGAGTCGCTAATACCTCCCTGAGCAATAAGCGGAGGTGTTCAAGCTTAAATTTAAAGGCCGTCATATCAGAATCTGTCTGAGGAAGCGTCTTTCCTGAATCAGAAATTTCTCCCTCAGATAACAAATCCCTCACCCCTACTTCAGAGCATTGTGAGGGCATATCGGATACGGCTACTAAAGCGTCAGACGGCTCAGCATTTTTTCTAAACCCAGAGCTGTCCCGCTTTCCTTGTAAACCAGGCAGTTTAGATAAAACCTCTGTGAGGGTTGTATTCATAACTGTAACCATGTCTTGTAAAGTAAAAGAATTTGACATACTAGAGGTACTTGGCGTCACTTGTGCGGGCGTTACTGGTTGTGACACTTGGGGAGAGCTAGATGGCGAACCCTCATTTACTTCTGACTGAGAATCATCTATTGCTCTATTTTTAAGCGCTAATATATGTTCTTTATAGTTTATAGACATATCAGTACAATTGGGACACATTCTAAGAGGGGGTTCCACAATGGCTTCCAAACATATTAAACAAGGATTTTCCTTGGTGTCAGACATGTTAAACAGGCTAGTAATGTAACAAGGAAATATAAGGAAAGAAAAAGAGGTATCTTGTGGCACACTTAAATGGAAAACTTTATTTTCGATCTGATATTATAGAAAAGGCATTAAGGAGAAAATTAAAATATAACTTTTATTTATTTCTTTAAAACATTTAATGACATGAAAACAAAACATATAAAATAGGGAGATTTGATGTTTTCAAAAAATGTATCCCAAATGGTACTAAATTGTCATTTGTAAGTCATATATGAACAGCTAGATAATTGCTGTTAATAAATAAACTCTATCAATCTGTATTTTGTTTTCCTATTACCATGGGAATTTACTTATACTCATTAGTGTCAAATTTCCCTAGAGATGATCTAAGTCATCAAAAATTACTTGCTTATGGTAAAAATTGGTGTGAAAAACATTAAAATTGCTGTGTCAGGGATCACACAGGGAGATAGTGTATAACCTATTGGTGTAGCTTGCGATCTCAACTTTAATGGGGAATTATGTCAAATATTTGGTGTAACAATATATTCCAAACTTGTTGTTTATTACCGATTGTTGAGTGAGGTGTTTAAACAAAGTTGCAGCATTGCCCCATCCCAAAACTAACTTGTTTGGTTTGGACCACAGGATAGCATGAGTAATGCCTAATAAATTCTTAAATATAAGGATTGTCCCCAAAAAAGTACACAGTATTAAGTAGAAATACCCCCCTCAGGAGTTAAAGTATTATTGGAGACGTCTTCCAATAATATGATAGTGTTCTGTGACACAGCTAGTTTTGTTAAAATAATATGTATATGCGCTTCTCGTTATACATAAGGGGAATAACCCCTAGATTACAGTATTCTAAATCGATATATTTTAGCTTAAGACCCGTTAAAGGGTGATGGACAAAGTGTCACTGGTTAGAGGTAGTAAATAAGGCTATCGTAAGTAAAGCTATCAAAAAGTAGGAGCAATGTGGATACTCCACAATCCAATAATGACCATACACTATAATTTTACGATAGTTCAATAGCTAATTTTTTACCCGCTAACTACCCACCAAGTTTAAGCTAAATTGCCTTTGACAAAGCAGTATGCGAAACGCGCGTCAGGCGTTCGCTCTGCTTCTCCTTATGCTCCTTATGCTCTCTGTCTAAAATAGAAATTTGGCCGTATGTCGGCAATTTAGCTTAAACTTGGTGGGTAGTTAGCGGGTAAAAAATTAGCTATTGAACTATCGTAAAATTATAGTGTATGGTCATTATTGGATCACCAGCCCTTTAGTCGCTTCAAAAAACGTTATAATTGCATCAATAAACAAAACGTTTTTTCCTAACAGTGTCACCAGTAACTAATGAGCCCTTCAAGAAAGCTGAAATTCCTATTAAAATGTCTGAATACAGCTTACCCTTCCCACATGGGGATATTGCCAGCCTTTGACAGTCTGTCTAGAAAAATATAGACTGAACATACCTCATATGCAGCTTAGCCTGCAAACTGTTCTCCCAACTGAAGTTTTCCAGTACTCTTCAGGCCTTGTGAGAACAGCAGTGGATCTTAATTACAAAGTGCTAAGATCATCATCCTCCTTGCAGAAATCTTCATCCCTTTTCTGCCAGAGAGTAAATAGTACACACCGGTACCATTTAAAATAATAAACTTTTGCTTGAGAAATAAAAAACTAACCTTTTAGTCACCACATAGCTCTTTGCCCTTCCTAGCAGTTAAGCAGGCAGAGAGAATGACTGGGGGGTGGAGCTAAGGGGGGAGCTATATAGACAGCTCTGCTGTGGGTGCTCTCTCTGCCGCTTCCTGTAGGGAAGGAGAATATCCCACAAGTAAGGATGAATCCGTGGACTCGATACATCTTACAAGAGAAACAAAACACTAAATTACAGAAAATAAAACCCAAATTACAGATATTTAAACTAATTACAATTAATCTAATAGCCCTATCAAAATAAAAAAACAAAAAAACAAACAAAAAAAACCCTAGCCTAAATTAAACTGCCAATAGCCCTTAAAAGGGCCTTTTGCGGGGCATTGGCCCAAAGTAATCAGCTCTTTTACCTGCAAAAAAAAAAAAAATACAAACAACCCCCCCAACAGTAAAACCCACCACCCACACAACCAACCCCCCAAATAAAATACTAACTAAAAAAACCTAAGCTCCTCATTGCCCTGAAAAGGGCATTTGGGTGGGCATTGCCCTTAAAAGTGCAGTTAGCTCTTTTGCTGCCCAAAGCCCTAACCTAAAAATAAAACCCAATCCGCTGGCGGATTGAAAACCAGGTACGCTGGGTCGAATAGTGACGAGCGTAACTGCTAGTTATTTGTTAACTAGCAAAAGTAGTCAGATAGTGCCGAATTTGCATTCGGAACATCTGTAGTGACATAAGCATCGATCTGTGTCGGACTGAGACCGGCGGATCGTATGTTACGTCACAAAATTCTACTTTTGCCGGTCTGTAGGCTTTGATAAATAAGGGGAATCAAGCTCGCCACAATTACGCACGGAATTCCAGCGTATTTGCGGTTGACGGCTTAATAAATAGATGCCAATGTTTCTTTTTATGTTTACTTTGAGTTAACATATTTGGTTTTTTTTTTTTTTTAAATCTTTTTATTGTTTTATAAATTATTATACAGATATAAATGTTTGAAGGGTCAATCACATATTGTCAACACAAATATAGTTCTTCTTGCAATAACATAAACTTTCTTGCCCCCCACAACAAAACCATAATTATACATAATTATACAGAATTTTCTACCGTCCCCCTTTGTTACATACATAACCTCAGAGGGTACAAACACTTGAAATAAAAAAAAAAAAGAAAAAAGAAAAAGGGCAAAGGAGAAGAAAAAAAAAAAAACAGAAAAAAAACAAGCCCAGGCGCCATATACCTATGATACATCAAAGAATGAGAGTTAGAGAGGGCGGCATGGGGAGAGAAAAGAAAAAAAAAGAAGAGAGAAAAAAACAAGAGAAAAAAAAAAAAAAAAAGCGAACAAACAAGAGGACACAACAAAAACCCATATGTAGCACAAGTGTGGACTCCCATCGGAGTGGGTCAGACTAGTTTCTGGTGCGCGGGGGGGGGGGGGGAGAGAGCACCCTCACTGGGGTTCAATGCTACCTCCTATAACAGAGTACTCCAAGCGCATGGCAATTCCTCCCTGGTAATCATGTATCTAACTATTTTTGACTTAATTAGAGGTTTAATAATTTGAAGTTGTACACCCACTGACTCAGTTTCTATTATGTTTAGCCATTTGTGGAAAAACCTTTTTATATCTTTATTTACATCTGGATAAATATCATATTGTTCCAAAACCATCTGATTCTTCATCCCTCTTACCAACTGTGAGATACTTGGTGCTTTTAAGGTTTTCCAGTTACCCAAAATCATTGATCTGCCTAGGAGGATTGCCGTGTTAATAAGACTAGGATTTTCGTGCCATTCTGTACCCTGATACAAAAAGAGCACCATTTTATTGTTTATTTGGAGTTTCTGGTCTAACCACCTATTCAACCAAAATTGTATTTTATACCAAAACTGCCGAATTTTTGGGCAGACAAACAAACAATGTTCTAAGTCAGCTTCTTTAGCGCCGCATTTATAACAGACCATATCCATATTCTTGTACCATCTTGCTATTTTACTAGGTGTGACATATAGTTGATTGATTACTTTAAAATGTGATTCTCTCCAAGTGGTAACCTTGGTTGTCCTTAGGACAGTGTTAAGACTATCTGCTAGCTCCTCCCTTGACACTATAACATGTACTTTCCTCCATTTATCTTCCAACGTCTGTAAATGTATTTCTATTTTATAGTTCAATTGGAAATTATAGATCATGCTGATCGCAAAAAAATCTGTATTTTTTAGCTGAAATTCATCTTTTAACTCATCAAATGATTTAACTATATGTGTTGTATTCTCCTCAATTTGTATCAGATTAACAATAACCTTCCTACGCCATCTATGAAAGACTCCACTTTCGGTACATCCTGCTTGGAATTTCGGATTCCCTAGTATCAATAGGTACCTTGACTTATAGATGTTTATTCCTACTCCTTTACCCAGTTTATGCCAGGCTATTATAATGTTGTTAAACGTTAACCGCTGCCTGATCTTTTTTGGGAGATTCTTGGATTCACAATGCAAAAGTGCTTTCAGTGAATAGGGAGCGCATATCTCTGCTTCTAGCGGACCATAGGAAACATAGTTTCCCTCATTAATCCAGTCTATCGCATATTTTGCCAATGCGGCTATATTATAAGCTTGGAGATTTGGAAGTGCCAGCCCCCCAGCTTTGAGGGGAAGAGTTGTTGTTTCTGCAGCACATCTTACTTTCCCTCCTGCCCATATAAACCTATTACAAATCCTATTAAAACTAATGCAGTCTTTCTGAGTTATTATAATAGGTAGGTTCTGCAAAAGATACAATATTCGAGGGAAAATTATTGTTTTAATTAACATAACTCTGGCAGAGATATTAATAGGTAAGTTACACCATCTTTTGCAATCTGCTATACATTTATCCAGACATGGTGTAAAATTTTTGCCATACCATTGCTTCGGGTTCCTAGTAATAGTTAAGCCTAAATATTTAATCTGTTCAACTACCCTGAATGGACAGTCTTTACACTTCTGGCTTGATCCATATAACCACATAATCTCCGATTTATCTACATTGACTTTATAGCCCGAAAATGCACTAAATTGCTTTATGATGTCCAGAAGTTTTTTAATGCTATTGGAAGTATTCAAAAGAAACAGTAGTAGGTCATCCGCAAATAAGGAAAGAACGATCTTCTGCTGATGAATTTTAATGCCTTCCAACTCTTTTCTCAGCCTAATAGCTAATGGCTCTATTGATAGATTGAACAACATGGGAGACAGGGGACAACCTTGTCTTGTACCTTTTTTAAGCACAATGTCTGGAGTAGTTTCACCGTTAATGATTAGATTAGATGTCGGCTCTCTATATATAAGTTTTATAAAGGACTCAATATTCCCTTGCACTCCAAACTTCCCTAATACTGTAAAAAGATGATCCCAGGTTATAGCATCAAATGCTTTTTCCGCATCTATTGCTAACACCGCTAAGTCTGGGCAGTCTTTCTTAAGATTTTGCTTCATGTCTTGATAACACTGGTCTAGTGTAACGAGAATTAAATTACAGAAACTAAAACCCAAATTACAGATATTTAAACTAATTACAATTAATCTAATAGCCCTATCAAAATAAAAAAACAAAAAACAAAAAAAAAAACCCTAGCCTAAATTAAACTGCCAATAGCCCTTAAAAGGGCCTTTTGCGGGGCATTGGCACAAAGTAATCAGCTCTTTTACCTGCAAAAAAAAAAAAATACAAACAACCCCCCAACAGTAAAACCCACCACCCACACAACCAACCCCCCAAATAAAATACTAACTAAAAAAACCTAAGCTCCTCATTGCCCTGAAAAGGGCATTTGGGTGGGCATTGCCCTTAAAAGTGCAGTTAGCTCTTTTGCGGCCCAAAGCCCTAACCTAAAAATAAAACCCAATCCGCCGGCGGATTGAAAACCAGGTACGCTGGGTCGAATAGTGACGAGCGTAACTGCTAGTTATTTGTTAACTAGCAAAAGTAGTCAGATAGTGCCGAATTTGCATTCGGAACATCTGTAGTGACGTAAGCATCGATCTGTGTCGGACTGAGACCGGCGGATCGTATGTTACGTCACAAAATTCTACTTTTGCCGGTCTGTAGGCTTTGATAAATAAGGGGAATCAAGCTCGCCACAATTACGCACGGAATTCCAGCGTATTTGCGGTTGACGGCTTAATAAATAGATGCCAATGTTTCTTTTTATGTTTACTTTGAGTTAACATATTTGGTTTTACCAAATAAGCACTGGTTGATATCTATTTAAAGATTTAAAGTAAATACGTGCTAGACATAATGATGCATTGAAATCAATGATTAGCCTTAGAGTATCATGTAGATGTATTTTACCATTAAATTAGTTGCTTAAAGGGACACTGTACCCAAATTTTTTCTTTCGTAATTCAGATTGAGCATGACATTTTAAGCAACTTTCTAATTTACTCCTTTTATCAAATTTTCTTCATTCTCTTGGTATCTTTATTTTAAATGCAAAAATGTAAGTTTAGATGCCGGCCCATTTTTGGTGAACAACCTGGGTTGGCCTTGCTGATTGGTGGATAAATTAATTCACCAATAAAAAAGTGCTGTCCAGAGTACTAAACCCAAAACAAGCTTAGATGCCTTCTTTTTCAAATAAAGATAGTAAAAGAACGAAGAAAAATTGATAATAGGAGTAAATTAGAAAGTTGCTTAAAATTGCATGTTCTTTCTGAATGACAAAAGAAAAATTTTGGGTACAGTGTCCTTTTAAATATTGAAGATATAAGTGTAAAGTTTTGTTTCTATAAAGTACTCTAGTTTCTATAAAGTAATGGGTGCCGTCATGTTGGAACTAGTTTTCTATTTATCTCTGTCTTCTGCTATGAAGAATTAGGGAAAAATATATAAACCAGGCAATAAAACAGAGTTTGTGTAAACATTTCTGTGTGGAAACCCACATAGCCTTGTTTGTATAGTCTATTTTATTGCCTGTTTTATATCTGTTCCTAATTGTTTGCAGCAGGACATTGAGATAAGGTGAAAACTTAAGTTCAAACATGGTGGTGCCTATTACTTTACACAAACTCAGTAAGAGGATAAAATAAATAATGAAAGTATATTGAAAAAGTTTTTTTTAATTAACTACACATAACTAAACATTTTATATTACAAATCTCATTGTTTGTGCTAATACCTGTCCACCCTGCCAGGCAATGGCAGTGGCCGGTGACTGGGTCACAACCCTCCGCATGACTGCAGTCACAATGTTCCAAACAGTCCAAACCATACAGTCCATCCTGAAATAGACAAGAATATTATCAGTAATTTGTCTGAGTAGTGCTTTAATGTGCACATAGCAGCAGAATGAAATAGATCTTTATTTACATTGTAAAAGATTTACACAGAAACAGAATGAAAGTGTATATACTCATATTAACACATAAATATATATATGTATATAAGCACATACATATATATTAAGAGTACAATCACAGTTCCTAGAGATCGCAATGTAAAGGCACTTTCAGTGCCGTTTTTTGTATAACACCCCACATTCCCTCACTCTAACCCCTTATAATTGCTTCCTGTAGTTTTAAAAAAAAAATGCTTAGTGTAAAGTGCTCCTGCGAGCTTGAGCAGTATCCGGACACTTGTAATGGTTGGTTATTTACCGTGCACCTGCCCCTTTACAGGTGCACGTTAAAATAGTGCTCCACTTGTAATTTAGCCCATAGTCAGTCAGTCAAACGTAGCACAAAGCGTCTTACTTAATTGTTATCTATAAAATAATTTAAACACAGCACTGAATGCATTTGATTTACAACTTTATTATTTGCAATGTAATATAAGTGATTTTATTGATGAGTAAAGTGGAATGAGAACCTTTAACAGGGATTACATTTATAGATCTTTACCATAACAGTATATAAATGATCTTTGCATAGACTGACCTTCCCATATTGGGCTAGATTACGAGCTGTGCACTAACTGTTGCACGGGTGTTAAAAAGGGGTTTATCGCGTTTTTTCCACACGTCAGAAGTAACACGCTTATTACAAATTGAAAGTAAACGTGTTTGCTTGAGCACAATTTAATTTAACGTGCGTCGGGATAGCGTGACTTCAGAGCTCTGGTTAACTTTTACGCCAGTCAAAAAAATGGCACAAAACGCATCAAAATTAGTACAGTTACAATACCAATAACACTATCTAATAAAATTGCAACAAAAAGTTATAAGGGCTGAAAGATATGAGATATCAGGTGTTAAAAAAGGAGTGCACAGGGCTTTAATATAGAGATACTGTACATACATATACATGTCTAAATAAGTATATGTACATAACAATTTATTCTTACCTGATAAATTCCTTTCTTTCTTGGTGGTGAGAGTCCAGGAGTCCTTACTGATGGGAATTCATCACCTGGCCACCAGGAGGAGGCAAAGACTTTAAGTATCCCTTACACTTCCACTACCCTACCAGTAATACGTATAGCCAAGGATAGGAGGATGTAGTAAGAAAGAAAGAAGGGTAAACTATTAAAAATGTGCGGTTTGGCGGTGTGTCTGGGCAGCGGCCATAATAGGTTGGATTATCAGTTGCTGCGTGCAGACAATGGAGAATCTACAAATTATCCTAATATACCTTTAACATCAGACACTGCAAATGACAATTTCAAACAGATAATTATTTGTTCTATCAAATTATACCGATATCACCTTAAACTACAGATATATATTTGTGTTTCAACCAGTGGACATCTTGTGGCGTCTTCCCGTATATCTAACATTCTCCCTGATACATCGGGTAAGGCAGCCTTTTTTTAAAATTGATCGCAAAGCTACATGGGACAACTCCTAAAAAATTTGAATACCCTACTGGAAGTTCATTTTATAAAATTGCCACAGCACCTTACTGAATGTCTGGGAGCAAAAGAAAATTCCAACTATCTTAAAGATGGCGTCCTCCTCCCTACAAACAACATGAGGCTACTAATCAATGAAACCTGTAACTCTTTTCTGAAGCCTTGTTCCAGACAGAGCAGGATGATACAGTCTTGAAGGAGCTGCCCCGTCATGCTTTTGGGAACCTCACAGCTTCTATGGATGACGAGGACTGGAGACAGACTGAACCTGACAAATCAACACCGGAGCTGGCCCACTCACCACTTCTTAGAGCACAGGAATTCTGCAAACATCTTGGCGCAGCTGTGGCTCTTCCGGCTTGCAAGAAGGACCTAAAGCGGCTGGTCAGGGTGTCGCTAACAAGAACCACAAACATGAGAAACGAGCACAGACCAAATAACCCCTATTTCTGGTCAGCATTATTTGTACGCCATGGAGAAAGCTTTCATGCGCAGTAAGGTTTAATGTTGCAAGGCCCAGTAGATTTTACCAAACAGCAGACGCTGTACTGGAAACAGGGGATCGGTTGAGGGACTTCTACATGTAATTAAGAATTACTGCTTAGGAAACTCTGGTGTTGAAGTGGACATGATGCCTTGGGGTAATACCCTGGATGTTTCTTATTGTCTCTGGGCAGCTATCCACTGATAAGTATTTCAATAATATATTTCCCTCTAGAATTGTAATACACTTTAAAGGAGAGACGCTTCCCCTGTCGGCCACAGTGACAAAGTTTTACTAACTACTATAACTGCTCACCTCCTTTCATTTATCACCCTCCAATATAGATGACTCTAAACGAGGTAGACTATGTTCCCCTTCCTTACTTGTTAAAAGGATCATTTAATACCATCCATTTTAATGTACAATGTTGACTGTTTAAAAAGTGTTTTGACGTATTGTTTATTTTACACTTCATGTCTAGTATCAATGTTACTGTGAGTTTCTCCACTTTACATAAGGCCCACACCTAGCTCAACAAGTTACTGAACTACTTATGTTAACCCTTAATAGTTGAGAATGGAATGCTGGTATAGTCCTTCCTATTATTCTAGTTAGCTTTACCAGGTCTATAGTTAGATAAGCATTTCTACAATGAAATATAAACCTTACTACGGGCGTGATCTGATATACGGCGTCGTTTTCGGCACCTCGCATATCGGGGTATCCAATATACCCCGCCGGCAGTTGCTAAAGTGCCGTAAGTCTGACAAACTAGCAATGTTCAGAAATAAGCGTAAGTCCAAGTTTCTGTAGTCGCCAGTGACTTATGGCACTTTAGAAACTGCTGTTGCCTACAAAAACTAACTAAAGTATTAAATCTCCCGTAACTGTCTAACACGCCTCCCAAACATCATCCCGACACGTATACCCCTATATCCGCAATCCCCCCCTCTCACTCCTAATAATAAATGTATTAACCCCTAACCCCACTCGGACCCCGCCGCCACCTACATTATATGTATTAACCCCTAAACCGCCGCTCCCGGACCCCGCCGCCACCTACATTAAATATATTAACCCCTAATCTGATCCCCCTACACCGCCGCCACCTACATTAAATATATTACCCCCTAAACCTAAGTCTAACCCTAACACCCCCAAACTTCATTATTATTTAAATAAATCTAAATAATATTAATATTATTAACTAAAGTATTCCTATTTAAAACTAAATACTTACCTATAAAATAAACCCTAAAATAGCTACAATATAATTAATAATTACATTGTAGCTATTTTAGGATTTATATTTATTTTACAGGTAACTTTGTATTTATTTTAACTAGGTACAATAGCTATTAAATAGTTAATAACTATTTAATAGCTACCTAGTTAAAATAAATACAAAATTACCTGTAAAATAAATCCTAACCTAAGTTACAAATACACCTAACACTACACTATCAATAAATTAATTAAATAAATTAACTACAATTATCTAATATAAAATACAATTAAATAAACTAAACTATATAACAAACCCCCCCCACTAAATTACAAAAAAACAAAAAAATATTACAAGAAGTTTAATCTAATTACACCTAATCTAAGCCCCCTAATAAAATAAAAAAGCCCACCAAAATAATAAAATTTCCCTACCCTAAACTAAATTACAAATAGCCCTTAAAAGGGCCTTTTGCTGGGCATTGCCCCAAAGTAACCAGCTCTTTTATCAGCCCTTAAAAGGGCTTTTTGTGGGGCATTACCCCAAAGTAATCAGCTCTTTTACCTGTAAAAAAAAAGCAATAAAATACCCCCCCAACATTACAACCCACCACCCACACACCCCTACTGTAAAACCCACCCGATCCCCCCTTAAATAAACTTAACACTACCCCATTGAAGATCACCCTACCTTGAGCCGTCTTCACCCAACCGGGCCGAACTCTTCATCCGATGCGGGCACAAGTGGTCCTCCAGCCGGGCAGAAGTCTTCATCTGTTCGGGGCAGAAGAGGTCCTCCATCCGGCAGAAGTCTTCATCCAAGCGGGGCAGAAGAGGTCCTCCATCCGGCAGAAGTCTTCATCCATCCGCGGCTCCATCTTCAAGACCTCCGAAGCGGAAAATGCTCCTCGGCCGACGGACTAACGTCGAATGAAGGTTCCTTTAAATGACGTCATCCAAGATGGCATCACTCAAATTCCGATTGGCTGATAGGATTCTATCAGCCAATCGGAATTAAGGTAGGAAAAATCTGATTGGTTGATCAGCCAATCGGATTGAAGTTCAATTTTATCCCCCCTATTATCCTAGTTAGCTTTATGAGGTCTACAGCTGGATAGGCATTTCTTTAATGAAAGACAATCCTTACTATGTTATCAAAAGTTTAAAACTGTAGTATATACAGACTGCGGACAAATAGTAAACTACAACTAAGACCTATCTGATTCCTAGCTGGGTATAGGGCCCATACCCAGGTGATAAGTTCTGAATAGCTAAGTCAAAGGAACGCAGATCTTTATTTATGATAGTACAGATGTACCTGCATTTTGGTCCTTGGCTAACGTAGGTTTTGCTGGAGTCTATTTCCCCTGAAACTGCAGACCCATTGTTTTACTCACTGTTACTTTACTGCATTATAGCTACTAGTATAGATAGTATTGTTAAGTGATTTAAGATAACTATAATCGCTAGATACAATTCCCTTTAAGCCAGTATAATTATATTAAGGCTATTTAAAAACTATGCAGCTATATTTTTTGCAAGGTTAAAGTACAATATATATGGGGTATTGGAATATGGCTAATATCTTTCTCTCATTTAAATAATAATTATGGAAAATGGTATATTCATATGTCCATAACTATGCATCTATAGTCCATTCTATGTAAGGGCTTACAAAGTAAGGAACTCCTACTAAACTCAATTTCCGGACTCACGCCAATGTATATTTAATTTATCTTATTTTTTTTTGTTCATTGCCCATATATATCATATAAGTTTAATAGTCAATGTCCATGGCCTTTAATTATATCCCTCATAGTTCTAAACCTATTAAAGGCCAGTTAACTTGTTATTTGACAGTTCCCTCTCTAAACTTGAGCCACAATGTTCCTAAGAACACTTATTTAATCATTGGGTTTTATCAAAGTTTTCTTAGTGGGCCAATATTCCGGACAGCAACCCCCCCTTCTATATATGTTTCTGAGTATCTACAATTTCTACTCGGATTCACAGAGAGCGTTTTCCCTCGAAATGACCGCAACTAATCTAAAAACTACATTAATCCATATACAGAGGTTTTACTCCTTATACTAAACAAATCTTACAAGGCTACGAGTAATTGAGAATGTATTCTGTATTGTTGCATATAAGACATATACTATAGTTAACTTTTTATTTGTTCTTTACATGCTTCTGATAATACATTCTAATTACATAATCATATTTGCTTTTTCTTTTTTACTTTTTTTTTCTGACTGTTCTTTTTTATAGGGAACCTCAGTTTAATGTCTATTTTTCATACCTTTGATTGGATATTAATGAAGCACCCTTTGACATTTGGTTTGTTATAAATGTTATATATATTTTCAGAATGTTTCAAAGCAATGAGAGGTTAAGTTTCTTTTACACATATTTACATTTTTCTGTGATGCTACAGATACGACTGTATATTTTCAACAATATGCATGCTATGATTTTTGCTTTCTGTATTCATACATCTTCTGATATGTCGCATGTATGTTGTATTATGACTCTGACCTCAATAAAAATTATATAAAAAAAAATAAAAAATGTTTTTCGGGTTCATAGACTCTCACCACCAAGAAAGAAAGGAATTTATCAGGTAAGAATAAATTATATGTTCTTTCTTAGTTGGTGAGAGCCTATGGCCTCTAGTTATGAAGCCATCTACTTACCTGCATTCGTCGGCCCAATACACTCGCCTAAGCTCGCCTACCATCGCTGCCGCGGACCTGAATAGGTTCGCCAAAGTTATCAAGAAAGCTGTCAAGAAGCCGCGCACCAAGTACGGAGCGATGAACAGAGGACTGTTGTTAACTAACAGTCATCGATCTCGCTGCTCATCGGCTTCTTCGCAGCTTTCTTGCTAGCCTGACACTAAGCACCCACACTAACTATACTGTTTTACCCCCTAAACCGCCGCTCCCCGCACCTAAATAAAGTTATTACCCCCTAAACCGCTGCTCCTGGACCCCGCCACAACTATAATAAATATATTAACCCCTAAACCGCCGGTCCCGCAACCCGCCGCCACCTACATTATACCTATTAACCCCTAATCTGCCGCCCCTATACCGCTGCCACCTATATTCAAGTTATTAACCCCTATCCTGCGGATCCCGGCGCAACTAAATAAATTGTTTAACCCCTAAACCGCTGCACCCGGAGCCAACCGCCACCTATATTAAAGTTATTAACCCCTATCCTGCCCCCACTACACCGCCGCCACCTACATTAAATTCATTAACCCCTAAACCGCCGCTCTCGGACCCCGCCGCAACTAAATTAAATGTTTAACCCCTAAACCGCCGCTCCCGGACCCCGCCACCACCTATATTAAACTTATTAACCCCTATCCTGACCCCCTATACCGCCGCCACCTATATAAAACTTATTAACCCCTAAACCTAAGTCTAACACTAACACTAACACCCCCCTTAACTTTATTTTAATAAATCTAAATAAAACTTACTATTATTAACTAAATTAATCCTATTTAAAACTAAATACCTAACTATAAAATAAACCCTAAGATAGCTACAATATAACTAATAATTATATTGTAGCTATTTTAGGATTTATTTTTATTTTACATGCAACTTTGTATTTATTTTAACTAGGTAGAATAGTTATTAAATAGTTATTAACTATTTAATAACTACCTAGCTAAAATACTTACAAAATTACCTGTAAAATAAATCCTAACCTAAGTTACAATTAAACCTAACACTACACTATCATTAAATTAATTAAATAAATTAACTACAAATACCTAAAATTAAATTAAATAAACTAAACTATAGTACAAAAAAACAAACACTAAATTACAGAAAATAAAAAAGAATTACAAGAAGTTTAAACTAATTACACCTAATTTAAGCCCCCTAATAAAATAATAAAGCCCCCAAAATAAAAAAAATGCCCTACCCTATTCTAAATTACAAAGTAACCCAGCTCTTTTACCAGCCCTTAAAAGGGCTTTTTGCGGGGCATTGCCCCAAAGTAATCAGCTCTTTTACCTGTAAAAAAAATACAACCCCCCCAACATTAAAACCCACCACCCACATATCCCTACTCTAACCCACCCAAACCCCCCTTAAAAAAAAACTAACACTCAGCATCTCGTTCAGACGTAATTTCCCTTTTGAATTATTACAGAAATCCACCGACAACGAGGGCAGAATCCTAATCTTAGTTGGCCTATGCTACGGTGCCCCACTTACCCTGGTAAACACCTATGCTCCAAATAGACCCACTCCAAGCTTTTTTAAAACCCTGGCCAACAAAATTCTAGATCATGCTAAAGGCCCCGTCATTGTTGGCGGAGATCTCAATTTTCCCATGAATCCAACACTAGATACGTCTAGTGGGAAATCATACCTCCGTAATAATACTCTTAACTCCAACTGCGCAGCCCTGCGAGCGATTAACTTATTCAATACATGGAGAATAGTACACACTAATAAGCATGACTACACTTTTTTCTCACACCCCCAACACTCATATTCCAGATTAGATTATATTTTATGTGATCAAGCCCTACTCTCTGCTCTGGTACACTCGAAAATTTCCCATACCTCATGGTCTGACCATAGTATGGTCACCACAGAATTTAAATGGGCCAATAAACCCCGCACTACATTCAACTGGAGACTCAATGACCACATACTGACCAACCAGGAAACAGTTGATGATATTAAGAAACACTCAGACGAATTTTTTAGCCTAAATAAGCCTGAAGACACGTCGCCCGCTAACAACTGGGAGACCTACAAATGTTTTATTAGAGGGGTTATAATAAAGCACACTGCCACGCAATGAAAGATTCACACGACTCAATTCACCTCCCTGACTAAGGATCTGACTGCTTGTGAAGCTAGACTTAAAAAAGACCCATCTTCTACCACTGAATTAGCCAAGCTAACTGAAGCCAGGGAAGCCTTAAACAAATTTCTGATACAAAAAGCCCATATGAGGGCATTGACCACTAAATCTAAATTTTTTGTAGAAAGCAACAAAGCAGGCCGCCTCTTAGCTAGGTCCCTTAAAAAACAAAGATTGTCCAATTTCATTAGAGAGATCCGACGCCCTTCTGGTGGGTTTGCCCATAAAAATGAAGAAATTATCAACTCATTTGTTTCTTACTATACAAAATTATATAATCTGGTGGACATCTCCCCACAGGACAAGGCAAAGAGATTAGAAGCATATCTAGCCAATGTCTCCACACCCTCACTCACAGAAGATGACAAACAACTCTTAGACTCCCCCATCACCCTACAAGACATCAATCTAGTTATAAAAGCCCTGCCAAATGGCAAATCCCCTGGCCCAGACGGCCTCTCGACTAAATTCTATCAACTTTTACAACAACACATAAACCCCCAACTTCTATTACTATATAATGATATAGACCACGGCACTGTCTTCCCTAGCTCCCTTTTAGAAGCAGTAATCACAGTTATCCCCAAACCAGGCAAACCTACTGACATGGTTAGCAATTATAGACCGATCTCACTTATAAACATTGATATGAAAATATTTGCAAAAATCCTGGCCAACCGCATGAATATGATACTACCCAACATAATCCACCCTGACCAGGTGGGTTTCATTAGGGGAAGAGAGGCAAAAGACAACACCACCAGACTGCTCCACTCTTTGCAACAAGCCCATCTCAATAACTCACCTCTTGCTTTACTCTCAACAGACGCGGAGAAGGTGTTTGACAGGGTGGACTGGCAATTTATGTGGTCCGCCCTGTCAAAATTTGGCTTTTCCAAACTTTTCATTTCCAGAATACAGGCCCTTTATCACAGCCCGAGCGCAAAGATTAAGGTTAACAACCATCTATCCCATCCTTTCTCCATATCCAACGGAACACGTCAAGGGTGCCCACTCTCACCTCTACTATTTGCTATCACAGTCGAAATATTGGCAATACAAATTAGACATTGTCAACATATTCATGGCCTAAATTTCGGAGATATTACCCAAAAATGCCTCTTGTTTGCGGATGACGTGATCTTTACTCTACGGTCCCCAAACACCTCTGTGCCTGCCCTCATACAAATCTTAGAAGAGTATAAGCTAGTCTCTAACTTCTCCATTAACATGGAGAAATCGGGATTAATACCGATAAACCTAACTCCCCAAGAAACGCTGACTATATCACGACACACAAAATTTGTACTATCGGATAAACTTAAATACTTAGGTTTGACAATCTCCAAAGACATACGCGCGCTCTTCCCAGATAACTATACCAATCTCCAAGAGAACATTAAGACCTCGCTAGAGAGCTGGCATAGACAGGGACACTTGTCCTGGATAGGACGAATTAACACGGTAAAGATGGCGATAGTCCCCAGATATTTATACCTATTTCAAACCCTACCTATGCCCATACCAAGGTCCTTCCTCCTAACGCAACAAAAAATGATTAACTCTTTCATTTGGTCATATAAACGCCCGAGAATAGCACAACATACTATGTACCTGAGTAAGGAAGATGGAGGCCTTGGTGTCCCCAACCTTACTAACTATTACAAAGCCACACATTTAACCAGAATTGTGGCATGGAATCATGCCAATCCCTCGAAACTGTGGACCCAAATGGAAAGTTACCTAGTACAGGTTGACCACATGAGAGACCTACCTTGGATCCCCAAGGAATCCAGACCGCATACTATACAAAAAAACGACTATATTAAAACCACACTAGAGGTGTGGGACGACGTACTCGCCCATACAAAAGGAGTTTCCACCAAGATATCTCCCTTAACACCCTTCCTACACTACCAACTCTTTCTCAAACACAATCTTTTCACCCATTCCCCAGCCAATAAGATCCATAAGCACCTACCAATCTACTTAATGACCAACGCTTCAGGTGTTAAAGACAGAATAACGCTTAATGAAGAGCTAGGTCCCCCTTTTCACTGTTGGTACTCCTACCTACAGATTAGACATGCAATCAGTCATAGCACGCACAAAGAACTGATACTTCGACCCCTAACCACATTCGAGCAGCTATGCATCAATCCCAATATACACAGAGCACATCTTTCCATAACTTACAAAATCCTCAGGGGTTCCTTCCCTGGGACCAGACCTACATATCTATCTAAATGGTCAGACGAGTTCCAAATTGAAATAGATACAGAGGACTGGAGGAGATGCTTCCGACATACGCACTCTGCTTCCCTATCAGTGACTATAGCTGAATTAAACTACAAAATATTAGCCCGGTGGTATCTAACCCCTCAGCGCCTGAGGATCATATATCCTGCCGCCTCTTCCACCTGTTGGAGGAGATGCGGAGAAGAAGGTACCATTACCCATATATGGTGGTCGTGCCCCTTCTTAAACACTTTCTGGAATCAAATAGAACGGCACATTACTAAGATCCTGGGCATTACTATCAAACTTACCCCATCAATCATACTTCTCAACCTCACCCCTGACCTTACCTGTGCCTACCGCAAAAAATTACTACTTCTAATGCTCTCCTGTGCTAAACGGTTAATTCCCCGAAAATGGAAGACGTGTGAGATACCCACTATCGCCCAATGGAAACACGAAGTAAAACACATTCTCACGTTAGAAAAGATGCATTACTGTTTTATGGGTAAACTTGACATGATATCTAATATCCAATTCATATGGGAACAGGGATCCCTCGACCACACTGAAATCGCTAATCCGACACCATCTATATGATGCTGTTATCTCTGAACTCCCCCTGCTTAATGAAGCAACAGGGACTTGAGTGCGCTCTGTTGCACTTTTATTGCGCTGGACCGGATGGGACGCTATTTTCTATTTCCTATCCCCTATTTTATATTTCATATTTCGCATTCCACACTACACCTTCCATACCTTCCCCCCCTAACCCTCAATCCTTTCCCCCCTAACCAAACTGAACCCCCCTATATTTCCCATTGATATATTGTGACTTACTTTCAATTCTTAATTTCTCAACTTTAATAAATCTTGAAAATAATAATGAAAATTTGGTAACTAAATACAGATGACTGCCTGTATAGTGAATTGCTGTGATGCTATTGCTGGACAAATGAAAATGTAACACTGGTTCTTTTTTTCATTGTACCAATTTTCAATAAAAATCATTTAAACAAAACAAAAAAAAAAAAAAAAAACCTAACACTAACCCCCTGAAGATCACCCTACCTTGAGACGTCTTCACCCAACCGGGCCGAAATCTTCATCCAAGTGGCGCAGAAGAGGTCCTCCATCCAGCAGAAGTCTTCATCCAGGCGGCGTCTTCAATCTTCATCCATCCGGAGCGGAGCCATCTTCCAGGGAGCCGACACAGAGCCATCCTCTTCAACCGACGACTGAACGACGAATGACGGTTCCTTTAAATTACGTCATCCAAGATGGCGTCCCTCGAATTCCGATTTGCTGATAGGATTCTATCAGCCAATCGGAATTAAGGTAGGAAAAACATAATTTATGCTTACCTGATAAATTTATTTCTCTTGTAGTGTGTTCAGTCCACGGGTCATCCATTAATTATGGGATATATTCTCCTTCCCAACAGGAAGTTGCAAGAGGATCACCCAAGCAGAGCTGCTATATAGCTCCTCCCCTCACATGTCATATCCAGTCATTCGACCGAAACAAGACAAAAAAGGAGAAACTATAGGGTGCAGTGGTGACTGGAGTTTTAATTAAAATTTAGATCTGCCTCAAAAAAGACAGGGCGGGCCGTGGACTGAACACACTACAAGAGAAATAAATTTATCAGGTAAGCATAAATTATGTTTTCTCTTGTTAAGTGTGTTCAGTCCACGGGTCATCCATTACTTATGGGATACCAATACCAAAGCTAAAGTACACGGATGATGGGAGGGACAAGGCAGGAACATTAAACAGAAGGAACCACTGCCTGTAGAACCTTTCTCCCAAAAACAGCCTCCGAAGAAGCAAAAGTGTCAAATTTGTAAAATTTTGAAAAGGTATGAAGTGAAGACCAAGTCGCAGCCTTGGAAATCTGTTCAACAGAGGCCTCATTCTTAAAGGCCCAGGTGGAAGCCACAGCTCTAGTGGAATGAGCTGTAATTCTTTCAGGAGGCTGCTGTCCAGCAGTCTCATAGGCTAAACGTATTACGCTACGAAGCCAAAAAGAGAGAGAGGTTGCCAAAGCTTTTTGACCTCTCCTCTGACCAGAATAAACGACAAACAGGGAAGAAGTTTGACGAAAATCTTTAGTTGCCTGTAAATAGAACTTCAGGTCACGGACTACGTCCAGATTGTGCAAAAGTTGTTCCTTCTTTGAAGAAGGATTAGGACATAATGATGGAACAACAATCTCTTGATTGATATTCCTGTTAGAAACTACCTTAGGTAAGAACCCAGGTTTAGTACGCAGAACTACCTTGTCTGAATGGAAAATCAGATAAGGAGAATCACAATGTAAGGCAGATAACTCAGAGACTCTTCAAGCCGAGGAAATAGCCATCAAAAACAGAACTTTCCAAGATAAAAGCTTAATATCAATGGAATGAAGGGGTTCAAACGGAACACGTTGAAGAACTTTAAGAACTAAGTTTAAGCTCCACGGCGGAGCAACAGTCTTAAACACAGGCTTAATCCTAGCCAAAGCCTGACAAAAAGCTTGAACGTCTGGAACTTCTGCCAGACGTTTGTGTAAAAGAATAGACAGAGCAGAAATCTGTCCCTTTAGCGAACTAGCAGATAAGCCCTTTTCTAAACCCTCTTGTAGAAAAGACAATATCCTAGGAATCCTAACCTTACTCCATGAGTAACTCTTGGATTCGCACCAATATAAATATTTACGACCATATCTTATGGTAAATTTTTCTGGTAACAGGCTTCCGAGCCTGTATTAAGGTATCAATAACCGACTCCAAGAAGCCACGCTTTGATAGAATCAAGCGTTCAATCTCCATGCAGTCAGCCTCAGAGAAATTAGATTTGGATGGTTGAAAGGACCCTGAATTAGAAGGTCCTGCCTCAGAGGCAGAGACCATGGTGGACAGGACGACATGTCCACTAGGTCTGCATACCAGGTCCTGCGTGGCCACGCAGGCGCTATCAGAATCACTGATGCTCTCTCCTGTTTGATCTTGGCAATCAGTCGAGGTAGCAATGGAAATGGTGGAAACACATAAGCCATGTTGAAAACCCAAGGGGCTGCTAGAGCATCTATCAGCACCGCTCCCGGGTCCCTGGACCTGGATCCGTAACAAGGAAGCTTGGCGTTCTGGCGAGACGCCATTAGATCCAGTTCCGGTTCGCCCCAACGATGAATCAGTTGAGCAAAGACCTCCGGGTGAAGTTCCCACTCCCCCGGATGAAAAGTCTGGCGACTTAGAAAGTCCGCCTCCCAGTTCTCCACGCCTGGGATGTAGATTGCTGATAGGTGGCAAGAGTGAGACTCTGCCCAGCGAATTATCTTCGAGACTTCTAACATCGCTAGGGAACTCCTGGTTCCCCCGTGATGGTTGATGTAAGCCACAGTCGTGATGTTGTCCGACTGAAATCTGATGAACCTCAGTGTTGCTAACTGAGGCCAAGCTAGAAGAGCATTGAATATTGCTCTTAATTCCAGAATATTTATTGGGAGGAGTTTCTCCTCCTGAGTCCACGATCCCTGAGCCTTCAGGGAGCTCCAGACTGCGCCCCAGCCTAGCAGGCTGGCATCTGTTGTTATAATTGTCCAATCTGGTCTGCGAAAGGTCATCCCTTTGGACAGATGGACCCGAGAGAGCCACCAGAGAAGAGAATCTCTGGCCTCTTGATCCAGATTTAGTAGAGGGGACAGATCTGAGTAATCCCCATTCCACTGACTTAGCATGCATAATTGCAGCGGTCTGAGATGCAGGTGCGCAAATGGTACTATGTCCATTGCCGCGACCATTAAGCCGATTACTTCCATGCACTGAGCTACTGACGGGCGTGGAATGGAATGAAGGACACGGCAAGCATTTAGAAGTTTTGATAACCTGGACTCCGTCAGGTAAATTTTCATCTCTATAGAATCTATAAGAGTCCCTAGGAAGGGAACCCTTGTGAGTGGTAATAGAGAACTCTTTCCCACGTTCACTTTCCACCCATGCGACCTCAGAAATGCCAGAACTATCTCTGTATGAGACTTGGCAGTTTGAAAACTTGACGCTTGTATCAGAATGTTGTCTAGGTACGGAGCCACCGCTATGCCTCGCGGTCTTAGCACCGCCAGAAGCGAGCCCAGAACCTTTGTAAAAATTCTCGGGGCCGTAGCTAACCCGAAGGGAAGAGCTACAAACTGGTAATGCCTGTCTAGAAAGGCAAATCTTAGGTACCGATAATGATCTTTGTGAATCGGTATGTGAAGGTAGGCATCCTTTAAGTCCACTGTGGTCATATACTGACCCTCTTGGATCATGGGTAGGATGGTTCGAATAGTTTCCATTTTGAATGATGGAACTCTTAGGAATTTGTTTAAGATTTTTAGGTCCAAGATTGGTCTGAAGGTTCCCTCTTTCTTGGGAACCACAAACAGATTTGAGTAAAATCCTTGCCCTTGTTCTGTCCGCAGAACTGGGTGGATCACTCCCATTACTAAGAGGTCTTGTACACATTGTAGAAATGCCTCTTTCTTTATTAGGTTTGCTGATAACCTTGAAAGATGAAATCTCCCTTGTGGAGGAGAAGCTTTGAAGTCCAGAAGGTATCCCTGAGATATGATCTCCAACGCCCAGGGATCCTGAACATCTCTTGCCCAAGCCTGGGCGAAGAGAGAAAGTCTGCCCCCCACTAGATCCGTTTCCGGATAGGGGGCCCTCTCTTCATGCTGTCTTAGGGGCAGAAGTAGGCTTTCTGGCCTGCTTGCCCTTGTTCCAGGACTGGTTGGCTTTCCAACCCTGTCTGTAACGAGCAACAGTTCCTTCCTGTTTTGGAGCGAAGGAAGTTGATGCTGCTCCTGCCTTGAAATTACGAAAGGCACGAAAATTAGACTGTTTGGCCTTTGATTTGGCCCTGTCCTGAGGAAGAGTATGACCCTTACCTCCAGTAATGTCAGCAATAATTTCTTTCAAGCCGGGCCCGAATAAGGTCTGCCCTTTGAAAGGAATATTGAGCAATTTAGATTTAGAAGTCACGTCTGCTGACCAGGATTTAAGCCATAGCGCTCTGCGCGCCTGGATGGCGAATCCGGAGTTCTTAGCCGTTAGTTTGGTTAAATGCACAATGGCATCCGAAACAAATGCGTTAGCTAGCTTAAGAGCTTTAAGCTTGTCCATAATCTCATCCAATGGAGCTGTGCGAATGGCCTCTTCCAGAGACTCAAACCAGAATGCCGCCGCAGCAGTGACAGGCGCAATGCATGCAAGGGGCTGTAATATAAAACCTTGTTGAACAAAGATTTTCTTAAGGTAACCTTCTAATTTTTTATCCATTGGATCCGAAAAAGCACAAATATCCTCCACCTGGAGAGTGGTACGCTTAGCTAAAGTAGAAACTGCTCCCTCCACCTTAGGGACCGTCTGCCATAAGTCTCGTGTGGTGGCGTCTATTGGGAACATTTTTCTAAATATCGGAGGAGGGGAGAAGGGCACACCGGGTCTATCCCACTCCTTGCTAATAATTTCTGTAAGCCTTTTAGGTATAGGAAAAACGTCAGTACACACCGGCACCGCATAGTATCTATGCAGCCTACATAATTTCTCTGGAATTGCAACCGTGTTACAATCATTCAGAGCCGCTAATACCTCCCCTAGCAATACACGGAGGTTCTCAAGTTTAAATTTAAAATTAGAAATATCTGAATCCGGTCTCCCTGGATCAGATCCGTCACCCACAGAATGAAGCTCTCCGTCCTCATGTTCTGCAAATTGTGACGCAG
Source organism: Bombina bombina (assembly GCF_027579735.1). Taxonomy (NCBI): domain Eukaryota; kingdom Metazoa; phylum Chordata; class Amphibia; order Anura; family Bombinatoridae; genus Bombina; species Bombina bombina. The sequence continues at coordinate 904,663,573 of NC_069504.1, read as the reverse complement.
TATCGGACATGGCCCTCGTATCATCAGCGCGCTCTGTCCTTAACCCAGAGCTATCGCGCTTGCCTCTTAACTCAGGCAATTTAGATAATACTTCTGTCATAACATTAGCCATGTCTTGCAAAGTGATTTGTATGGGCCTTTCTGATGTACTTGGCGCCACAATATCACGCACCTCCTGAGCGGGAGGCGAAGGTACTGACACGTGAGGAGAGTTAGGCGGCATAACTTCCCCCTCGTTGTCTGGTGACAATTTCTTTACAGTTAAAGACTGACTTTTATTCAAAGTGACATCAATACATTTGGTACACATATTTCTATGGGGCTCCACATTGGCCTTTAAACATAGCGAACAAGCAGATTCATCTGTGTCAGACATGTTTAAACAGACTAGCAATGAGGCTAGCAAGCTTGGAAAATACTTTCAATAAATTTACAAGCAATATAAAAGACGCTGCTGCGCCTTTAAAAACACAAAAAAACTGTCACAGTTGAAATAACAATGAACTAAATCAGTTATAGCAACCAAATTTTCACACTAAATGTATTAATTTAGCAAAGGATTGCACCCACTAGCAAATGGATGATTAACCCCTTAATACCCAAAACGGATAATCAATGTAACAAGTAACGTTTTTTATCACAGTCAAACACACTGTCACAGGTCTGCTGTGACTGATTACCTCCCTCAAAAATGAATTTTGAAGACCCCTGAGCTCTCTGGAGACGTCCTGGATCAAGGAGGAAGAAGCAGGAAGACTGTGACTGAATTTTTACTGTGCAACAAGGCGCTAAAATAGGCCCCTCCCACTCATATTACAACAGTGGGAGACCTCAGATAACCATTTCTATGCAGAAATATATGTTAGCCATGTGGAAAAAATCATGCCCCAAAAGATTTATCACCAAAGTACCTCACAAAACGATTAACATGCCAGTAAACGTTTTAAACATACATTTTAAATGTTATGTAGTGTTAACACTAAGCCTGCTTCCAGTCGCTTCTACTGCAGTTAAGGCTCATACATTATTTCAGTATTAACAGTATTTTCTCAGTCAAATTCCATTCCTTAGAAAATAACTTACTGCACATACATTCATCAGCCTGATACCAGTCGCTACTACTGCATTTAAGGCTGTACTTACATCACATGGGTATCAGCAGTGTTTTCTTAGTCAATTCCATTCCTTAGAAAATATTTTACTGCACATACCTCATTTGCAGGGGACCCCGCATGCTATTCCCTTTTCTGAAGTTACCCCACTCCTCAGAATGTCCGAGAACAGCCAGTGGATCTTAGTTACGTCTGCTAAGATCATAGAAAACGCAGGCAGATTCTTCTTCTAAATACTGCCTGAGAGAAAAAAACATCACACTCCGGTGCCATTTAAAATAACAAACTTTTGATTGAAGAATAATTAAGTAAAAACGCCTCACTCCTCTCACGACCTCCTACTTTGTTGAGGGTTGCAAGAGAATGACTGGATATGACATGTGAGGGGAGGAGCTATATAGCAGCTCTGCTTGGGTGATCCTCTTGCAACTTCCTGTTGGGAAGGAGAATATATCCCATAAGTAATGGATGACCCGTGGACTGAACACACTTAACAAGAGAAAATCTGATTGGCTGATTCAATCAGCCAATCAGATTGAAGTTCAATCCGATTGACTGATCCAATCAGTCAATCGGATTGAGCTCGCATTCTATTGGCTGTTCCTACTTTTGCCGGGCTGTAGGGCTTGATAACTAAGGCGAATCAACCTCGCCACAAATACGCTGTGGAATTCCAGCATATTTGCGGTTGACGGCTTGATAACTAGAGGCCTATGAGTCCTTACTGTTGGGAACTAATAACCAAGCTGTGGAGTCCACAACAAAAATGGGTGGGACAAAGGAAATGCAGGCACCTATTTACCAGGAACAACTGCCTGAAAAACCTTCCTGCCAAAAGCTTTGTGAATCAAACACACAAACTATGAAACTAAAGAAACAGAATTGGCCCTTTTGGCCCTTACAAAACAAACAAACATAAGAACTGACAGAAGTCCTTAGTAGCCTGTAAACAAAACTTCAACGTCCCAGCAACATCAGATTATTTTGGAATCGGAAAAAATGAGTATACTATAAATTCTTGGTTAATATTCTCTGAAGATACTAATTTAGGCAGAAAACTAGACACAGTATGCAAAACTGCTTTGTCCTGGTGAAAACCAAATATGGAAGCTCTAGCTTCACCTGCTCCTAGACTAGGCTAAAGAGAATACCAGGAGGGTAGGGGAAGTGGGAGGGATACTTAAAGCTCTGGTGTAGGGTGTCATTGCCTCCTCCTGGTTGCCAGGTGATGAATTCCCAACAGTATGGACTTGTGGAGTCTCACCACCTAAGAAAGAAATATGTTTATATGTGTATATATGTATTCACAGATATATATACACATATAAACCAGGAGCATATTTATGCATAGGACAACAAGGCCGGTGCCTAGTGCGTAACATTTTATGGGGTTGGCACTTCTACGTTGGCAATGAATATGTGGGCATGATTTAAAAAAATTTTTAATTTTCACCGTGCGGCGTTCACGTGACCGGCTTTTTGCCAAGGTCACGTGACGTTTTCGAGCTGCCGCCTGCCTTCCTATCTGTTGACACGCCGCACATGGATGGAGGGAGTCACGCACGTGATCTCCCAGGCGGTAAAAAAAGAGCTCTAGAGTTAGAAGAAAAAGTGGAGGCTTGTGGAGCTGCTGTAGAGTCGACGAGTGGGATCGGTGGAGTGGCAGAGCAGAGCCTGAGAGGAGGGTGCTGATCCGGCTGAGTCTGACTACTTAACTCAGGTAGGGCAGCCGCAGGGCATGCCACAGCTCCAAAGTTTAACAATGGATGGGGGTTAACCGTTCAATATATGTTTTAAAAAAATAAAAACGATTATGCTGAATTTTATTTTTGAAGACATTGGGGCCTATTTATTAATGTGCGAGTAGCCATGATCCAATATTGCACATTATGTCCGCTGCACATCGATAAATGCCAACAGCATACGCTCTCTGTATTTATTATTGCCCCAGCAGTTCCTGTGAACTGCTGGTGCAATGTCACCCCTGTAGATTTGCGGGCAATCAGCAGCTAGCAGGGGGTGTCAATCAACCCGATCGAATTTGATCGGGTTGATTTCTGGTGATGTCTGTCCGCTGCCTCAGAGCAGGCGGACAAGTTATGGAGCAGTGGTCTTCATAACTTCTGTTTCCGGTGAGCCTGAAGGCTCGCCTGAGTCTGAGCATATTTGAAAGACATTTCTCAGCCCCTGACTATATGGTAACCATGAAAGTGAAAAACAACATATCTATGAATCACCAAAATATATGTAACCTCTGACATGTTTCTGTGTATAGTATACACTTCTTCATTATTACATGGCATTGGCAACGTGTGTTTCTAGTGGTGAAAGTACAGCTCTTTCATTAAACGTTTTCTACAACCCCACTAACAGTAATCAACTATATATCTCTGCAGAGCTCATACTATCTTATCAATGTCCTAAACTGTTTCTAATTAAGAGTACCCCAGCTAAAACCCAAGGCAAGTCAGATATGAGGTTGGTGTGGGCATATAGAGGACAATCATTAAGGTGGGTTCTAACATTATCTGTCTATGTTTGTATGTTTATATGCACCTGTCTGTGTGTGTACCACTACCTGTGTATATATGTATCTGTGTTTTTATGCATCTGTGTATGGATGTGTGTATGTACCGTATATCTGTTTGTTTGTGTGTCTTAGTGCATTGTAACTTTTTTTATTTTATTTGTTTTAATATTTTTAACACTGTAATTTTCACCTAGAACCATGCAATTGCTAGGAATTTTGTATTTTAATTTCACATGATTACTTAGTACTGACTGTCCTGAGTGAATGCAAGCTCTGGTGAACATCTACTTAAAGGGATAGTATAGTCAAATATAGACTTTTGTGATTCAGATAGAGCATGCAATTTTAAGCAACTTTCTAATTTACTCCTATTATACATTTTTCATCATTCTCATGGTATCTTCATTTAAAAAAAGCAGGAATCTAAGCTTAGAAGCTGGCCCATTTTTGGTTCAGCACCTGTGTAGCCCTTGCTGATTGGTTGCTAAATGTAGCCATCCAATCAGCAAGCGCTACCCTGGTGCTGAGCCAAAAATGGGCTGGCTCCTAAAATTACTTTCCAGCTTTTTTAAATAAAGATATCAAGAGAATGAAGAAAATTGTTAATAGGAGTAAATTAGAAATGTGCTTAAAAATGCATGCTCTATCTGAATCATAAAAGTTTATTTCTGGCTAGATTATCCCGTTAAAAAGACATTACATTTTTTTTAAAAATGTAACACCCTGACCAAAAAATATTATGGCTAAAAAAAGGCCTAAATCCTAGGGGGGGCGGCAGCACAAAACCTAAATACGCCACTGATATAAACACATGAATACATATGTACACATATATAGACATATCTATAAGTGTATTAGAACCCTTTGCAGTCAAGTAGATGAAAACATGAAAAAACATAATTTATGCTTACCTGATAAATTTATTTCTCTTGTAGTGTGTTCAGTCCACGGGTCATCCATTACTTATGGTATATATTCTCCTTCCCAACAGGAAGTTGCAAGAGGATCACCCAAGCAGAGCTGCTATATAGCTCCTCCCCTCACATGTCATATCCAGTCATTCGACCGAAACAAGACGAGAAAGGAGAAACTATAAGGTGCAGTGGTGACTGGAGTTAAAATTTTAAAATTTAGAACCTGCCTTAAAAAGACAGGGCGGGCCGTGGACTGAACACACTACAAGAGAAATAAATTTATCAGGTAAGCATAAATTATGTTTTCTCTTGTTAAGTGTGTTCAGTCCACGGGTCATCCATTACTTATGGGATACCCATACCAAAGCTAAGTACACGGATGAAGGGAGGGACAAGGCAGGAACATTAAACAGAAGGAACCACTGCCTGTAGAACCTTTCTCCCAAAACCAGCCTCCGAAGAAGCGAAAGTGTCAAATTTGTAAAATTTGGAAAAAGTATGAAGTGAAGACCAAGTTGCAGCCTTGCAAATCTGTTCAACAGAGGCCTCATTCTTAAAGGCCCAGCTGGAAGCCACAGCTCTAGTGGAATGAGCTGTAATTCTTTCAGGAGGCTGCTGTCCAGCAGTCTCATAGGCTAAACGTATTATGCTACGAAGCCAAAAAGAGAGAGGTAGCCGAAGCCTTTTGACCTCTCCTCTGTCCAGAGTAAACGACAAACAGAGAAGAAGTTTTTCTAAAATCTTTAGTTGCCTGTAAGTAGAACTTCAGAGCACGGACCACGTCTAGATTATGCAAAAGACGTTCCTTCTTTGAAGAAGGATTAGGACATAATGATGGAACAACAATCTCTTGATTGATATTCCTGTTAGAAACAACCTTAGGTAAAAACCCAGGTTTAGTACGCAGTACTACCTTGTCTGAATGAAAGATCAGATAAGGAGAATCACAATGTAAGGCAGATAACTCAGAGATTCTTCGAGCCGAGGAAATAGCCATCAAAAACAAAACTTTCCAAGATAAAAGCTTAATATCAATGGAATGAAGGGGTTCAAACGGAACACCCTGAAGAACTTTAAGAACCAAGTTTAAGCTCCACGGAGGAGCAACAGCTTTAAACACAGGCTTAATTCTAGCCAAAGCCTGACAAAAGGCCTGGACGTCTGGATTCTCTGCCAGACGTTTGTGTAAAAGAATAGACAGAGCTGAAATCTGTCCCTTTAGCGAACTAGCGGACAAACCTTTTTCTAAACCCTCTTGTAGAAAAGCCAATATCCTAGGAATCCTAACCTTACTCCATGAGTAACTCTTGGATTCACACCAATATAAATATTTATGCCATATCTTATGGTAAATTTTTCTGCTCACAGGTTTCCGAGCCTGTATTAATGTATCAATAACCGAATCCGAAAACCCCCGCTTAGATAGAATCAAGCGTTCAATTTCCAGGCAGTCAGCCTCAGAGAAATTAGGTTTGGATGGTTGAAAGGACCCTGAATTAGAAGGTCCTGCCTCAGAGGAAGAGACCATGGTGGACAGGACGACATGTCCACTAGGTCTGCATACCAGGTCCTGCGTGGCCACGCAGGCGATATCAGAATTACCGATGCCCTCTCCTGTTTGATCCTGGCAATCAGTCGAGGTAGCAACGGAAATGGTGGAAACACATAAGCTATGTTGAAAACCCAAGGGGCTGCTAATGCATCTACCAGCACCGCTCCCGGGTCCCTGGACCTGGATCCGTAACAAGGAAGCTTCGCGTTCTGGTGAGATGCCATGAGATCCAGATCCGGTTTGCCCCAACGACGAATCAGTTGAGCAAATACCTCCGGGTGAAGTTCCCACTCTCCCGGATGAAAAGTCTGGCGACTTAGGAAATCCGCCTCCCAGTTCTCTACGTCTGGGATGTAAATCGCTGACAGGTGGCAAGAGTGAGACTCTGCCCAGCGAATTATCTTCGAGACTTCCAACATCGCTAGGGAACTCCTGGTTCCCCCTTGATGATTGATGTAAGCCACAGTCGTGATATTGTCCGACTGAAATCTGATGAACCTCAGTCTTGCTAACTGAGGCCAAGCTAGAAGAGCATTGAATATTGCTCTTAATTCTAGAATGTTTATTGGAAGGAGTTTCTCCTCCTGAGTCCACGAACCCTGAGCCTTCAGGGAATTCCAGACTGCTCCCCAGCCTAGAAGGCTGGCATCCGTTGTTACAATCGTCCAATCTGGTCTGCGAAAGGTCATTCCTTTGGACAGATGAACCGGTGACAACCACCAGAGAAGAGAATCTCTGGTCTCCTGGTCCAGATTTAGCAAAGGGGACAGATCTGAGTAATCCCCGTTCCATTGACTGAGCATGCATAGTTGCAGCGGTCTGAGATGCAGGCGCGCAAATGGCACTATGTCCATTGCCGCGACTATTAAGCCGATTACCTCCATGCACTGAGCTACTGATGGGCTTGGAATGGAATGAAGGACACGGCAAGCATTGAGAATCTTTGATAACCTGGACTCCGTCAGGTAAATCTTCATCTCTACAGAATCTATAAGAGTCCCTAGAAAAGGAACCCTTGTGAGTGGTAACAGAGAACTCTTTTCCACGTTCACTTTCCACCCATGCGACCTCAGAATTGCAAGAACTATCTCTGTATGAGACTTTGCATTCTGAAAACTTGACGCTTGTATCAGAATGTCGTCTAGGTACGGAGCCACCGCTATGCCTCGTGGTCTTAGTACCGCCAGAAGTGAGCCCAGGACCTTCGTAAAAATTCTCGGGGCCGTGGTTAACCCTAAGGGAAGAGCCACAAACTAGTAATGCCTGTCTAGAAAGGCAAACCATAGGTACCGATAATGATCTTTGTGAATCGGTATGTGAAGGTAAGCATCCTTTAAGTCCACTGTGGTCATATATTGACCCTCTTGGATCATGGGTAGGATGGTTCGAATGGTTTCCATCTTGAACGATGGTACCCTTAGGAATTTGTTTAAGATATTTAAGTCCAAGATTGGTCTGAAGGTTCCCTCTTTTTTGGGAACCACAAATAGATTTGAGTAAAATCCTTGTCCCTGTTCCGATCGCGGAACTGAGTGGATCACTCCCATGATTAAGAGGTCTTGTACACATTGTAGAAATGCCTCTCTCTTTACTAGGTTTGTTGATAACCTCGAAAGATGAAACCTCCCTTGTGGAGGAGAGGTTTTGAAATCCAGAAGGTATCCCTGAGATATAATCTTCAACGTCCAGGGATCCTGCACATCTCTTGCCCAAGCCTGGGCGAAGAGAGAAAGTCTACCCCCCACTAAATCCGTCTCCGGATAGGGGGCCCTGTCTTCATGCTGTCTTAGGGGCGGAAGTAGGCTTTCTGGCCTGCTTGCCCTTGTTCCATGACTGGTTGCCTTCCCAACCCTGTATGTAACGAGAAGTAGTTCCTTCCTGTTTTGGAGCGGAGGAAGTTGATGCTGCTCCTGCCTTGAAGTTACGAAAGGCATGAAAATTAGACTGTTTGGCCTTTGGTTTGGCCCTGTCCTGAGGAAGGGCGTGGCCCTTACCTCCCGTAATGTCAGCAATAATTTCCTTCAAGCCGGGCCCAAATAAGGTCTGCCCTTTGAAAGGAATGTTAAGTAGCTTAGACTTGGAAGTTACATCCGCTGACCAGGATTTAAGCCAGAGCGCTCTGCGCGCCTGTATGGCGAATCCGGAATTTTTAGCCGTAAGTTTGGTTAGATGTACTACGGCATCTGAAACAAACGCATTAGCTTGCTTAAGGGTTCTAACTTTGCTCAAAGCCTCATCCAATGGCTCTGTGCGAATCGCCTCTTCCAGAGACTCAAACCAGAATGCCGCTGCAGCCGTGACAGGCACAATGCATGCAAGAGGCTGCAAAATAAAACCCTGTTGAACAAACATTTTCTTAAGATAACCCTCTAATTTTTTATCCATTGGATCTGAGAAAGCACAGCTATCCTCCACCGGGATAGTGGTACGCTTGGCTAAAGTAGAAACTGCTCCCTCCACCTTAGGGACCGTCTGCCATAAGTCTCGTGTGGTGGCGTCAATAGGAAACATTTTTCTGAATATCGGGGGAGGGGAAAAAGGCACACCGGGTCTATCCCACTCCTTACTAATAATTTCTGTAAGTCTTTTTGGTATAGGAAAGACGTCAGTACACACCGGTACCGCATAGTATCTATCCAACCTACACAATTTCTCTGGGATTGCCACCGTGTCGCAATCATTCAGAGCCGCTAATACCTCCCCTAGTAACACACGGAGGTTCTCAAGCTTAAATTTAAAATTTGAAATTTCTGAATCCGGTCTCCCCGGATCAGAACCGTCACCGACAGAATGAAGCTCACCGTCCTCATGTTCTGCAAATTGTGACGCAGTATCAGACATGGCTCTCGTGTCATCAGCGCGCTCTGTCCTTAACCCAGAGCTATCGCGCTTGCCCCTTAATTCGGGCATATTATATAATATTTCTTTCATAACATTAGCCATATTATGTAAAGTGATTTGTAAGGGCCTAGATGTACTTGGCGTCTCAATCCTACACATCTCCCGAGCGGGAGACGCAGGTACTGACACGTGAGGAGAGTTAGGCGGCATAACTTCCCCCTCGTTATCTGGTGATAGTTTCTCTATCGGTACAGATTGACTTTTATTCAAAGCAATATCAATACAATTGGTACACATCGTTCTATTGGGCTCCACATTGGCTTTTGAACATGATGAACAAACAGTTTCCTCTGAATCAGACATGTTTAAACAGACTTAGCAATGAAACTAGCAAGCTTGGAAATCACTTTCAATAAGTTTACAAGCAATATAAAAAACGCTGCAGCGCTTCAAAAATACAGATATAATTAAACAATTCTTAACAAGAAGTGTAATATTAGCAGAGGATTGCACCCATTAGCAAAAGGATGATTAACCCCTCAATACCCAAAACGGATAAAACGGATATCAATTAAGATATAACGCTTTTAATCACAGTCAAGCACACTGTCACAGATCTGCTGTGACTGATTACCTCCCCCAAAAATGAATTTTGCAGACCCCTGAGCTCTCTAGAGACGTCCTGGATCAAGGAGGAAGAAGCAGGAAGACTGTGCTAGAATTATAACTGCGCAACAAGGCGCTAAAACAAGGTCCCTCCCACTCCTATCACAACAGTGGGAGCCCTGATATAACGGTTTCCATGCAGAAAATATATGTCAGCCATGTGGAAAAAAATCATGCCCAAAGAGATTTATCACCAAAGTACCTCACAAAAACGAATAACATGCCAGTAAACGTTTTATTAAAAAATAACATTTTCCAATGTCATGCAAAGTTATCACTAAGCCTGCTACCAGTCGCTACCACTGCAGATAAGGCTTAAGTATTATTTCAGTTTTAACAGTATTTTCTCAGTCAAATTCTAGTCCCTAGAAAATAACTTGCGCATACATTTATGAGCCTGATACCAGTTGCCACTACTGCATTTAAGGCTGTACTTACATCATACGGTAACAGCAGTATTTTCTTAGTCAATTCCATTCCCAGAAAATAATGTACTGCACATACCTCATTTGCGGAGGACCCCGCATGCTATTCCCAGTTTCTGAAGTTACCCCACTCCTCAGAATGTCGAGAACAGCCAGTGGATCTTAGTTACGCCTGCTAAGATCATAGAAAAAAAACGCAGGCAGTTTCTTCTTCCAAATACTGCCTGAGATAGAAAAAACAGCACACTCCGGTGCCATTTAAAATAACAAACTTTTGATTGAAGAATAGTTAAGTAAAAACTCCAGCTCCTCTCGCGAACTCCTTCTTTGTTGAGGGTTGCAAGAGAATGACTGGATATGACATGTGAGGGGAGGAGCTATATAGCAGCTCTGCTTGGGTGATCCTCTTGCAACTTCCTGTTGGGAAGGAGAATATATCCCATAAGTAATGGATGACCCGTGGACTGAACACACTTAACAAGAGAAATCATATTTAGGCAATATTCATATTTAATAAAGTGTTTGTGTATGTACTGTAAATATTTCATATTCCAATGTTGTTCACATAGGGGAACATGTTCTAAGTTTTTTTAAATAGATATTTCTATATATGTTTGTATATATCTATACCTATCATCTATATACATACATATATATATATATATATATATATATATATATATATAAAGGTATAGATATATATTTTACCAAATAAACATCATATATAAATATATGTATGTATTTGAGAATAAATAGAACATATTCTTCTATGTTAAGAACATTGGAATGTGAAATATTCATATTGCATGTTGAGTTAGCGCACTTGGTTACACAACACAATCGGGTATACACGACTTTTGGGTGTTAGGCCTTTTAACCCAACTATGGGGGAATACGTTAACGCGGTCGCAATATTAGAAGTTCGTGTTAGCACTTGTGCAAAAACTTTTTCCTTTCAACTTTTTATATGCGAAAAAACTACTTCTAGCGAAGTTAACGCGCAAGCGAGAGCAATAAATAGTGCTACACTCGTAATCTAGCCCATTTGTCCAGGGATCCAAGAGAGCAAGTTTTTTTTATGGTAACCAACTTAAAGTCAGCTACAATGATATTAAACACAAACATTCAAGCCAACACTTCTGATCACCTATTAAAATGGCAAAATAGCATTTGTTGCTCTCTATCATTGTTAAGTATGGTGAAATGTAACTGGCCTATGGTGAAATGTAACTGACTTATGGTGAAATGTAACTGACCTATGGTGAAATGTAACTTACTTTGGATCAGAGCACATGCTCATTTGCATCTTCCCCTAATTCACCTCAGCAAAGATGATTAAGAGCATGAATTCCACTAGTCTTTGAAGGGGAATATCCCTGAACTGCTCTTTATTTGCAAAACCTTGTAGACTGTGCTAGCAGAATGACTGTTAAATAATTTTAATATTTTTTTTATACACAGATATTTTGACAGTCAAGCAACTGATGAGAGTTCAAACTTTCTGTGGGAAGATAATTTAAAATGGGTTGTGCTCTCTCATTCATGATTTCTGCTACCGCCACTTGTTTTCTATAGCTAATACTGCAGTATTGTAATTTTCAGTATAAGGAGGTTGTTTCAACATGCGAAAGCAGCTATTTCAAATGACAAAATTAAGATAAAAGTTAACATTGGGAATACATTAAAGCGACAGTCTACACCAAAATTATTATTGTTTAAAAAGATAGATAATGCCTTTACTATCTATTCTCCAGCTGTGCACAACGAACATTGTTATATTAATATACGTTATAACCTTTAAAACTCTAAATGTTCTGCCTGTTTCTAAGCCACTACAGACATCCTCTTTTCACATGCTCTTTTAAATGCTTTTCACAACAACTGACTGCTAGTTCATGGGGCCATATGGATAACATTGTGCTCTCTCCTGTGGAGTTGTGCACAACACAGCACTAATTGTCTAAAATGCAAGTCAATAGATAATAAATAAATAGCACTGAGATAAGGAGGCTGTCAGGAGAGGATTAGATACAAGGTAATTACAGAGGTAAAAAGTATATTAATATAAGCATGTTGGATGTGCAAAACTGGGGAATGGGTAATAAAGGGATTATCTATCTTTTTAAACAATAACATTTTGGAGTAGACTGACCCTTTAAAAGGGAGAATATTTGACAGTTCAATGTCTTATTAATTTCTGGCATTTGTATGTATAAAAAATATTTTAATGTCTCTTCAAAACTGACTTAAAAAAATAAAAATAATATATATATATATATATATATATATATATATATATATATATATATATATATATATATATATATGTAGAAGGAATAAGTTTATTTCCAGAGGCAAAGTATTAAAACGTCCAAATTTTATTTTAATAATCCATACGGGGGTCCAAGAAATATAACACACACAGTCACAGTGAGTATTAATCTTATTTAGCATGACTTAATGGTTAGCATATAATTGTTTAGGGGAACACATACGTTGTTGATGGCATTTGTCAAGCTTGATATACAGGTATATACAAGTTCCTTGAACTGTGGATTTAACATGTCTGAAGGATTTCATAACATGGCAGCTCTTCCCCAGGCGCAGTTTGTCCCATAGTTTGGGACCACGTTATCAATTTGGAAATTTATCTTTGTGCGACTTGCAAACTTATATATAAATAAAATACTAATTTCTTGTAGTCAAGTTTAACACCACAATTATATATGTCAGGCCTGAGATTTTTGAATTCTGTCATATTGCAATATATGTGCTGTTGGATAATAGATAAACTGAAATTCTCCTATAATTACCGGGCACGGCTGGTCACAGATGTCCCCCATCCAGCCTGGAGCACACGAACAACTACCATCTACTGGATCGCAAGATGCATCATTCAGACAGTGACAGGTTTGGTTACAGTTTAGTCCCCAAGTGCCACTAGAGCAAGGAATAGAGCAGTCTATCCCCTGCCAACCTGCATGAGTAAGGGAAGAAAAAAAGCTCAGAGAGATCAATACAGATATCTGGAATCCCATAAAATGTTATATATGTTACAGCATTGTTTGACAAATCTCATCCTTAGTGACAAATTAATTCTAGGGGTGATGTGTACCAGAAATCATTGCTGTAGCAGCACCATTCCCAAAGGCATATATTGCAAGTCAGTGCCTTTTAAAATGTCCTTTGCTATATTCAAGGCAAGCAGAGAGGTAACCAGGATAAAAAGACAAAAGTAAAGGGACATTCTAGTGTACAAGTAAAACACTAAATATCTGTACAGACAAAAACTTTTTTAGCTGAATCGTTTGCCATGAGAATTTTTTTTTTTATCCGATATTTGCTCTTGAGGTAATTTAGAATTTGTTATTGGAAAATCTGCTATTTTCTATAGGGAATATATTCTGGGCTTCAGAAGAGCAACTGGATAGAAGCTTATATGTAACTAAAGTTAAGGTAGTAAGTCATGCTACTGCTACAAGCCAGCAGTAGCACAAAAAACATAAATTATGCTTACCTGATAATTTTCTTTTCTTCAGATGTAAAGAGTCCACAGCTGCATTCATTACTTTTGGGAATTCAGAACCTGGCCACCAGGAGGAGGCAAAGACACCCCAGCCAAAGGCTTGAATAACCCTCCCACTTCCCTCATTCGCCAGTCATTCTGCCGAGGAACAAGGAACAGTAGAAGAAATATCAAGGGGAAAAGGTTCCAGAAGAATAAAAATAACAGACGCCACATAGAAAAAACACGGGCGGGGAGCTGAAGAAAAGAAAATTATAAGGTAAGGATAATTTATGTTTTTCTTCACAAATGGAAAGAGTCCAGAGTTGCATTCATTACGTTTGGGAAAACAATACCCAAGCTATAGAGGACACTGAATGCAAAACAGGAGGGTAGAAAAGGTGGCCCATTCTGAGGGCACCAGGCCTACAAACCCTACCCAAAAAAAACGCTTTGTCCGAAGACGATAAAACTTAGAAAAAGGAAAAGGCCCCAAGGACACTGACCCGCAGATAGTCCATAAGACCTTGCTAGAGACTGCAAAAAGGACTCGACTGAGCCAACCCGCCTCCAGGAGACACCGCTGCCCAGCAGTCGGTCCCCAACGTCCCACCCCTTACTAGAAAAAGGGATAAAGCACCAAAAACTCCCCCAAAAAAAAGAATACTTGCCAGCAAGTAAGAGCAACTGAAAAGAGATATCAAATCCTAATTGCCAGACTGCTAAACATCCACTAAACAGTGGGCACATCACAGGCTATCCAAAAGCCATCAGTCCTTCTCAAATATCTTGACATAAAGAAATACAAAACCTCCAGAAGGCTCACCGAACCTTAAAAGGCCAGAGGACGACCACCTATCTCAGATCCTGCTCCACACCGGATCAGCCCAAGCGACAGGCAGGTCTGAAAAATAGGGGAACAGAAAGGAACCCAAACGCCAACCACAAGGGAAGAACAGAATGGGGTGAACTCGTCACCCCCACAGAACTCGGGTGCTAACCCAAGAGCTTCCTCAAATAGGTACTGCCAAAGATAACCTATAGGAGATGAACATCACAAATGCAGAAGATTCCTATGAGAACCCATCATAACTGACAGTCTCAACATGAAGATTCCAATCTCCACAGAAAGAACAGCACAAGCCAGAAAAGCAAACTGCTCACCCTTACAGGATTAAAAATACCTGTTCCAACCTCCTGCACACAAAACAGGACAAGAACCCTCAAGAGAGAGGAAACGCCCCCCCCTTCATAAGAAGGACCAAACACCCCCCCCCCCCCCATAGGGAAGGGCACATATAAGAACAGTGCACATGTTCACAAGGCATGAGCCAAGTCTGATGAAAACAAAAGCAGAATGAAAAACATCCAGATGTCACGATGAACACAGAGAAAACTCCCCACGAAGGGGAATATACTGTACATTGTTCAAAGGACAAGGCAAGCCATAAGTAGCGCATCCGAGAGTGCCCAGAACCTGGCCAAGCTGCTAGCAGGCTTAACTAGCCATTCCTTAGGCAACATCCTATGTTCCCTGGGGAAAACTGACCAGCCACAGGATCATAAGCTTCCAAACTTCCAGAAAGATCCCAAACAAAACTATAGGCCCAAGCCCCATAATTATTCAAAACAAACAACACCCCAGGGAACACAAATACCCCGTCTGAAAAATCAGACCTCACCAGGGAATAACCGAACTAGCCTGGAGAACGGGAACAAGATTCACTCACCAATCTCAACCCAAAAGGAAGAGAACATCCCCTACAAGAGTCCAAACACTCCAGAAAGGAGCTGGAGCACGACAGAGTTGTGCCAAGACTTCTAGAGACCAAGGGAGATCCTCGAGGAGCAAAGTCACTCGAAGAGCGAGTAGAACAAAGGCAAGTCTCCATATCTCCTCAGAGTACGCAACCGGAGGACCCCACGCAAGGAAAAAGAATGCAGAGCATCCCAAACCCCGGTAGAACAAAAACCCCAAGCGAAGCTCGGAGAAGGAGACAACATAGCCTAACGTCCTTGATAGGGAAACAGTAAACTCCCGACTAAGGAAAAACCACACGGCCCTCCCCAAAAAGCGGTTAAAACCGCTAAGGAGAAACGGACAAGGCCCAGAAATCTCGACCCGAGGGAAGAGAACCTCAATAGGAACAAGTTCAAAAAGGACAATACCAAGGAGCCTCTGAAAGGCAAGACCGTCAGGGCCGGCGGCAAGGAGGCCCAGAGTCCTTCACCTCCCAACCGACGCAAAGTCCTCCACCTCCAACAAAATAACGGAAGTGTGTCGCAGCAGAACTTCATGGAGTCCCAGTCAACCAGCTAGAGGGGCTAACAAGGACTGAATCAATCCCCCATGCCTCACAGACCCTCAAGCCTTCACAGAATGCTTAGCTGAAAAACACAAATAATAATGTGAACACTCTGCCCCTCAACCGGACCAGCCAGGCAGAACAGGCGCCACGTGTCTGAAATAGGACGCAAGACAGAAGGGACCGAACCCAATCAGGACCAGCCTGAACTCAGGGTTGATACTGTCAAGGCCCCAAACAGTCATTATCTTTTTGAAACATAGGATTAACATGTCCTCACTTAAAATAAACTTACGTAGAAGTAAACTGTGCGATCAAAAATCGCGAATATCGATTCCAGAAAAAATTCCCGAAGGAAATACATAAACAAATAAAAAATCATCCTAACCGGATAAAATAAAAGCTAAGGCAACCCTTAGGTTATTGCCCAAGAAGAACAAACACACCCGCAGGACCGGGATCAAGTTCTTCTAGCTCAGGGCTAGAAAGGATACTCAATAAACAAGGCTATAAGAAGATTACTTCATCCTTATATAGCTAATTCTGCAAGCCGTTCGAAGTAGAAGACTGAGAATTCCCGTATCCGTTTAGGATGGGATCCTCCAACAACGCCAAAACGTGCCTCAACGTGCCACTGAGACCCTGAGTTATAGTTAGTCCCGCAAGGTGGTAGCCTCTCAGGAAAACATTTGTAAAACCAGGCAATCAGAAAGAAAGAAAATGAAACAATCTTACCAGAATCTACGCCGTGGAAAAGGAACACGGCCCTTCAAGTATGACAGATAGTAGCGTCGTCTCTGCCACGGACTTGAGAGAAGAAAGCAAGCAGCAAAACTCATAAACGCTGATTGCTTGTGGAGCTGTTAATATGAGTCTGGATGGTTTCGCAGAAAGACTCTCCCTGCATCTCCGGACTCTAACTTTCATCCATGCTCTCACTGAAAGGCTGACAGGACTACTTAAAACTCCAGTCCCATGCCGAAGAGTACTACCCTCCATAGGAGACTATTGAAAAACTTCTGACACTTCTCAGCCAACCTCCTGGGACGAAAGGCAAAGAATGACTGGGGGATGAGGAAAGTGGGAGGGGTATTTAAGCCTTTGGCTGGGGTGCCTTTGCCTCCTCCTGGTGGCCAGGTTCTGAATTCCCAAAAATAATTAATGCAGCTGTGGACTCTTTCCATTTATGAAGAAAAATATTGCTTTTTTCATGGGGTTAGGATTGTCAGTAACAAAAGTGAGGCTTATATACTTTTGGCTAACACAGGAATCAATCAGCTGACTAGGATATTGCAGGACCATCATTGAATAGCCTCGAGCATAATACATTTTTTAACTGCATGAGCAAATCAACAAAATATTTTTTCTCAATGCATTAGTTCATTTGCTGACTCAGTAAAGGGGCTGCTTGTTAATCATATTTATGACAAATGCAATTGTTTTAATTAAAGGGACATGAAACCCAAAACATTTCTTTCATGATTCAGATAGAGCATACAATTTTCTACGACATTTCAATTGACTTCTATTATCTCATTTGCTTTGTTATCTTGGCATGCTTTGTTGAAAAGCATACCTAGGTAGGCTCAGGATCTGGGAGCTAACTGCTGATTAGTGGCTTCACATATATACCACTTATAACTGGTTTACCAATGTGCTCATCTAGCTCCCAGTAGTGCATTGCTGCTCCTTATATAAAGGATACCAAGAGAAATGAGCAAAATTGACAATAGTAGTGAATTGGAAAGTTGTTAAAAATTGTATGTTCTCTCTGAATCATGAAAAAAATATGTTGTGTTTAATGTCCCTTTAATTACTTTTATAATTTGTCCAAAAATTCCCTGTATTGTTAGAGCATTTTATTTTTAAACAAATTCTCATCTTGAGTGTCTCAGGGGCACCACTTTGATGATGGATTTAACCCCTTTACAACAGTTTAAACATAATAAAATAAAGCAATTTGTTTAAAAATAAAAGTGTTCTAAGAAAATAAACCACCATATTTGTACACTAGAAGGTCCCTTTAAATCAGAATAAAAGTACTATATTATAGAAAACAAAGACTCCAACCACTGCTGCCATCCCTCTTGCTAGAGAGCGTTGTGGCAGCCATATTTATAATTTTACTACTGCAGGCAGCTATTGGAAGGGTTTACAGAGAATCGTGCTACACGCTGTGTGGCTATTTTTCGTAAATTATATACCTATATATCTTTATGAATATATACTGATAACATTTTCTCTACACGTGCATGTGAAGAAGTCATAGATATTCTCAGTGCACCAGCATTTTAAATACTGCAGCTGCTCAGAGCTCCAGTGGGGCTTGTATCATGTCAGCAACTATCAAATTCAGTGTTTACCAGATGGCACAAGCACCTTAGGCTCTCTGAGTAAGTGCTGAGTTTAAAATGCTGGTGCACAGTGCATACCTAAATACACTTTTGAAACCAATATAGCTTTTATTAGAAGCATTTTTGCTAATGCATGTATATTACAAAAATGTTTCTATTCTAAACTTAAGTGCATCCATGTGGTTTCCAGTTTTGGCTGGAATGTCCTTTTAAGACTGGGAGGCTTAATCCCCATTTCTCCTGGGGAAAAGAGTGATACAAATTTGCCTCCTGCTAAACGAAAACTGGTGTCTGCTAGTGAAACAGTTAGTGCTCATTACTTTGTGGTGCTGTCATTAAAGAACATTAAACATCTCTTTAGAGAGCCTTGAACCAGCTATTTTATTTGTAGCATTTTGAAGAAAACTTAGGTTCTAGAATTGGCGGTTTGGCCTCTCTACGAATAGTGCCACAAACAAAAGCAATAAATACATTTCCTATAAGAACCAGGAGATCAGCACTAACTGCCTTACCTTCTCTGCACACACAGGAACCATCCACTGGGGAGCAGGCAGCACCATTCTTACAGCTGCACAGTGACAAGCAGTGAGGCCCAAACGTTCCTGGTGCGCACAGAGCAGAACAGTCGTGTCCCTGTGTAGAAAGCAGAGGACAAGTTACAAGGGAGCGAACTGTACTCATAGCCACAAATACAATCTACTAACAAACTAGCAGGTCCTGCACGAGATCTACATTTTAAATTGTTGTCATTATTATCATAAATAAACACATAGGTGTTAAAAACCCTGCTGTAAGATGCACATTTACTTTATGCCATACAAAGCATCAGTAGTCGACTTACTCAACATAGGGACCTAGTGCATTTGCCCCCTCCAAAAATAACTCCGTAGTAAGCAATAGTAATGATATACATGCTGCTCAGTATAATTATTTTGAGGATAAATAGATGGACTGGCAACCTCCACTTATAAAGCCACTGCAGCACTTGGGCCCTGGTGCCACTGCACCTGCTGCACCAAAGGTAGTTCCGCCCCTGCAAATCATCCTTAAAGGGATATGAAACCCAATATTTTTCTTTCATGATTCATATAGAGCATGCAATTTTAAGCAACTTTCTTATTTACTCCTATTATCAAATTTTCTTTGTTCCCTTGCAATCTTTATTTGAAAAGCAGTAATGTAAGCTTAGAAGCCGGCCCATTTTTCGTCCAGCACCTAGGTTGTGCTTTCTGATTGGTGGCTACATTTAGTTACCAATAAGCAAGTGCTGTCCAGGTGCTAAACAAAAAATGGGCTGGCTCCTAAACGTTTATTTATGCTTTTTCAAATAAAGATACCAAGAGAACGAAGACAGATTGATAATAGGGGTAAAGGAGAAAGTTGCTTAAAATTGCATGCTCTTTCTGAATCATGAAAGAGAAAATATTGGTTTCATATCCCATTAAATGACATGGTATAAAAACACAGTAAAATTATGAAATGAGTTTTGCAGCATTGGCTAAACAAGGCGTTCCTTGTGTCTATATGAAGCTTCTTTGCAATTTGTATAGGAATGATCTAAGCATATTACGTTTTGAATGTACACTGGCAAGTTTGTTTCATAAATATGCATTGAACTTAAATACATGTTTGTGACACTAGAAATAAATACATGTTTGTGACACTAGAAACAAATACATGTTTGTGACACTAGAAATAAATACATGTTTGTGACACTAGAAATAAATACATGTTTGTGACACTAGAAACAAATACATGTTTGTGACACTAGAAATAAATACATGTTTGTGACACTAGAAATAAATACATGTTTGTGACACTAGAAACAAATACATGTTTGTGACACTAGAAATAAATACATGTTTGTGACACTAGAAACAAATACATGTTTGTGACACTAGAAACAAATACATGTTTGTGACACTAGAAACAAATACATGTTTGTGACACTAGAAATAAATACATGTTTGTGACACTAGAAATAAATACATGTTTGTGACACTAGAAATAAATACATGTTTGTGACACTAAAAATAAATACATGTTTGTGACACTAGAAATAAATACATGTTTGTGACACTAGAAACAAATACATGTTTGTGACACTAGAAATAAATACATGTTTGTGACACTAGAAATAAATACATGTTTGTGACACTAGAAACAAATACATGTTTGTGACACTAGAAACAAATACATGTTTGTGACACTAGAAACAAATACATGTTTGTGACACTAGAAATAAATACATGTTTGTGACACTAGAAATAAATACATGTTTGTGACACTAGAAATAAATACATGTTTGTGACACTAGAAACAAATACATGTTTGTGACACTAGAAATAAATACATGTTTGTGACACTAGAAATAAATACATGTTTGTGACACTAGAAACAAATACATGTTTGTGACACTAGAAATAAATACATGTTTGTGACACTAGAAATAAATACATGTTTGTGACACTAGAAACAAATACATGTTTGTGACACTAGAAACAAATACATGTTTGTGACACTAGAAACAAATACATGTTTGTGACACTAGAAATAAATACATGTTTGTGACACTAGAAATAAATACATGTTTGTGACACTAGAAATAAATACATGTTTGTGACACTAGAAACAAATACATGTTTGTGACACTAGAAATAAATACATGTTTGTGACACTAGAAATAAATACATGTTTGTGACACTAGAAATAAATACATGTTTGTGACACTAGAAATAAATACATGTTTGTGACACTAGAAATAAATACGTTTGTGACACTAGAAATAAATACATGTTTGTGACACTAGAAATAAATACATGTTTGTGACACTAGAAATAAATACATGTTTGTGACACTAGAAATAAATACATGTTTGTGACACTAGAAATAAATACATGTTTGTGACACTAGAAATAAATACAAGGTACAATATGCTAAAAAAAACAGCCTCATTTGATTTGCATCTGTTAAAAAAATGCTATGACTGCCACAGGCTCCCTGTCCCTGTGAGAATCTGAGCTTAAAAGGAATATGAAACCCCAAAATATTCTTTTGTGATTCAGACAAAGCATACAATTTAAAAAGAAGTTTCCAAATGTCTTCTATTATCAAACTTGCTTTGTTCCTATGATATTCATTGTTGAAGAGATACCTAGGTAGGAGTCTGGAGCACTACATGGCAGGAAATGGATAACATTCCTCCAAAACTGCTGCCATATAGTGCAAGACACATGCATGCTCCTGAGCTTACATCCCTGCTTTTCAACAAAAGATAACAAGAGAATTAGGACAAAATTTATAATAGAGGTAAATTAGAAAGTTTTGGGCTTCATGTACTTTTAACTACGTTTTATGGAGCTAAGCTCACAACTCACAGGGAGTTTCTGGTTCTGCTCGGTTTTTTTGATGTTTTTTTTTTTAGATCATTCTGATTTTTCCCACCAGACAGATACATTTTAAATCATCCTGACTTTAGTGAGAAAATTGCTAACAGACATTCAATAAAATCTAGTCCTAACTTGCTAAACAGTTATTTCAATTATGTACAGCTCTGTGTATTAAAGTACAGGTAGCCTTCAGTTTACGCCAGGGTTAGGTTCCAGGAGGAATGGTTGTAAATCGAAACCGTTGTAAACTGAAACCCAGTTTATAATGTAAGTCAATGGGAAGTGAGGGAGTTAGGTTCCAGGCCCCTCTCAAAATTGTCATAAGTAACACCTAATACATTATTTTTAAAGCTTTGAAATGAAGACTTTAAATGCTAAACAGCATTATAAACCTAATAATATAGATTGTATCATCATCAAACTAAGTTTAATGAACAAAAACCATTTGCTAATAGCACCTAATTAAATAATCACACAACAGACTGCATCATCATCAAACTAAGTTTAATGAACAAAACGTTTTTTTTACTTGCATTTTTCTGCAATCAGTTCTCTGCATTGTTAGAATGTTAGATAAAATTGGGTCTGCACCTATTCTATGCATTTCAATCTGCAGTGATTAAGCAGTTAGGCACCCTCACCTCAAGCTGCTGGACAGGAAGATAATAGGGAAGTGGCTGCTAAAACTTGTTGCTCGATAGCTAATGTCTGCTCTGTGTACACAGATCAATTTCAGGCTGTTAAGTTGCATAACTTTGCTGCAAAACAAGCGGACAGCTCCACCTACTGGCTATTTTAATTAGTGCACTTTGTATTCCAAAACTTTTCAATAGCAGTCACATGCTAGGTTGTTATTCTGAAACGGCGCAAATTGAACTGGCGTAAATCGAGGGCCACCTGTACCCATAATAGGGCTTCAGGTTAATCCATCACAATTTCCATGTGAATCATTTTTTGTGTGGGGGATTTTAAATCCCCATTTCAATATATATTAAAAAAAAACACCTCAATATACCATTTTTGACAAAGGTTCCTAGATGCATTTGTTGCATGAAAACATCCCATACACCTTAAAGGGATACTAAACCCAATTTTTTCCTTTAATTATTCAGACAGAGGGGCCGAATTATCAAGCTCCGAATGGAGCTTAATACCCCTGTTTCCGCTCAAGCCTTGTCGCTACGATCGGGCTGATTGACACCCCCTGCTAGCAGCCAAACTGCTTGTGCAATGATAAATGCCGATAGCGCATGCTGTCAACATTTATCGATGTGCAGCGGACATCATACACTACATCGTATCATGTCCGTCTGCCCTTAAGTAAATCGGTCCCATAGCACGCAATTTTAAGTAACTTTCTAATTTACTCCTATTATCATTTTTTTTCGTTCTCTTGCTACCTTTATTTGAAAAGCAGGAATCTAAGCTTAGAAGCTGGCCCATTTTTTTTCAGCAAATGGGTAGCGCTTGCTGATTAATGGCTAAATGTAGCCACCAATCAGCAAGCGCTACCCAGGGTCTGAACTAAAAATGGTCTGAAACCTAAACTTAGATTCCTGCTTTTTTTAAATAAAGATAGCAAGAGAATGAAGAAAAACTGATAATAGGGGTAAATTAGAAAGTTGCTTAAAATTGCGTGCTCTATCTGAATCATGAAAGAAAAACATTTGGGTTTAGTATCCTTTTAAATTGAGATCTATTTCACACCAGAACTCCAGTCAATAAGAAATAAAACGTTTCAAGCACATTTTTGCAGGATGTTTTAAACAGTATTGGATCTGTTGAAATGTTGAAATGTAAAAACCCATATTTGCCAGTATCAACTGACATATCTTAACTATTCATGCAGCCTCTTTTCAATGTTATAGTTTTTGTGCATGCTCAGTTAAGTGTTTATTGGTTTTCTTTTGATTTTAATAGAAATAGCTGAATTTGCTCTTTGAATCCACAGTCCATCAAATTAGGCTTGGCTTGCTGAGAGATCAGATCTTGTTATTTTATCACTCAAATGCTTCCCTTTGAATTGAAAATGAACATTTTAGAGCTTTATCTCTTCCACCTCCCACTGTGAGCGTAATTTCTTCTGCTGGCTGTGTTTACATAGTTTCTCAGTAGCCTATACCTAGGTATAGAAACTTTTAGTATAGGTAGGGATAATACAGGCTAAGGCCTAGATTACGAGTGGAGCACAAAATTGCGCTTTCGTGAGCGGATATTTGCCCTCCACTCAGTAATACCTGTTTACGCAAAAGTGCGTTGGTATGACAAGTTAAGCACAATTCCAACGCAACGTGTTCACATTGCCTGAAAGTCTTGAACTCATGACTGCGCGCTTCCATAGGTTCCAATGGGAGCCTTGTTCTCATGCCATAAGACATGGCAAAGCACCTAGCGCAGCGCAGGGAGTAAGTCATGCAGCAAATTAAAAATATATATGTATATGAATATATACATATACTGTAAATTTACGTGTTAATATGAGATTTGAACAGCCAATATGATTTCAGTAGCTCTCATCCTATTGGCTGATTTGAATTTGAAGACTCAAATAGGAATTCAAGGTACCCCATATTTAAACGTGTGCCTTGAATTCAATCCTCAGTGTGCGGCGGTGATCATATGATCCATGGACCTCAGTTCTGCGCTGCCTTGTTCCTAGAAGAAGATAGAAGATATCGCCGCTTGGAAGAAGACTTCAGTGCCGGACTTCAAGAACCGTGAGTACCTATCTGGGGGTTAGACAGGCTTTTTTTTTTTAGATTAGAGTTTTAATGGGCCTTTGAAAAAGAGCTGAATGCCCTTTAAGGGCAGTAAAAGAGCTGAATGCCCTTTTAAGGGCAATGCCTATACAAATGCCCCTTTAGAGACAATGGATAGTTTAGGATTTTTTAGTGTTGGTTTTTTATTTTGGGGGTTTGGTGGGGTTTACTGTTAGAGGGGGTACTAAGTATTTTTTAAAGTAAAAGAGCTGTTTACCTTAGGGCAATGCCCTACAAAAGGCCCTTTTAAGGGCTATTGATAGTTAAGCATTAGATTAGGGGGTGGTATTATTTTGTGGGGGCTTTTTTTATTTTCATAGGGATTAGGTTTAATTTTTCCTAATTTGGTTTATTATTTTATGTAATGTTAGAATTAGAATCTTTGATTAATTTAATTTTATTTTTAAGTAATGTTAGCTTTTTTATTTTAATTATTTGTAACTTAGTATTTTTTAATTTAGGTAATTGGGGTTAATTTAGGGGGTCTTAGGTTAGGGTCTTAGTAATTTAATTAGTTGTTTGCATTGTGTGGGTTTGGCGGTTTAGGGGTTAATAGTTTTATTAGTATTATTGTGTTGTGTGGCTTTTGCGGATTAGGGGTTAATAGATTTATAACGTTTATTGCGATGAGGGTTAATGGCGGATTAGGGGTTAATAGTTTTAATAGGTATTTTGCGATGTGGGTTAATGGTTTTAATAGGGACTTTGCAATGTGGGTGAATGGTGGATTAGGGGTTAATACATTTATTAGGTAGTTTGCAATGTTGGGGTTGTCCGTTTAGGGGTTAATACTTTTATTATTAGTTTTGATGTGGGTTTGATGGTGGATATAGGGGTTTTACTTGTTGGGTTTATTTTTGGGAGGCAGGTTAGACTTTTACAGGAGATTTGACATTTTTTTTATTTTCTTAGGCGGAGGCAGTTTCTAAAGTGCCGTAAATCACTGGCGACTTCAGAAATGTGTATTTACGCTCATTTCTGGACATCGCTAGTTTATCTGTCTTACAGCACTTTATGAACTGCTGGCGCCGTATATGTGATACCCAGATGTGCGAGGTGAAATTACTGGCGGCGCGGGTTTCAGCAGTTGCGCTGAAGCCTGCATCGTATTTGTAATCTCGCCCCATAAGAGTCTATGTAGTTTTTCTTCAAACTAACTGAAAACTATTTTCACCGGTGTGTGGAGTATTTGGTGCTCATGAACTGATAAGCACTTTCATTTTCCTTTGTAAAAACTGTAGAAATATTTTGGAAGAACAATAGGCAATAACATTTTAGTAAGAAATTAGTGAATATTATTATATTTTTGATTATTCATTTAAAAAAAAACTGCAAATGAAATAATCAGGCTAAATGTCTTACTTTTAATTAATTAAATGAATGTACAAATGAGAAAAAAATGTACACTTTAAATTACATTTATTTAAACCTACAGAACTATTATTAGAAACATGAACCTTATTCTATAGTCAGAGCAAATTGCGTTGATAACAGTTTCATTGTCAAAGGTGTGACCAATTGTTTTGCATATTATCACGAACAAACTGTCACCATCAACCTGGTGATAACTTGAATACAATGTTAATTTTGAACATTGCATTATAAATGAGAGAAATCCCAATGTATTAAGGTGTTATGAGAATTGTCATAATATACATAGATTTTAAAGATATACTCATTCCATCTCTTGGATGGGATTCTGAAGTCAATGGGGCCTAGTTATCAAGCCGTCAACCTCAAATACGCTGGAATTCCGCAGCGTATTTGTTGAGATGGCTGATTCGCCTTAGTTATCAAAGGCTAGAGAGCGGCAAAAGTAGAATTTTGTGACGTAAACTTCGATCCGCCGGACTCAGTCCGACACAGATCGATTCTTACGTCACTCCAGATGTTCCGCAATCTGACTACTTTTGCTAGTTATCAAAAAACTAGCAGGTACGCTCGGCACTTTTCCGGCCCAGCGTACCTGGTTTTCAATCCGCCACCCTGGAGGCGGCGGATCCCATAGGAATCAATGGGAGTCTGACCATAGCGAAAGTACAAGTTCGCTGCTGCCAGACATCCCATTGATTCCTATGGGAGATGTCTGCACCTAACACCCTAACATGTACCCCGAGTCTAAACACCCCTAATCTGTCCCCCATACACCGCCGCAACTAAATAAATGTATTACCCCCTAAACCGCCGCTCCCGGAGACCACCGCAAGCTACTCTATACATATTAACCCCTAAAGCGCCGCTCCCGGAGCCCACCGCAACTATAATATATGTTATAACCCCTAAACCGCCGCTCCCGGAGCCCACCGCAACTATAATATATGTATCAACCCCTAAACCGCCGCTCCCGGAGCCCACCGCAACTATAATATATGTATTAACCCCTAAACCGCCGCTCCCGGACCCTGCCGCAACCTATATTAAATTTATTAACCCCTAATCTGCCCCCCCTACACCGTCGCCACCTATAATACATTTATTAACCCCTATCCTGCCCCCCACTACACCGCCGCCACTGTAATAAATTTATTAACCCCTAAACCTAAGTCTAACACTAACCCTAACACCCCCCTAACTTAAATATTAATTAAATAAATCTAAATAATATTTCTATTATGAACTAAATTAATCCTATTTAAAACTAAATACTTACCTTTAAAATAAACCCTAATATAGCTACAATATAAATAATAATTATATTGTAGCTATCTTAGGATTTATTTTTATTTTACAGGCAACTTTCAATTTATTTTAACTAGGTACAATAGCTATTAAATAGTTATTAACTATTTAATAGCTTACCTAGCTAAAATAAAGAGAAATTTACCTGTAAAATAAAAACTAACCTAAGTTACAATTACACCTAACACTACACTATACTTTAATAAATTATTCCTATTTAAAACTAAATACTTACCTGTAAAATAAACCCTAAGATAGCTACAATATAATTAATAATTACATTGTAGCTATTTTAGGAATTATATTTATTTTACAGGTAACTTTGTACTTATTTTAGCTAGTTAGAATAGTTATTAAATAGTTATTAACTAATTAATAACTACCTAGCTAAAAGAAATACAAAATTACCTGTAAAATAAATCCTAACCTAAGTTACAATTAAACCTAACACTACACTATCATTAAATAAATTAAATAAATTAACTACAAATAACTACAATTAAATACAATTACATAAACTAACTAAAGTACAAAAAATAAAAAAAGCTAAGTTACAAAAAATAAAAAAATAAGTTACAAACATTTTAAAAATATTACAACAATTTTAAGCTACTTACACCTAATCTAAGCCCCCTATTAAAATAACAAACCCCCCAAAATAAAAAAATGCCCTACCCTATTCTAAATTAAAAAAGTTCAAAGCTCTTTTACCTTACCAGCCCTTAAAAGGGCCATTTGTGGTGCATGCCCCAAAGAATTCAGCTCTTTTGCCTGTAAAAGAAAAATACAACCCCCCCAACCTTAAAACCCACCACCCACATACCCCTAATCTAACCCAAACCCCCCTTAAAATAACCTAATACTAATCCCCTGAAGATCATCCTACCTTGAGCCGAGCAGCGATGGAACCGAAGAGGAGACCCGGAGCGGCAGAAGTTATCCTCCAAGCGGCGCTGAAGAAATCTTCCATCCGATGAAGTGATCCTCCAAGCGGCGCTGAAGAAGTCTTCCATCCGGGCGATGTCATCTTCCAAGAGGCGCTGAAGAAGTCTTCTATCCGGGCGATGTCATCTTCCAAGCGGGGTCTTCAATCTTCATCCCGCCGACGCGGAACATCCTTCTTTACCGACGGACTACCGACGAATGAAGGCTCCTTTAAGGGACGTCATCCAAGATCAGCCAATCGGAATTAAGGTAGGAAAAATCTGATTGGCTGATTGAATCAGCCAATCAGATTGAAGTTCAATCCGATTGGCTGATCCAATCAGACAATCAGGTTGAGCTCGCATTCTATTGGCTGATCGGAACATTATACAAGATAATTACAGAGGTAAAAAGTATATTTATATAACAGTGTTGGTTATGCAAAACCGGGGAATTGTAAATAAAGGGATTATCTATCTTTTTAAACAATATTATTTTTGGTGTTTACTATCCCTTTAATTATTTTCTGCTTTTATACATGGAGGTGGTGTGTCCCTGTATAGTAATATAGCTGTAAAAACAGCAACTTATGTTTTGGGGATATCAAAGGGGTCGATCACAAGTCTTTAGAGAAACATATAATAATCAACAGAAAAACAGCATTAAAGGGACATTAAACACTAAATACATTTTATAAGCATAGAATTTAGGTTATTCCTCACCTCTCTCTAGTCATATGTGCCGCCATGTTGAAATCTGTCTTTCACTACATTCCAGAGCTGACTTGTTTGCACATGTGCAGTAACTCTCAGATACTTGAAGTGTAACCTAGATTTCAAAATAGCAGCACCCATGATTAAAGGGAGGTGCATGAAAGTAAAGTCCCTTTAAAATCTATGGGTATTTTTGTCGATACGTCATTTGATATATTTTTCTAAAGGATTATGATCAATCTCATACTTAGCTCTTATTTGTTAGAGCATGTTATTTTCTACGGCCCATATTACAAGTGGAGCACTAATGATATTAATATCGCTGGACTGCGCAAGTATTAGCAAGCAAATTGATATTAGAAGTCCATGGTAAAACAGATTTACCAGAGAAGGTTAAGCACAGCTTACATTGCTTTAGTGCACCCTATACTTTCAATGGATATCACAAACGTGCTAAATATCTCTGATATTACAAGTTCAAAAATATGGCTTGCACTTGAGCGAAAGCCTAAATAGTGCTAAATGTTAGACCTGAAGTAAAGTGTTAGGGTCAAAATAAAAGCCAGTTAGAAGCAACATACTTGTGTAGCTACATTGCAGGGGTTAAACACATTGGCCTAGATTATAAGTGCAGTGCAAAATATTACACATATTTTTGGACATATAGCAAATCCAAAGTTATTTTTTATAGTCTAGGGAACGTAACATTTGTATGTCTGATAGTGCGGGTGATCATGTAATAGACTTCTATGGTGGCGCACGGTAAGATTCATGTTGGATAAAATTCAATTGCTAAGCAGATGTCGCACTAAGACGAGGATAAGTTAAAGTTGACGATGCGCACATAGTAGATTTCGTCATGTGCTATACTATTAATAAAAAAACGCATAATTGTACGGCTATATTTTGGATTACGCAACACTTAACTTACTACTTGTGTGTAATATGAGCACAATGAGTGGGCTAAAAGGGTTTGCTAAAAAAGTTTCAGCCGTGTTAAGAACCTTTGGTTAAAATATTTTACCATTCCCTTGTAATACCAGCGTATTCTTTGTGCAGAGTTGCACAAAAGATAACGCACCATTTCCTATTGATTGTACTCAACTTTAAACATAGCTCATAGTTACCAAGTGACTGTAGGGTTAAAATAGGGTTAAAATGCTGTAGGGTTAAAATGCTGTAACAAAGATATTTTTATTCTATTAAGACGTCTCTTTAATCTTTCCCAAGTAAAACAAGTTTAACATGTTTAATTAATTGTCTTTTGCAGAATACACACATACGGCTAGATTACAAGTTGTAAGGTAAAAAAGCAGCGTTAACAGGTCGTAACGCTGCTTTTTTACGCCCGCTGCTATTACGAGTCTTGCAGGTATAGGTGTACCGCACACTTTTTTGGCCTTACCGCAAACCAACTTACGTACATTTCGTAAAGGCTTTTTTCTATGGGACTTCCATAGCGCCGGTATTACGAGTCTGCCTGGGAGACCAAAAAGTGAGTGGTACAGCCTCTACCGCCAAGATTCCTAACGCATTCTAAAGTCAGTAGTTATGAGTTTTACGCTACAAAGCTGTAGCATAAAACTCATAACTAAAGTGATAAAAAGTACACTAACACCTATAAACTACCTATTAACCCCTAAACCGAGGCCCTCCCGCATTGCAAACACTAAAATAAAATGATTAACCCCTAATCTGCTGCCCCAACATCGGCGACACCTACATTATATTTATTAACCCCTAATCTCCCTCCCCCAATGTCGCCGCAACCTACCTACACTTATTAACCCCTAATCTGCCGTCCCTAACGTCGCTGCCACTATTCTAAATTTATTAACCCCTAACCCTAACACCCCTAACTTAAAAATAATTAAAATAAATATAAATAAAATTACTATCATTAACTAAATTATTCCTATATAAAACTAAATACTTACCTATAAAATAAACCCTAAGCTAGCTACAATACAACTAATAGTTACTTTGTATCTAGCTTAGGGTTTATTTTTATTTCACAGGCAAGTTTGTATTTATTTTAACTAGGTAGAATAGTTACTAAATAGTTATTAACTATTTAATAACTACCTAGCTAAAATAAATACAAATTGACCTGTAAAATAAAACCTAACCTAAGTTACAATAACACCTAACACTATGCTAAAATTAAATAAATTCCCTACATTAAATACAATTAAATACATTAAATAAAATTAGCTAAATTACAAAATCCCCCACTAAATTACAGAAAATAAAAAACAAATTACAAGATCTTTTAACTAATTACACCTAATCTAATAGCCCTATCAAAATAAAAAGCCCACCCAAAAAAAAAAAAAAACCTAGCCTAAACTAAACTACCATTAGCCCTTAAAAGGGCCTTTTGCGGGGCATTGCCACCCAATACACCCTTAAAATATCCTAACACTAACCCCCGAAGATTCACTTACCGAGAGAAGTCTTCATCCAAGCGGCAAGATGTCCTCAATGAAGCCGGCAGAAGTGGTCCTCCAGACGGGCAGAAGTGGTCCTCCAGACAGCATCTTCTATCTTCATCCTTCCGACGCGGAGCGGCTCCATCTTCAAGACATCCGGCGCGGAGCATCCTTTTCAATCGGAAGCCGCCGATTGAAAAGGATGCTCCTCGCCGGATGTCTTGAAGATGTTGTAACTTAGGTTAGGTTTTATTTTACAGGTCAATTTGTATATATTTTAGCTAGGTAGTTATTAAATAGTTAATAACTATTTAGTAACTATTCTACCTAGTTAAAATAAATACAAACTTGCCTGTAAAATAAAAATAAACCCTAAGCTAGATACAATGTAACTATTAGTTATATTGCAGCTAGCTCAGGGTTTATTTTATAGGTAAGTATTTAGTTTTAAATAGGAATAATTTAGGTAATGATAGGAATTTTCTTTAGATTTATTTAAATTATATTTAAGTTAGGGGGTGTTAGGGTTAGACTTAGATTTAGGGGTTAATACATTTAATATAGTGGCGGCGATGCTGGGGGCGGCAGATTAGGGGTTAATAAATATAATGTAGGTGTCGGCGATGTTGGGGGCAGCAGATTAGGGATTAATAAGTATAATGTAGGTGTCGGCCATGTTGGGGGCAGCAGATTAGGGGTTAATAAGTATAATGTAGGTGTCGGCAATGTCCGGAGCGGCAGATTAGGGGTTAATAAGTATAATTTAGGTGGCGGCGATGTCCGGGCGGCAGATTAGGGGTTAATAAGTGTAAGATTAGGGGTGTTTAGACTCAGGGTTCATGTTAGGGTGTTAGGTGTAAACTTAAAATGTGTTTCCCCATAGGAATCGATGGGGCTGCGTTAAGGAGCTTTACGCTGCTTTTTGGCCGGCTCTCCCCATTGATGTCTATGGGGAAATTATGCATGAGCACGTACAACCAGCTCACCGCTCACTTAAGCAGCGCTGGTATTGGAGTGCAGTGTGGAGCGTAATTTTGCTCTACGCTCACTTCTTGCCTGTTAACGCTGGGTTGATAAAATCCCGTAATACCAGCGCTGCAGGTAAGTGAGCGGTGACAATAAACTGCAAGTTAGCACCGCACCCCTCATAACTTACAACTCGTAATCTAGCCGATAGATAGATGTTATGAAACACAATGTGCTTTTAGAGGTGATCTTTTCCAAGAATTACTAGTTATTGTGATTTTTCAATGCAGCTAATGATTTTGGGTGGAAACATCCAAAAATTATACTTAAAACTGACCACTTTTTTATTCTATGCAGCTTAAATGCATCTTGGTTGTGGTTAAAAAGATTATTTTAAAATACATTTAATTTTTTTTTTTTTTATAAAAAAAATGTTTCTGTTCAGAAAATAAATAATAGTTTTTGCTTTGTGTGGAAATTCATGCCTAGTATGTTTATATATGTTTTCAGCTATATATATATATATTACATGTTGTACATTCACATTATCTTCTTTTTAGTCAAATGTCAATAGATTTGTTTGACCCTAATCATTCTTGACAAAGAAGATGGGACTTTCTTATGTTGTTCCTAAATAGAGGTCCTAGTTCTATATGCTACAGGACTTTATAGTGTTATGTGTAATTGAGCATCTTTATGATTCATCTTCTGGACCAAGATGCTACTTTTATACAACGTATTCATGGCTGTAACCTTGTGTTTCTCTTGTGGAGTGAGTATTTGTTCCTCACATATAAAGGTATGCATTCTATTTTATTTCTATCTCAAAATTTCAATAACTATTATTTAAAAAAAAAAAGAAAAAAAAAAAAAGGTTTTGGATGAAAAGGGTAAATGTATGATAACAACTGATACTGCTGTCCTAATGCTCATTGGTTGATAGGGACAACTCCCACAGCTCTCCAGGAAGACAGTGTTACACCTCCATAAGCGAGCACAGTAACAAAAAATAAATAAATACAAAAACAAACAAATTAAAATACAAACAAACGTAAATATTGTCTAGTGAGCAAGAGTCTGGGAATGAGATGACTAAACTAGAGGGGCATATTTGGGTAGGGTTTGGTTGGATTGTAAAAAATAGAAAGGTGGGAGAACGGCACAAAGCTCCCAGCTTTCATACATCTTGGGGTTGTGATGGGTGGGGAGGTCTATCTCTCCTATTGCCGCTCCCCTTTTAATCCCTAATTTTTATAAAATAAATCTATGACTGCTAAACCCTATCCCAGCCTGGAAAGACCATACCAGTTGCCACAGTCTTCTATTATATGGTGCATGTTGAGCCCTTTTAAGTTAGGGCCAAAGATACACAAAAATAGGAATCAGATAAAAAACTGAATATCCCCTATACATATATTTAGAAGCCAGGGAGTTATATTTTTATGTAGTTATATAAAAAACATATTTTATTTACTACCACAGGGAGAAAACTAATCCTTGGGATAAGGCTACACAGTATAGTTCTGTCCATTTCTCTGAATTACCACTACAAATTGACTAACAAGACCTCTCAGCTTTTTCTCAGAAAGTTAGTGATCTTAAAACAATTCTCTGCCAGAAAATCCCTGAACATACTGTAAATGGAATGACTTGCTGGCACAGAATCTGCTACACCTCTCCCCATACTGACAGTTGAACGACAGTAAGTTTGTACCAGGTGTGGAGGATGCCAGGCATTCTAAGCTTCCCAATTAGACACTGACAGTGTGGGCGTTAGCTCAGAGCGCACCCCAATTATTCATGCAGACGCAGTAATTAACATTTTGAACCTGATTAGGCGGTTGACCTGAAGGTGCTGCAGAGACACAATCGCCTCCTGTCAGCAGAATAGTATAGACCCAAAATAATCTCTCTCCAGTAGTGTCAGTGCTGCAGGAATAGATCAGTAGTATCAGAAATATTTTATGCAAATATCCATCAGTTCAGAGAGAGGGTAGAGTAGGTTTAGATTGTCAGTTCTTCAGAGTAGGGGGTGCTCCTACATTGCAGATAATTTGTATAACGAGTGGAAAACATGCATCATTTAATGAGAAGCTCAGCTAAAAATCACACTCTGCCCACTGAGTCCCTTACAATAATCTTTCATCACCAACACTACAACTTCAAGGCAGTGATTTAATGCTGACCTTAGCCGTAGAACTTGCTACGCGTTTATTGTCTATTTCTTGTGATTTTGCACTTTTGATCTCCCTGAGCTCTAGCTTGGAAAATCAAATAAAAAATGATTTACAGTGATTCAGCTGCCTGTCATTGCTGGAAATAGCATTGATTAAATTCACACTTTTGAAAAATAAGTTAGAGTATAACACTTTTTGACAATACACACACATATTGTATCCCTCTTCATCCTGTATTCATTTTTGTACCCCTACTTAGCACTATGGAATGTGGTAGTGATTTACAATTAATACAAATTTCACCTCCTTAAAGCAAGATTAAATTACTTTTTTGGAGATTGAAATATAAAATGTCTAGTTATGTGTAGCTATCAAACTATGCAAAATACTTTCATAATTTATTTTGTCCCCTTTTCCTGTAATTTAACTCTGAAAATTGTTTGTTTTCTCAATTCCAATTTCTATCAAATAAAGGGCACTGCCATGTTGAAACCTAGATTTCTCCATATCTATATCTGAGGGAAATTAGGGAGAGATATAACACAGGCAATAAAAGAGAGTGTACAAATAAGGCTCAATGGAAACCCTGTGAGCCTTGTTTGCACACTCTTTTTAACTCAGCAGAAGCATAGATAAGAGGGAAACCTAGGTTTCAACATGGCTGCACCTGTTACTTCATAGAAACTAAAATGTATTCTTTAATATTTAAATGAATATACTAATATAATTTTAAAATACATCTACATATAAATCTCATGCTTATCTTTGCTTTGAATGCATCATTATATCAAGCATTTATTTACTGTTTAATATTCCTTTAAGTACAACAAATTGTAAGCTCATTGCAGTTCACAAGGCATATTCATATACAGAGCCTAATTAATTAGCACAGCTACATATGAATAATGTAGTATAATTAAAATCATGATGCCTTATTGTTCTCACTAGGCACTGTGTTATCGCTGAATCTTCTCCCTGCCGGAGGTAGTTAGGTTACGCTGGATTTATTGAGCTAGTGCAGAGGTTAATGACGTTAATGTCCCTCATCGTTGGCCAGTTTTTACAAGCTTCCCTGGACTGTGTCGGGGTCCCAAAGGCTTCATCTTTTGGTAACGTTATTTTTCATTAACTGCCAAGAACACACTTACTGTCAGGGAGGTGCAGGAAATGTAATGCACTGCCTGTTTTAACAACTTTCTGTAAAAGAGAGAGGCCAGTTTGCCCCATTAGGCTGCAGAGTTACTATCTGTTACACTATTTGGAGCAGAGATATCCAACCTACACAGATGAGGGGCCAGTGTAAGTTTTTATTACTTGCAGGGCTGGTAACTAAGGTTACCGAAAACTAAAATATATGTTTCTGTATATAATCAAACGTCAAATGAATAATTCTGTAGCAAGACAAATAATATAGATATAGAACCAGCAATATATACTTTAGATCCGTGCAGGAAAAACAGGAATCACAAATCTGCAGAGGAGCAATCCATGTGTTGCCAATGGGGAGACAGAGGGTAATAGAGGGTTAATACAGTGTAAATTGAAGCTTTGGAAGGCCATATTGTGGAACCTGGATTTTGGTTTGGATAAACCTGGTGCCAACCTAATTCAGGCTGCTGTAGTAGCCACTTGTGAAAACCCCTCCTAGTAAAATAAAATGAACTCATAGTAAATTGCCATACCTAAGAATAAGGAGAGAGAGAGGCTGAAAACAGCCATACTTATTTTGAGAGATTTTTTTAATGAACATTATGGCACAGTTACATGAAATAGACCATATGGAAAATTAACAAATTCGCCAGTATGAAAGTTTACTAATTCACAAATATTTCCAAAACAAACCAAAACATTAACTGTCTGATGCACCAAAAACGCACAATAAAGGCTGAATTGAAGGATAAATATGGACATGCGACTTTATATTGATTTATAGATATTGCCCTAAAAATGTTGCACATTTCTGTAAGCATATCATTTTATGTGCTTAATACCTGGTATTTTTAGAGTTCAAGTCAAAGAATTTTTTTTATTTTTTTTATAGAAAAAAAGATGCTATAATGGTCATTTTTTTCTTAGTTTGTTGGAATCATCATTGGTTTCTACCTTATGTTCAATTATTTATGCAAATGTATTCTAATGAGCATAGCCGGTATTTTTTGCCAGAAAAGGTGGCAACCCTAGTTGTCTTTTGTTAATATTATGGTGTATATATATATATATATATATATATATATATATATATATATATATTTCCGTCAAAAAACAGGGAAACTATAACGTCTAAATATTTTAACTGATAACTGTGTGCTGTGTATGGATGGGCAATAAAAAAGTGATACATAAAACTCTACTACTTCTCTTTTAGAACCTTTAACCTAGTTCTGATCCTAAGGGCAAAATGTATCATGATTGCACGTGGACAGTTTCGCAAGTAGAAAATCTGTTCGCCTGTAATCTCCACTTGCAATGTTGCATTTCGTGGCAAAATTTAACATAGCACAAGATCTCTCTTGTGCAATGCCGCCCCCAGCCCTAGTACAACGAATTGCGCAAGAGCAGGGCACGTCAATCACCCCAAACAAGTTAGTGTTGGTATGATTGATCTCCCAACTTCTGAGGTGGCGGATAGCCAAAAAAGGCAGCTTTTTACTTCTTAAATTTTTGGCTGCCGGTTTGCACAAGCGAGCCTGCACCAAAAAGCCTCAAATGCTGCAAGTGCAGCTTATGGCTTATTAATTAAATTGCAAGCTCTTCAATTCAATAAATCTATCCTATTTTAATATATAAAATACAAAAGATAGAGGGCGCCACATGGTGCAAATCAGACTGATAAACCAGACTATGGATATAGGTGATGTTAGTCCTACTCACGTGATATAAAGCCCAAATGTGCACATTACCTATCTAGATATCTCTTCAACAAAGAATAACAAGAGAACAAAGCAGCTTTGATAATAAAAAGTAAATTGGAAACTTTTTTTAAAATTGTATTCTCTATCTGAATCATAAAAGAAATGTTTTGGGTTTCAAGGCCTTTTAATTTACATTACTCTCTTACAGCTACATA
The DNA here is from genome assembly GCF_027579735.1 of Bombina bombina. NCBI lineage: Eukaryota > Metazoa > Chordata > Amphibia > Anura > Bombinatoridae > Bombina > Bombina bombina. The sequence continues at coordinate 904,626,262 of NC_069504.1, read as the reverse complement.
ACGGTGATACATATCATTGTGCTCTGACAACACTCCGCCTCACTTTCCCTTTTATATCTCCCAGATTTCTCCCCTTGTGACCTGCACGTGTCTAACAGCTAAAGATGAATAGCAGCTTGATTCCCATTGATGTAACTGACCCATTCGTGAGCTTCCTCTGAATATTCAATGTATATGTTTCCCAGCGAGTATGTAGAAATCACACAAGCTATGTATTCTGATATAGCATACCTCCTTTAGTTCATGTATGGAGGAATATATATTTATTTTGATTCCAAGAATTTGTAAAATTTATCAACAGCTTTGTAAGTGAACGGAATCTAAAATAGATTCTTATGGAAAAGGTAGAATATATCTCAATGCATTATTATTTTTCACTGAATCTGTAAAGTAAACCTGTTAATAGAAAAAGTAAATTTATGCTTACCTGATAAATTAATTTCTTCTATGGTACGACGAGTCCACGGATTCATCCTTTACTTGTGGGATATTATCCTCCTGCTAACAGGTGGCAAAGAGCACCACAGCAGAGCTGTCTATATAGCTCCTTCCTTAGCTCCACCCCCCAGTCATTCGACCGAAGGTACAGGAAGAAAAAGGAGAAACTAAAAGGTGCAGAGGTGACAAGTTTAAAATAAAAAAATATAATCTGTCTTAAAATCACAGGGCGGGCCGTGGACTCGTCGTACCATAGAATTAAGATGTGTGAATTAAGATATCGTCCAGATAAGGCGCCTCTGCTATGCCCCGTGGCCTTAGAACCGCCAGAAGGGACCCTAGCACCAACCCGAAGGGAAGAGCCACAAACTGGTAATGCTTGTCCAGAAAGGCGAACTTGAGGAACTGGTGATGATCTTTGTGGATAGGGATGTGTAGATACGCATCCTTTAAGTCCACGGTGGTCATATATTGACCCTCCCGGATCATTGGTAAAATAGTCAGAATGGTCTCCATCTTGAAGGATAGGACTCTTAGGAATTTGTTTAGGATTTTGAGATCTAAAATTGGTCTGAAGGTTCCCTCTTTTTTTGGGAACCACAAACAGATTGGAGTAGAACCCCTGCCCCTGTTCTGTTTTCGGAACTGGGCAGATCACTCCCATGGTATATAGGTCTTCTACACAGTGTAAGAACGCCTCTCTTTTTGTCCGGTTTATAGACAATTGAGAAAAATGGAATCTCCCCCTTGGAGGAAAATCTTTGAAATCTAGAAGATACCCCTGGGTTACGATTTCTAAAGCCCAGGAGTCCTGAACGTCTCTTGCCCCCAAGCCTGAGCAGAGAGAAAGTCTGCCCCCTACTCGATCTGGTCCCGGATCGGGGGCTACCTCTTCATGCTGTCTTGGTGGCAGCAGCGGGCTTCTTGGCCTGTTTACCTTTATTCCAAGTCTGGTTAGGTCTCCAGACTGACTTGGATTGAGCAAAATTCCCCTCTTGCTTTGCAGCAGGAGAAGAAGAGGTAGAGGGACCACATTTGAAGTTTCGAAAGTAACGAAAATTATTTTGTTTGGTCCTCATCTTATTTGTCTTATCCTGAGGAAGGGCATGGCCTTTCCCTCCAGTGATGTCTGAAATTATCTCTTTCAGTTCAGACCCAAACAGGGTCTTACCCTTGAAAGGGATGGCTAAAAGCTTAGATTTTGATGACACATCAGCAGACCAGGACTTAAGCCATAACGCTCTACACGCTAAAATGGCAAAACATGTATTCTTTGCCGCTAATTTAGCCAGTTGAAAAGCGGCATCTGTAATGAAAGAATTAGCTAGCTTGAGAGCACTAATTCTATCCAGAATATCATCTAATGGGGTCTCAACCTGAAGAGCCTCTTCCAGAGCCTCGAATCAAAAAGCAGCTGCAGTAGTTACGGGAACAATGCACGCTATAGGTTGGAGAAGAAAACCCTGATGAACAAATATTTTATTTAGGAGACCCTCTCATTTTTTATCCCTAGGATCTTTGAAAGCACAACTGTCCTCAATAGGTATAGTTGTACGCTTAGCCAGGGTAGAAATAGCTCCCTCCACCTTAGGGACCGTCAGCCATGAGTCCCGCATGGTGTCTGATATGGGAAACATTTTCTTAAAAGTAGGAGGGGGAGCGAACGGAATACCTGGTCTATCCCACTCCTTAGTAACAATGTCCGAAATCCTCTTAGGGACCAGAAAAACATCAGTGTAAGCAGAAACCTCTAGAAATCTGTCCATTTTACACAATTTCTCTGGAACTACAATAGGGTCACAATCATCCAGAGTCGCTAAAACCTCCCTGAGCAATAAGCGGAGGTGTTCTAGTTTAAATTTAAAGGCCGCCATATCTGAGTCTGTCTGAGGGAACATCTTGCCTGAATCAGAAATCTCTCTCTCAGACAGCAAATCCAACTCAGAACATTGTGAGGGTACATCGGATATGGCTAATAAAGCGTCAGAGGGCTCAGCATTTGTTCTCACACCAGACCTACTGCGCTTCCCCTGCAACCCAGGCAGCTTAGATAAAACCTCTGTGAGGGTAGTATTCATAACTGCGGCCATATCTTGCAGGGTGAAAGAATTAGACGCACTAGAAGTACTTGGCGTCGCTTGTGCGGGCGTTAATGGTTGTGACACTTGGGGAGAATTAGATGGCATAACCTGATTCCCTTCTCACTGAGAATCATCCTGCGACATACTTTTAGTAGCTAAAATATGTTCTTTGCAATTTATTGACCTTTCAGTGCATGAGGGACACATTCTAAGTGGGGGTTCCACAATGGCTTCTAAACATATTGAACAATGACTTTCCTCAATGTCAGACATGTTGAACAGGCTAGTAACGACTACAAACAAGCATGAAAACACTTTATTTAGTGAAAAAAACAACAATCTTAAAAAACAGTGCTGCGCCTTTAAGAGAAAAAAAGCACACACGTTCTGCAAAACTGCTTTAAAATGCACCAAATTTGTCAAATTTTTGATAGCAGACTCAATATGTGTAGTTAAGTTTGCCTCACAAGAAAATGTAACATTTAACCCTTTATTGTGCAAACCGGATTGAATTAAGGCCTAAATCCGGAAAAAAATACCCCCAGCACCTTGCCACAGCCCTGCTGTGGCGCCTACCTGCCCTCAGGGATTGTAAATATTGGGTTAAAGCTTCGATATGACCCAAAACATCCAGAAGGGCCCTCAGGAGTTGGAGCTTGCTGCTTGCTGAGTGAAATCAACTGCGCCTTTGAGGCGCGAAAATAGGCCCCGCCCATCTCACTCGATGTCTCTACAGCCTCAAAGTACCGCACCATAATGGTTTTAAACTAGCCAGGTGGGTTCTGAGACCCAAAAAATAAGCCAAGTGTACCCTCAATAAAGTTGCCCAAAAAACGTTATTGCCCACAAAACGTTAACAGCACTCCCAGTTCAGAAAACGTTTGCCCACAAACATTCAAAACTCAGTGTCAACCATTTTTTAATTAGCCCCTTATGCAAGCTTAGTAATGCCTTTCTATAGCTCTTAGGATTACTGCTTACCCTTACCCTCATGGGGATACTGTCAGCCTTTCTGAAATACACAGTCTCTCCATAAAAAATGACTGAACATACCTCACTGCTATATAGCATGAAAACATTCCTCACACTGAAGTTTCCTGTACTCCTCAGCCTCTGTGGGAACAGCACTGGATCTTAGTTACAAATGCTAAGATCATCCTCCTCCAGGCAGAAGTCTTCATCCATCTGCTGTCTGAGAGTAAATAGTACACACCGGTACCATTTAAAACGAAAAACTCTTGCTTGAAGAAATTAAAAACTAATATTTTATCACCTCTTTCACTTTACCCTTCCTAGTACTTAGAGTAGGCAAAGAGAATGACTTTGGGTGGAGCTAAGGGAGGAGCTATATAGACAGCTCTGCTGTGGTGCTCTTTGCCACTTCCTGTTAGCAGGAGGATAATATCCCACAAGTAAAGGATGAATCCGTGTACTCGTCGTACCTTATAGAAGAAAAACAAATTGTTATTTTAATTATTTACATTATAGGGACATTGTAATTTGTTTACTTAAAGAAACATCAAAGTCAAAATTAAACTTTCATAGTTCAGATAGAGCACGCAATGATTTTCATTGAACAATTACGAGATTACCACAGCGCAATCCCAGTGATAATTTAAGATGTTCCAGTATACAGCTCTCCCGGTAAGATGTAAAATAATAATAAGAAAAACAGGGAGATATGAAACAGCGCTTACAAAGCTAAAAAATTCTCAATCAGAGGAAAGATAGAATCCTATTCCCACCAAATATTTCAATAAAAAAATATATTTATTAACACAATACTATTAAGATTCATATACTATTTTATTAACAACATGCAAGTGACCAGTCACTATGAACACCTAATATATACTTAAAATACACTTTCAGAAATATAGTAATAGTATTATCTCAAAATTGTAACCTAAATCCCCAAAAATATATATAAAAATCAAATTAAAACAATAATACACTTTTTGAGTAAAACAACACCATATGAAAAGCCCGAAATTGGATATTTGATCCTGAAGCTACTGCTTCTAAACTCTGAGCAGTGTTTCTGGAAACAAGTTATTCTCCTCTCAACAGACCTGACAACTTTATCCCCTGCTTGTCAGGACTCCCACTCTTTGCGGATGAAGGGGAATAAGAAATAAAAGCATGTTTCTTACTTTTAGGAGGTTTTATCGGTATGGAGTTGTCAGCTGGTACGCTTAGGATACTGGTTCTTGTTACTTCCGCATCACGTGTGACGTTGTAGCCAATAGCTGCTCTCAAAAAACGGCTTATGGAAGTTAGCCCATGTAGGGTGCAAGTTTGTTCTCTGCGCAGAGATATGGCTCGAATTGTTCGAAGTGTCTGTATAATAAGTGGCTCTTGAAAGTGATGCAGCATAACTGTAAAAAGCTAACTAAAAACGTAAATTATGCTTACCTGATAATTTTATTTCCATCGTGGGGAGGAGAGTTCACGGCTTCATTCATTACTTGTGGGAATTAAGAACCTGGCCACCAGGAGGAGGCAAAGACACCCCAGCCAAAGGCTTAAAAATACCTCCCCCACTTCCCTCATCCCCTAGTCATTCTGCTGAGGGAACAAGGAACAGTAGGAGAAATATCAGGGTATAAATGGTGCCAGAAGAACAAAAAATAATTTTAGGTCCGCCCACCGGAGCCACGGGCGTGAGCCGTGCACTCTCCTCCACACAATGGAAATAAAATTATCAGGTAAGCATAATATATGTTTTTCATCTAAAGGGGAAGAGAGTCCCCTGCTACATTCATTACTTGTGGGAACAAATACCCAAGCTCTAGAAGACAGTGAATAAAAAACGGGAGGGCAAAAAGAAGGTAGACCCTAATCTGAGGGCACCACAGCCTGTAAAACCTTTCTCCCAAAAACTGCTTCCGCTGAGGCAAAAACGTCAAATTTTTTAAATTTTGTAAAGGTATGTAAGGAGGACCAGGTAGCCGCCTTAAAAATCTGCTCCATAGAGGCCTCATTCTTGAAGGCCCAAGACGAAGCCACAGCTCTAGTCGAATGAGCCATGATCCTCTGAGGAGGCATATGTCCCGGTGTCTCATAAGCTAAGCGAATCATGCTCCTCAACCAAAAAGACAAAGAAGTTGAAGAGGCTTTCTGTACCTTGCACTTCCCTGCATACAGCACAAAAAGAGATATTGATTGCCTGAAATCCTTTGTAGCCTGAAGATAAAACTTCAAGGCTCGAACGACGTCCAAATTATGAAATAACCTTTCCTTAGGAGAAGGGGGGTTAGGACACAAAGAAGGAACTACTATTTCTTGATTGATGTTACGGTTAGACACAACTTTGGGAAGAAATCCCAAACCAGTGCGAAGAACAGCCTTATCAGCATGAAAGACCAAATAAGGAGGCTCAAATTGCAAGGCCGCCAGCTCAGAGACTCTGCGAGTCGATGCAATAGCCAACACCTTCCAGTAAAGAATCTTAATGTCAATAGAGTGCATAGGTTCAAACGGAACCCTCTGCAACACCCTCAGAACCAAGTTCAAGCTCCAAGGAGGAGCAGACTGTCTAAAAACAGGCCTGATTCTAGACAGGGCCTGAACAAAAGACTGAATATCCGGAAGCTCAGCAAGGCTCTTGTGCAACAAAACAGATAATGCCGAAATCTGTCCTTTCAAGGAACTGGCGGCAAGCCCCTTCCCCTGTCCATCCTGTAGAAAGGACAGAATCCTGGATACCTTAACCTTGTGCCAAGGATATCCATGCTTTTAACACCAGGACAAGTAAGTCCTCCACACCTTATCATAAATGTGACGAGTGACCGGCTTCCTGGCCTGAACGAGAGTATCAATCACTCTCAGAAAACCCTCTCCTGGCCAACACTATGCGTTTAATCTCCACGCAGTCAGCCTCAGAGAATCTAGATTTTGATGTAACAAAGGGACCCTGTATCAACAGATCCCTGCGACAGGGTAACCTCCATGGAGGAGAAGATGACCTACCCACCAGATCCGCAAACCCTGTCCTCCGTGGCCTTGACGGAGCAATCAGAATAGCCGAAACTTGCTCCTGTTTGATGCGGGCCACTACACAATGTAGAAGTGGCAACGGTGGAAAAATTTAAACTTGGTTGCACCCCCAAGGCACCGCTAAGGCATCTATCAGCTCTGCCTGGGGATCCCTGGACTGCAACCTGTATCTGGGTAGCTTGTAATTGAGTTTGGACGCCATGAGATCTATCTACGGCGTCCCCCATCTGTGAAAAATCTCGGCAAACACCTTGGAATGGAGAGACCATTCCCCAGGATTGAAGGATTGCCTGCTGAGAAAATCCGCTTCCCAGTTGTCCACACCTGGAAGATGGATTGCTGAGAGTGAACAGCTGTGGGACTCTGCCCATTCCAATATCCGAGAAACCTCCCTCATTGCTAGGGAGCTTCTCGTCTCCCCGATGGTTGATGTAAGCCACCAAGCTAATGTTGTCTGTCTGGAACCTGATGAAGCCGAACAACCCCAGGGGAGGCCACGCCTTCAGAGCATTGTAGATTGCTCAAATTTCCAGAATATTGATCAGGAGGAGAGACTCTTCTCGAGACCACTTTCCCTGAGCCATCCTGGCACCCCAAACAGCTCCCCATCCTGCCAGAATTGCGTCCATGGTCACAATCTCCAAGGAAGGTCTCAGGAAGGATGTCCTTTGGGACAGTTGTTCCGGACGGATCCACCAAGAGAGGGAATCCCTCTTACGATCGTCCAGAGAAATCTGTTGGAATAGGTCTGTATGATCGCCGTTCCACTGTCTCAACATGCACAACTGAAGAGGTCTTAGATGGAACCTGGCGAATGGAATGACATTGATGCTGGATAACATGAGCCCGATCACCTCCATACTTTGAGCCACAGAGGGACTGGAGGAGGACTGAAGGGCAAGACAAGAGGATGCAATCTTCCAGCGTCGCTGATTTGTGAGAAATATTCTCATGGATATTGGATCTATTATTGTTCCCAGGAACTTCACCCTGTTGCTGGGAATCAGGGAGCTCTTTCCTGAGTTTATCTTCCAACTGTGAGATTGGAGCAAAAGAAGAAGGGCCCTCGAGTGATCCTCTTGGTGACTGAGTGACGGCGCCTGGACTAGGATGTCGTTCAGATAGAGCGCCACAGCAATGCCTCTGGATCTGGCTACTGCAAGTAGCGCCCCCAGAACCTTTGTGAAGACTCTCTGAGCCGTTGCCAGACCGTAGGGAAGGGCCACAAACTGGAAATGTTGGTCCAGAAACGCAAATCTCAGGAACCTGAAGTGATCCCTGTGGATGAACTGCCCCTCTTGAACTAGGGGCAGAATAGATCTGATCGTTTCCATTTTGAACGATTGAACAGCCAGAAACTTATTTAAACATTTTAGGTCTAGAATCGGGTGGAACGTGCCCTCCTTCTTTGGGAGCACGAAAAGGTTTGAATAGTAAACCCCTTTCTGCTGGGGGTACTGGTACAATAACTCAGAGAGAAGAGAGATCCCTCACACATTCTAGAATGGCGTCTCTCTTTTCTGGTCTGGAAGACAGATTTGACCAGAGGAATCTGCCCCTGGTCAGATGAGATCTGATCCCTATCCTGTATCCCTGGGCGATAATCTCCAGAACCCAAGGGTCCAGAACATCCTGCAACCAGGCCTCTGAGAAGAGAGATAATCTGCCTCCTACTTGGTCCGGTGACTGGTCGGGGGCCGCACCTTCATGCCGACTTTGTGTCGGCGGGCTTCTTGTTCTGCTTGGACTTATTCCAAGACTGAGCTTGTTTCCAAGTGCCCTTGGACTGATCCGCTTTTGTAGCGGGCTGCTGGCATTGGGCCTTGTCCGCACGAAAAGTAGATCTCTTAGACTTAGCCTTCTTATCCTGCGGTAGGAAAGCGCTCTTGCCTCCCATAAACGTGGATATGATTGAGTTCAATCCTGGACCGAACAGGATCTTTCCCTCAAAAGGAAGGGATAGCAGTCTAGACTTAGAGGTCATGTCCGCAGACCACGACTTTAGCCACAGAGCCCTGTGGGCTAGTACAGAAAAACCTTATACCTTAGCATTCAGTCGATTCATTTGCATATTGACATCACAAATAAAAGAATTAGAAACCCTCAAGGCCTTAATTCTATCCTGTATCTTATCGAGGGGAGTCTCCCTCTCAACCATGATCGACAGAGATTTGGACCAATATATTGCAGCTCCGGCTACCTCCTGAAAAACAAACCCCGTGTGTTGAAACTTTTTTCCTAACATGTTTTCTAACTTTTTATCCATGGGCTCTTTAAACGACGAACTATCCTCAAGAGGAATCGTCGTCTGCTTCGCGAGCATAGAGATAGCACCATCCACCTTAGGGACAGTCCCCCATAGCTCGAGCTGAGAGTCCGGGACGGGGAACAGCTTCTTAAAAGAAGAAGGGGAAAAGGAAGAACCTAATCTCTCCCATTCATTCTTAATAATGTTAGCCATCTTAACAGGAACTGGAAAGGAATGTTAGCCATCTTACCAGGAACCGGGAAGGACCCTGTCCTCATATACTTTATCAAGCTTAGGAATCGAAGGTTCCTCCACTAGTTTTGGTTGCGGAACCTCTTGAGTAGCAAGCACTTGCTTTAGCAAAAAGCGCAAATTTTCCATCCTAAACCTAAAGTCAGGCTCCTCCACAGTCTGAGCTTTATATGACATAGATTCCGACGCAGAAGGAACGTCCTCCAAAGAGTCGGATTCCTCCTCATCAGCGGATAATCTTTCTGAAATATCCATTGGAGTATATGACCCCTGGGCTGGATCTCCATATTTAACCTTACGCTTACGTTTAACTGAACGTGGAAAGGCACTAATCACCATAGACACTGCCGTTTGCAGTTGATCCGCAAAATCTGGCGGCCAACGGATCTCTCCAGTAGGAGAAATGGTCGTGCCCTGGGGTGCTGCATGTGAAATCGGAGATTAATGTAGGGAAAGCACCTCATAGGATGGGGAACCCTCAGAGGTGGACGGCTCAGTAGTACTAGACATCCTATTCTTTCTATATGTTCTAACTTTATCAAGGCATGTGGAACATAGTTGAGCAGGCGGATCTATCAGATCCTCCTCGCAATAAACACAGGTATGAGAATTTGTTAAAGAGGGAGTAACCTCTAACGCATCAGAGTCCTCCATAGCTTGCGCCTTTAATACGGACTAGATATAATAAATAAAAAATGGCACCTTAATAACCTCCAATGGCCGGGCACTCACCACCACCTATGACCCAGGCCACAGAAACCGATTTGTCTCCTGCAACAGCCGGTCAAGCATAGGAAGTCGAATAGGCCACACCCGGTCAGAAGGAATGCCTCGCAGGACCGCCCCTGCACTAGGGAGAAAAACGTGCCAAATTGGCCGCGCAAATACTCCCAGAAATGAAACTAAAAGTCCACCCATTGCCAGAGCCTCATCTCACACATATCGCAGCAATGACACAATAAACAATATTATGTACAGAACCCCCCGTGTTCAATAATCCCCCTAACAGGGATATTAACCCTTGATTCTATAAAGATAAAAGGTATCCCACTGTGACCCTGTCTTCTGCGTTATCATTATGTGTATAAAAATTAAACAATCTTACCAGAATCTATGCCGTGGAACAGGAACACGGCCCCTCAAGTGTGACAGTGTAGTAGCATCACTCCTGACATGGACTTGAGTGTAGAAAGCAGGCAGCGAAACTCGTCAACACTGATTGCTTATGGAGTAAAATGAGTCAGGATGGTTTCGCAGAAAGACTCTCCCTGCATCTCCGGACTCTAACTTTCACCCAAGCTCTCACTGAGAGGCTGACAGGACTACTTAAAACTCCAGTCCCATTCCAAAGAGTACTACCCTCCATAAGAAACTACTCCGAATCTTCGGACCCTTCTCTGCCAACCTCCTGTGATGAAAGACAAAGAATGACTGGGGGATGAGGGAAGTGGGGGAGGTATTTAAGCCTTTGGCTGGGGTGTCTTTGCCTCCTCCTGGTGGCCAGGTTCTTAATGAATAAAGTTGTGGACACTCCTCCCCTTTAGATGGAAAATAGCACCTGAACATCTCTATGTAAAAAAGAAAGATATTTTACCTCACAATTCCTCAGTAGCCACATCCCATTATAAAGGAACTTTAAGCAGCCAATAAGGATGTTAGTCCAAGGACTTGCAAGGGAGCGTGCATCTGGCAAGTGCGGGCACAGCCATTTAGTTTAAGGAAGTTTACTATGAAATCTCACGAGCACTTACTATTGTGAGCTGAAGAAATAGTTTTTTACATAGAGATGTTTATGTGGTATTTTCTTGTCAGCTTTTTACAGTTATACTGCATCACTTCCAAGTGATTTAACATATAAGTAGTATGCCCCTTTAAATAGTTAATGTCAAAATGCCCTAGGCATTTTATGTTTTGGAAATGTTTTCCAGAAGTACATTTTGGAATACAATGACCCTTTAAATACTGTCTGGCATGGTGTAGGAAAAAGAAACTAAGTGATAACAAAACAGTAGATGTTTGGTTGTGGAAGAAACTAATTTGAACATCATTCCATACATTAGTAATTTAGTTAAAAGAAAGTGTTCTAAAAAGAACCCAGCATGCTTTGTGTTGACAGCTAATCAGTTCTAAAAATATCACATTCTCACGGAATATAAGCAGTTGCTGCTGGGTAACAGAAGGGTTAACATGAAGAGGTGATGGTGTGGAGTGGTCTCCCCCTGTGTGAAGCAGGCGGCAGATCTCCCTGACTACTGATCCTTCCCACCTCTCTATAATGATGTCCTGCATTTGAGCTCCTGGTTCTCCCAGAGGTTTCACTAATTACTCCCCCAGTACATCATTACCAAGGCCAGGATAGTGAAAGCAGCATGAGCAGTGAGGTTCGTTAGCCAAATGCCGACTGATCACTCTTGTGTAGCAGAGAATCTATCTCTATGTCGTCTCTAGGTAGCCTGTGAAGGGGCTTTAAGCTGCAGCACAAAGTCAAAGTTGCAGCTTTGAGGCTTACTTATCACATCACACACATGGTAAACAAATGCTAAACGTAGCTCCAGGGGGTGACAAGGTCTTATGCACTGGAAAAACACAACAAACGAGTCAGTGTGCTGTTTAAGTGACCCCCTCAGGGCTCCAAGCATGGTTAAAAAACACAGTTTATAAAATCATCCAGTACAAGGGAAACATGCTGGCATCACAGGGGGCATCTTACTCTCTCACATGGCTCGTCGTCATAGATGCTCTTATTAATTCATCCTCTGCTTTTATAGTTTAATAATTAATTGACCTCTCAATAAAAAATAATTTTGAGTAGTAATTACAGGCGTACCTCGGTTCGGTTTCAGACCACCGCAATAAAGCAAATCAGGGCCGGTGCTAGGATTTTTGGCCACACAGGCGAGGATAAATTTTGCGCCCCCCCCCCCCCAATTTTTTTTATATATATATACATACATACATATTTTTATATATATATATATATATATATATATATATATATATATATATATATATATATATATATATATATATATATATATACATACATACACACACTATATATATATATATATATATATATATATACACACACAAAATATATATATATATATATATATATATATATATATATATATAGTATATATAGTCACAGTCATATCATCATTAAATGTTTATAATGTAGAAGCAGTGACAACACCACCTGTTATATTTTATAATGGGATACAGACCCCTGTATTAAATACAATGAAGGGAGGCTTAGATCAGCCTGTGCAATTAGTCAGTAGTTTTACTTAGAAAAAATGTTATTAAATGGACTGAGAAACACATTTGTATTTGGGCAGAGACAGATAGGTGAGCGAGTGAAGGGGGAGAGAAAAAATATATTATTATATTTAAAAAGCTTCTCAATATTTTTAAAACAAAAAAAAAACCATTATTTAGGCTGACCATATGTCCCGTTTTGAAAGGGACAGTACCGTTATTTTATGTTTTTTCCCCTGTACCGTCGTTTCTTTATTAATAGTCATTTTGTCCCATTTTGAGGGTCATCAGACCATGCGGGCAGCGCAAGTGTAATTTTTTATTGCACACACACACCACTTAATTTTTTTTAAAACTCCCTGCCGGCGGGGAGGGCAGTTTTTTAAACTCCAGCTGGGTTGGGGTTGGGTGGCCGTGCTTACATGATCCACAGCATGCAGTCTTCGCAGTCTATGCCGCCCACGCTCTTCAAAATTAGGGGCATGTCATTGATAGGTGCCTATAAAGAGTCACTGACAGCAGGTCAGTACTCAGTCGTGAGCTGTCAGACTGAGCCTAGGAGGGAGACTGGTTACTAGTCAGCGTGAGGGAAGTTAGATTACTAGCTAGCTCAGCTGCAGTAGTGCCAATACTTTACTAGTAACTTACACTCAGGACAGGCTCAGCACAGGGGTCGGCAGGAGTCGGACTAAAAATATCTGAGATTCAGTCAGTCATCATCTGGATCTGATGTGATGATCAATCATCTGCCTTTAGCCACTGCCTCACCATCATCCGAATTATAGGCTGACCTGACCATCACCAGACACCAGAGAGATAATTCTTGTTGCCATCTTCTTCTTGTTTTGTGTTATGGCCTGGTCTGGAAGTAGATCGATTCAACTGTCTACAGTCTATGTTCTGAACTTCAGCAAGAATTGTGCATGGCCAAGATAAGACCAGTGTCTGTGCCTGGCAATCAATTAAATTAAATTGTCATTTATTATATCATATGCTTATTATTATTATGCTGCTGCAGTGCTGGTTGTAGTACAGACGTTATAAAATAACGGTTATTATCAAGTAACTATGTAGTTCCACATTTTTATCAGTTCTTCCACCATTTACATGTGTAACAATGATTTTGGCAACTCAGCTAAAAAAATCTACAACTACTATCCAGATATTCAAACCAAACGCAAGTTCAGAGGCTTTTACCCTTTAAAATCAGTTAATATGGGGGAATTTGCCTTGACAACATAGGATAATCTCACTTTTTTAAAGCATGTTTGTTGTTTGTATGATAAATTGTAATACTTTTGTTCACAAGCTTCAGAATCAGCTCTTCTTATTATATAAGCATGTTCTCTTTGATTTTCTTTGTTTAAACAACAAATTTGGCTTGGGTATTTATCTGTTTAAAAGTGACAATGAGTCTGAGACAAGTTCCATAATATATATTACTATTAATGAATATTGTGTGGGGGGGTCATGATGGATGTGATCTAATGGAGGGAACCTTTGTCTTTAGAATGGTTATTGGATAAGTAATTTTATTTCCCTTAACAACAGTTATAATAAAAAGCATTTTATAGGGTGTCTTTATAAGTCAGAACATTTGTGCTTTATTTTTATATAGATTTGCCAATTTTCTGTGTGCATCAAATTTAAAGTAAAAATAATTTCATATACATGATACATTAGCCCATGGAGTGTCAGAAGTTTTATTATATGGTGTTGAAAGACCGAAATTTGCTGTGTAAATTTGTTTCATCAGACAAATATTCATGGTACAATCATGATGAAATACAGTCCCCCTCTAGCTCTACGTCTACCTAAAATTTTTTGTATGAGTTCTTCTGTCACTGAAGGATAATTGTTGGCTCAATAGTTTAAATTCATGTCATAAAAGTTAACTTTTGTTAAAATCTTACTTTTTTTCATATAAATAAAGAATATTAACCCCGTCCCGTTTTTGACCGCTCAATGTCCCGTTTTTGTCTCAAGGAAATATGGTCAGCCTACCATTATTCCATTAACTGTACATATATGGAATTTCTATAGATAATTTGTGACACTCATTTTAGCTGGAAGCAAGAAAGAGAGGTTGAGGATCAGAGCGGGGTGACACACTGGCACTGCACGCTAACGCTAAGTACCTGTCTGCACTCTGCTGTCTTCTTAAGCAAGAGCCAAGAGCCTGCTGGAAGGAAATGGATCAGAGCGGGGTGACACACTGGCACTGCACGCTAACGCTAAGTACCTGTCTGCACTCTGCTGTCTTCTTAAGCAAGAGCCAAGAGCCTGCTGGAAGGAAATGGATCAGAGCGGGGTGACACACTGGCACTGCACGCTAACGCTAAGTACCTGTCTGCACTCTGCTGTCTTCTTAAGCAAGAGCCAAGAGCCTGCTGGAAGGAATATGTTAGTCATTAGATCTAAATTAACTCAGAGCCGAGAGCGGTTACACACTGGCACTGACTGCACACACGCTAAAGTACCTGTCTTCTGCTCAAATTATCTGCTGTCTTCTTAAGCAAGAGCCAAGAGGGATAAGTGGTGGCGGGAGATAGTTGGCAGAGGGCGGCCCGCGCTTTAATGACTGGATAAAGGAGGAGGAGCTTACCCGGCACTGACTACTGTAGCACCTAGTAAGAGGCCGGAAATGGTGTTGCACTGCAGCTGCCTACTGTAACTCTGGGAGACCGGTCGGAAGTCCTAAGTGGCGGATCTACAGGGTCCAGTGGCCACAAAAAAGGTTTATGCAACCTTTTGGACCCTGGAAGTTCCGCCACTGATATGTAAAAAAAAATGATGTATATAAATATAAAACACACACTGGCTGCTCTGAGTCACTGTCTGACAATTTTGCGCCCCACTGCTGATGCGCCCTAAGGCGATTGCCTAACTTGCCTATATGCAAGCGCCGGCCCTGAAGCAAATATAGCAATAAAGGGAGTCACACTTGTTTTTTTGTTTCTCAGTGCATATAAAAGTTATATTTACACTATACTGTAGTCTCTTAAGTGTGAAATAGCATTATGTCTAAAATAACAATGTACATACCTTAAAGGGACAGTCTAGTCCAAAATAAACTTTCATGATTCAGATAGGGCATGTAATTTTAAACAACATTCCAATTTACTTTTATCACCAATGTTGCTGTGTTCTCTTGGTATTCTTAGTTGACAGCTAAACCTAGGAGGTTCATATGCTAATTTCTTAGATATTTAGGGCCACCTCTTAACTAAATGCATTTTGACAATGTTTCACCACTAGAGGGTGTTAGTTCATGTGTGTCATATAGATAACACTGTGCTCACGCACATTGAGTTATCTAGGAGTCAGCACTGATTGTCTAAAATGCAAGTCTGTCAAAAGAACTGAAATAAGGGGGCAGTTTGCAGAGGCTTATATACAAGTGTATTAATTTAACTGTGTTGGTTATGCAAAACTGGGGAATGGGTAATAAAGGGATTATCTATCTTTTTAAACAAAATGTTTCAAGTAGACTGTCCCTTTAAGTATTTTCTAGTTTCTAGAAAAGCACTTGGATCCTTTGCTCATGGAATTTGTCTTTTCAGAGCTGGATTTATTCTTATGAAAGTACACAATTCTGGTGTAGACTGTCCCTTTAATTAAAAATACTTTATTGCTAAAAATGCTAACCATCATCTGAGCCTTCAGTGAGTCATAATCTTTTTGCTGCTGGTGTGTGTATTCATGTGTATTTATGTAATTATATGTGTATATATGTAGGAAAAGTGCGCCAATAGACTTGCTTGACACAGGGTTGCCACAAACCTTCTATGTATAAAAAGAACAATATCTGTGAAGCGCAATAAAACAAAGTATGCCTGTATATTTATTCAAATGTAAGGTGGTATCAATTAATGTGCATAATAACAAAATTTATGCTTACCTGATAAATTTCTTTCTTTCTTGACACGATGAGTCCACGGATCATCATTTATTATTGTTGGGAATATCACTCCTGCCCAACAGGAGGTGGCAAAGAGCGCCACAGCAAACTGTTAAAAATCTCCTCCCTTCCCTCCCACCCGAGTCATTCGGAAAGGAAGAGAAAGGAAGAAACAAGGTGGAGATGTGTCTGAAGTTTATAACATACTAAGAACCTGTCTAAATAACAGGGCGGGCCGTGGACTCATTGTGTCAAGAAATAAATACATCTAATCCTACAGACCTAATCCTAGGAATCCAAACTCTACTCTTTTTTAGACTAACCCTTGGATTCACACCAGAACCTGATGAACCAGGCCAAAGCTAACTAAGGCCAGGTTAGGAGAGGATTGAAGATTGCTCTCAATTCCAAAATGTTTATGGGTAGAACAGACTCTAACCGGGTCCATGTTCCCTGCTCTTAGAGAGCCCCAAACTGCTCCCCAGCCCAAAAGGCTGGCATCTGTTATCATAATCACCCAGAAGAACTACAAAAGCAGGTTCCCTGGGAGAGAAGATCCTGAGACAACCACCAAAGTAAAGAATCCCTTGTCTCCTGCTCCGACTGAAACCGCGGAGACAGATCCGCATAATTTCCGTTCCACTACCTGAGAGTGCTTAACTACTAAGGACTGAGGTGGAAACGGAATGATGTCCTTTGCTGCTACCATCAGCCCAATTACCTCCATGCCCTGAGCCACTGATGGCCGAGGAGAGGACTGAAGTGCTAGGCAAGAATCGAAAATCCTTGAATTACCGACTACTGTCAGACTTCATTGATGAGGAGACTAATATAGTTCTCCAAAAAAAAACTACCTTTGTAGTTGAAACTAAGGAACTCTTAGTTCCAAATTCACCTTCCATCCGTGAGACCGCATGAAAAATAACCACATTTCCGTGCGAGATCTTGCTTGTTGAAAGGAAGGTGCCTGAACCACAAAGTCGTTCAGAGAAGGTGCCACTGCACTGCAGATAATCTTGAAAGCAGAAACTTTCCCCTGGGAGTAAAATTCTTGAACTGTAGTTTGTATCCCTGGAACAATGTCCACCACCCAGGGATCTTGAACATCTCAAACCCAAGCCAACCCAAGAAGGAAACCTGCCCCCCCCCCCCCCCGGTCTGGATTGGGTGCAGGCCCTTCATGCTGTCTTTGATTCAACAGCAGGCTTCTTGGATTGCTTTCCCCAATTCCCTGCTCCTGCTTGGAAGAGGGAATGGAAGGTTTTCCTTTGAAACCTCTATAGGAACGAAATTACTCTGACGTCCTTTTTGTTTATTTCTCTCCTGCAGATGAAACATCCGCAGAACAAGATTTTAACCATAATGCTCTGCTGGCCAATATGGCAATGCCTGAAATCTTAGCTCCCATCTTAATAATCTGAACGGAGCATCTGTAATAAAGGAGTTGGCTTAAGGGCCTTTATCCTATCCCTTTGAGAGGGGTGTCTGTCCAATAGAATCAGACAGCGCATCAAACCAATACGCCGCCGCACTGGTGACAGTAGCCATACAAACCTTAGGTTGCCGTTATAAACTCTCTAACTTCTTATCCATAGGGACCTGAAAGGAACAACTATCCTCTATGAGAATAGTATCTCCCTCGGCTAGCGTGGAAATTGCCCCTTCCACCTTGGGTACCGTCTGCCAAGACTCCTTGAGAGTCTGCATAGGTTCTTTTTTTTTTTTATATAAAAAATAGGAGATGGAGAAAAAAGGGATACCCGGTTTCTCCTATTCCTTAGCAAACATCTCTGTAGCACTATCTGGTACAGGAAATACTTCCACCATGGAGGGCATGTCAAAATATTTGTATAATTTACTGGACTTTTTAGGATTGACTACGCCGGTAGTGTCAGAGTCGTTAAGGGTAGCTAAAACCTCCTTAAGTAACAAACGGAGGTATTCAAGCTTAAACCTGAAAGAAACAACTTCAGTATCAGATAAAGGTATTACACTGTCTGAGTCTGAGATTTCCCCCTCAGATACTACCGAAGTATCTTCCTCTTGTGATTTCCCTGCAGCATGGGAAAAGCAGACAATGCATCAGATCCCGTCGATGACATTAGAGAAGCGATTTCTTGCAAGGTAACTCCAGGAGGAGTTTGAGAGGAAGAACAGGGCACTGCATGTGTGGGCTATAAAATTTGGGACACTTGGGTAAAAATTTGCGGCATATATTGAACATTGTCAATAGACTCCTGAACAGCATCCGCCTTAGAAGGAGTTGGCTCAGAAAAAAAAGTCTATCTCTATAACTTAAAGTTCTCTCAATAGATGAGGAACAGAAAGGGATTGGTGGTTCCACATTGGCATCAAGCATAAAGACAAGTGACACCTAGCAGGGCCTCTTGGTCCATTCTGACTCACAAAGGATGAATTAATCAAATAAACAGTTTCAATTTTGTAATAAAAATTAAAAACAGAAAAAACGTTACTGTCTCTTTAAATTTTAAAACGTAACTTTTTATTTTTGTGTGCAGAAAAAGTTTAAATTGATGCGCAAATACTGCAGAACCTATCTACACCTCAGCTTAACTTTGTTGAGATGCCTATCTGCCCTTCTGACACCGTTACACTCCTTCAGAAAAAGGTCCGGAATTCAGCTGTAGTGCTGTCCGGTCCTAACACATGAGTACACACTGAGGACTATAACTAAACACTGTCTTTTCCTTCCGTTCCGATAACAGGAAGTGTTGTAGAAGAGTGCACAACCCAAATTGGCGCCACACATAGCTCCGCCCATTGTGGGCGTTACAGAAGGCAATCTCCTGGTCGCCATTTTTATTGTTTTAAAGTTAAGCCACCGGGAGATAATCTAACATTCTGCCAAGCCTGGATGGAGGCAAATTGGGTCTTCCGCTTGCTAGACAGCAGCTTAGCCCTATATGTGAACAGTAATCATTCACCTCATACTAAGCCTTTTTTCCTCAGCCCTAGTGATTTAAGCCCTCCCGAGTGAAAAACCACCTAATCTAGACTAGAGTCTATCTCCTCAGCCCCAGTGCCTGCTTAAAAAGTGCTGTCCCATAAATCTCCTCGTTTTATATATAGGAGTCTCTATGTCCCAGGTAAATAAAGTGCTCCACTTCCTCTGAGATACCAGACGCAGAATAAAAAGTTAGCACTTACCTTTTAAATCTGCCAGACAGCAAGGCAGCTCACCAGGTTTGAGAGGTCCTCTCCTTCACATAGCCCTGTGGAGAAAAGATAAAGCCTGAGTAATCTTACTTAGGCTATCGGGAATAAGGCAGCATAAATATATGGGAGGCGCAGTGAGAAATATGTCCCACAAGTTCCTATTGCTCTAAAGCCACCACTGCTCTACTGCAGAGACTGATATGGACTACGGCTACACCCCAGAACAAAGCAGCACAATCTTGTACTACTTAAAAAATAATAAACTCTTGATTGAAGAATCCTTTACTAACACCTAATTTTACCTCTTCCTTGCTCTAACGTAGGCAAAAAGAATGACTGGTGTGGGAGGGAAGGGAGGAGATATTTAATTGTGGTGCTCTTTGCCGCCTCCTGCTGGACAAGAGTGATATTCCCAACAGTAATTAATGATGATCCGTGGACTCATTGTGTCATTAGAAAGAAATATATATATATATATATATATAACACACAGAGAAAACCCAGCACTCACTTACAAGCTCTCAGCTAAGATTTAAAAGCAAAACTGGAAAGGTTAGTCACCGCATCTGGCCAAATGGGACAAGCTCAGGTACCACGTCAAGGTCCTTTCCAAATACCTGAGACCCTATAACAGCCACACAATGCAAGCTTTCAAATCCAAACAAACTGAAAACAAAAAAAGGGTGCACAGGAATATGTAATCACCCTAGACATATACAAAACACGGAAGGGAACTGCACTCTCATACCGGACCGGGTACACATCCTATGACCCTGCAACATGCTCAGCCCTGGGTGCCACTGGCACTCACAGGAAGCTGTGCTGTCCCCAGAGCCACAAGCAGTTAACCCCAGACAGGTCTGGGTGCAAGAACCATAGGGAAAATTACAAAACAAATTAATACAACACACAGAGAAAACCCCGCACTCACTTACAAGCTCTCAGCTAAGATTTAAAAGCAAAACTGGAAAGGTTAGTCACCGCATCTGGCCAAATGGGACAAGCTCAGGTACCACGTCAAGGTCCTTTCCAAATACCTGAGACCCTATAACAGCCACACAATGCAAGCTTTCAAATCCAAACAAACTGAAAACAAAAAAAGGGTGCACAGGAATATGTAATCACCCTAGACATATACAAAACACGGAAGGGAACTGCACTCTCATACCGGACCGGGTACACATCCTATGACCCTGCAACATGCTCAGCCCTGGGTGCCACTGGCACTCACAGGAAGCTGTGCTGTCCCCAGAGCCACAAGCAGTTAACCCCAGACAGGTCTGGGTGCAAGAACCATAGGGAAAAACATAATTTATGCTTACCTGATAAATTCCTTTCTTCTGTTGTGTGATCAGTCCACGGGTCATCATTACTTCTGGGATATTATCTGCTCCCCTACAGGAAGTGCAAGAGGATTCACCCAGCAGAGTTGCTATATAGCTCCTCCCCTCTACGTCACCTCCAGTCATTCGACCAAAGACCAACGAGAAAGGAGAAACCAAGGGTGTAGTGGTGACTGAATTATAATTTAAAAAATATGTACCTGCCTTAAAAAACAGGGCGGGCCGTGGACTGATCACACAACAGAAGAAAGGAATTTATCAGGTAAGCATAAATTATGTTTTCTTCTGTTATGTGTGATCAGTCCACGGGTCATCATTACTTCTGGGATACCAATACCAAAGCAAAAGTACACGGATGACGGGAGGGATAGGCAGGCTCATTATACAGAAGGAACCACTGCCTGAAGAACCTTTCTCCCAAAAATAGCCTCCGAAGAAGCAAAAGTGTCAAATTTGTAAAATTTGGAAAAAGTATGAAGCGAAGACCAAGTTGCAGCCTTGCAAATCTGTTCAACAGAGGCCTCATTCTTAAAGGCCCAAGTGGAAGCCACAGCTCTAGTGGAATGAGCTGTAATTCTTTCAGGAGGCTGCTGTCCAGCAGTCTCATAGGCTAAACGTATTATGCTACGAAGCCAAAAAGAGAGAGAGGTAGCAGAAGCTTTTTGACCTCTCCTCTGTCCAGAATAAACGACAAACAGGGAAGAAGTTTGGCGAAAATCTTTAGTTGCCTGCAAGTAGAACTTGAGGGCACGAACTACATCCAGATTGTGTAGAAGACGTTCCTTCTTTGAAGAAGGATTTGGACACAAGGATGGAACAACAATCTCTTGATTGATATTCCTGTTAGTGACTACCTTAGGTAAGAACCCAGGTTTAGTACGCAGAACTACCTTGTCTGAGTGAAAGATCAGATAAGGAGAATCACAATGTAGGGCTGATAACTCAGAGACTCTTCGAGCCGAGGAAATAGCCATTAAAAATAGAACTTTCCAAGATAACAATTTTATATCAATGGAATGAAGGGGTTCAAACGGAACACCCTGTAAAACGTTAAGAACTAAGTTTAAACTCCATGGCGGAGCAACAGTTTTAAACACAGGCTTGATCCTAGCTAAAGCCTGACAAAAGGCCTGGATGTCTGAATTTTCTGACAGACGCCTGTGTAACAAGATGGACAGAGCTGAGATCTGTCCCTTTAATGAGCTAGCCGATAAACCCTTTTCTAAACCTTCTTGTAGAAAAGACAATATCCTAGGAATCCTAACCTTACTCCAGGAGTAATCTTTGGATTCACACCAGTATAGGTATTTACGCCATATTTTATGGTAAATCTTTCTGGTAACAGGCTTCCTAGCCTGTATCAGGGTATCAATAACCGACTCAGAAAAACCACGTTTTGATAAAATCAAGCGTTCAATTTCCAAGCAGTCAGCTTCAGAGAAGTTAGACTTTGATGTTTGAATGGACCCTGAATCAGAAGGTCCTGTCTTAGAGGTAGAGACCAAGGCGGACAGGATGACATGTCCACTAGATCTGCATACCAAGTCCTGCGCGGCCATGCAGGCGCTATTAGAATCACTGATGCTCTCTCCTGTTTGATTTTGGCAATCAATCGAGGAAGCAGTGGGAAGGGTGGAAACACATAAGCCATCCTGAAGTTCCAAGGTGCTGTCAAAGCATCTATCAGAACCGCTCCCGGATCCCTGGATCTGGATCCGTAGCGAGGAAGTTTGGCGTTCTGGCGAGACGCCATGAGATCTATCTCTGGTTTGCCCCAACGTTGAAGTATTTGGGCAAAGACCTCCGGATGAAGTTCCCACTCCCCCGGATGAAGAGTCTGGCGACTCAAGAAATCCGCCTCCCAGTTCTCCACTCCCGGGATGTGGATTGCTGACAGGTGGCAAGAGTGAGACTCTGCCCAGCGAATTATCTTTGATACTTCTATCATTGCTAGGGAGCTCCTTGTCCCTCCTTGATGGTTGATGTAAGCTACAGTCGTGATGTTGTCCGACTGAAACCTGATGAACCCCCGAGTCTTTAACTGGGGCCAAGCTAGAAGGGCATTGAGAACTGCTCTCAATTCCAGAATGTTTATTGGCAGGAGACTTTCCTCCTGACTCCATTGTCCCTGAGCCTTCAGAGAATTCCAGACAGCGCCCCAACCTAGAAGGCTGGCGTCTGTTGTTACAATTGTCCAGTCCGGCCTGCTGAACGGCATCCCCCTGGACAGATGTGGCCGAGAAAGCCACCATAGAAGAGAGTTTCTGGTCTCTTGATCCAGATTCAGAGTGGGGGACAAATCTGAGTAATCCCCATTCCACTGACTCAGCATGCACAATTGCAGCGGTCTGAGATGTAGGCGTGCAAAGGGAACTATGTCCATTGCTGCTACCATTAAGCCGATCACCTCCATGCATTGAGCTACTGACGGGAGTTGAATGGAATGAAGGACACGGCATGCATTTAGAAGCTTTGTTAATCTGTCTTCTGTCAGATAAATCTTCATTTCTACAGAATCTATAAGAGTCCCCAAGAATGGAACTCTTGTGAGAGGAAAGAGAGAACTCTTCTTTTCGTTCACTTTCCATCCATGCGACCTTAGAAATGCCAGAACTAACTCTGTATGAGACTTGGCAGTTTGAAAGCTTGAAGCTTGTATCAGAATGTCGTCTAGGTACGGAGCTACCGAAATTCCTCGCGGTCTTAGTACCGCCAGAAGGGCACCCAGAACCTTTGTAAAGATTCTTGGAGCCGTAGCCAATCCGAATGGAAGGGCTACAAACTGGTAATGCCTGTTTAAGAAGGCAAACCTTAGATACCGGTAATGATCCTTGTGAATCGGTATGTGAAGGTAAGCATCCTTTAAATCCACTGTGGTCATGTACTGACCCTCTTGGATCATGGGTAAGATTGTCCGAATAGTTTCCATTTTGAACGATGGAACTCTTAGGAATTTGTTTAGGATCTTTAAATCCAAGATTGGCCTGAAAGTTCCCTCTTTTTTGGGAACCACAAACAGGTTTGAGTAAAACCCTTGTCCTTGTTCCGACCGCGGAACCGGATGGATCACTCCCATTAATAATAGATCTTGTACACAGCGTAGAAACGCGTCCTTCTTTATTTGGTTTGTTGACAACCTTGACAGATGAAATCTCCCTCTTGGGGGAGAGAATTTGAAGTCTAGAAGGTATCCCTGAGATATGATCTCTAGCGCCCAGGGATCCTGGACATCTCTTGCCCAAGCCTGGGCGAAGAGAGAGAGTCTGCCCCCCACTAGATCCGGTCCCGGATCGGGGGCCCTCGGTTCATGCTGTCTTTGGGGCAGCAGCAGGTTTACTGGTCTGCTTGCCCTTGTTCCAGGACTGGTTAGGCTTCCAGCCTTGTCTGTAACGAGCAACAGCTCCTCCCTGTTTTGGTGCAGTGGAAGTTGGCGCTGCTCCTGCTTTGAAATTCCGAAAGGGACGAAAATTAGACTGTCTAGCCTTAGCTTTGGCTTTGTCTTGAGGTAGAGCGTGGCCCTTACCTCCTGTAATGTCAGCAATAATTTCTTTCAAACCGGGCCCAAATAAAGTTTGCCCCTTGAAAGGTATATTAAGTAATTTGGACTTAGAAGTTACATCAGCCGACCAGGATTTTAGCCACAGCGCCCTGCGTGCTTGAATGGCGAATCCTGAATTCTTAGCCGTAAGTTTGGTTAAGTGTACTACGGCCTCCGAAATGAATGAATTAGCTAGTTTAAGGACTCTAAGCCTGTCCGTAATGTCGTCCAGCGTAGCTGAACTAAGGTTCTCTTCCAGAGACTCAATCCAAAATGCTGCCGCAGCCGTGATCGGCGCGATGCATGCAAGGGGTTGTAATATAAAACCTTGTTGAACAAACATTTTCTTAAGGTAACCCTCTAATTTTTTATCCATAGGATCTGAAAAGGCACAGCTATCCTCCACCGGGATAGTGGTACGCTTAGCTAAAGTAGAAACTGCTCCCTCCACCTTAGGGACCGTTTGCCATAAGTCCCGTGTGGTGGCGTCTATTGGAAACATCTTTCTAAATATTGGAGGGGGTGAGAACGGCACACCGGGTCTATCCCACTCCTTAGTAACAATTTCAGTTAATCTCTTAGGTATAGGAAAAACGTCAGTACTCGCCGGTACCGCAAAGTATTTATCCAACCTACACATTTTCTCTGGTATTGCAACAGCGTTACAATCGTTGAGAGCTGCTAAGACCTCCCCTAGTAATACACGGAGGTTTTCCAATTTAAATTTAAAATTTGAAATATCTGAATCCAATCTGTTTGGATCAGAACCGTCACCCACAGAATGAAGCTCTCCGTCCTCATGCTCTGCAAGCTGTGACGCAGTATCAGACATGGCCCTAGAATTATCAGCGCACTCTGTTCTCACCCCAGAGTGATCACGCTTGCCTCTTAGTTCTGGTAATTTAGCCAAAACTTCGGTCATAACAGTAGCCATATCTTGTAATGTTATCTGTAATGGCTGCCCAGATGTACTAGGCGCCATAATATCACGCACCTCCCGGGCGGGAGATGCAGGTACTGACACGTGAGGCGAGTTAGTCGGCATAACTCTCCCCTCGCTATTTGGTGAAATTTGTTCAATTTGTACAGATTGGCTTTTATTTAAGGTAGCATCAATACAGTTAGTACATAAATTTCTATTGGGCTCCACCTTGGCATTGGAACAAATGACACAGGTATCTTCCTCTGAATCAGACATGTTTAACACACTGGCAATAAACATGCAACTCGGTTACAATTTTATTTAATAAAAACGTACTGTGCCTCAAGAAGCACTAAACGATTAAATGACAGTTGAAATAATGAACTGAAAAACAGTTATAGCATCACTCTTAACAAACAACACAACTTTTTAGCAAAGGTTTGTTCCCATTAGTAAAATAACACTAATTAAATTTTAAACATAAAAATTACAGAGCAACGTTTTAAATCACAGTCACTATATAAGTCTCACAGCTCTGCTGAGAGAATCTACTTCCCTTCAAGAAGTTTGAAGACCCCTGAGTTCTGTTAGAGATGAACCGGATCATGCAGAAAAACTGACTGGAAATTTTTGATGCGTAGCAAAGAGCGCCAAAAACGGCCCCTCCCTCTCACACACAGCAGTGAGAGAGAAACGAAACTGTCATAATTAACACAAGCAAACTGCCAAGTGGAAAAATAATGCCCAAATACTTATTCACTCAGTACCTCATTAATGCAAACGATTCTACATTCCAGCAAAAACGTTTAACATGAAAAATACCTAATAAAAGGTGTAATGTACTTTTACAGAGTAATTCCGGTGAAATACCATCCCCAGAATACTAAAGTGTAGAGTATACATACATGTTCATTATAACGGTATGGCAGGATTTTTTCATCAATTCCATTCAGAAAATAAAAACTGCTACATACCTCAATGCAGATTCAACTGCCCGCTGTCCCCTGATCTGAAGTTTTTACCTCCCTCAGATGGCCGAGAAACAGCAATATGATCTTAACTACTCCGGTTAAAATCATAAGAAAAACTCTGGTAGATTCTTCTTCAAACTCTGCCAGAGGGGTAATAACACGCTCCGGTGCTATTGTAAAATAACAAACTTTTGATTGAAGTTCTAAAAACTAAGTATAATCACCATAGTCCTCTCACACCTCCTATCTAGTCTTTGGGTGCAAGAGAATGACTGGAGGTGACGTAGAGGGGAGGAGCTATATAGCAACTCTGCTGGGTGAATCCTCTTGCACTTCCTGTAGGGGAGCAGATAATATCCCAGAAGTAATGATGACCCGTGGACTGATCACACATAACAGAAGAAATTACAAAACAAATTAATACAACACACAGAGAAAACCCAGCACTCACTTACAAGCTCTCAGCTAAGATTTAAAAGCAAAACTGGAAAGGTTAGTCACCGCATCTGGCCAAATGGGACAAGCTCAGGTACCACGTCAAGGTCCTTTCCAAATACCTGAGACCCTATAACAGCCACACAATGCAAGCTTTCAAATCCAAACAAACTGAAAACAAAAAAAGGGTGCACAGGAATATGTAATCACCCTAGACATATACAAAACACGGAAGGGAACTGCACTCTCATACCGGACCGGGTACACATCCTATGACCCTGCAACATGCTCAGCCCTGGGTGCCACTGGCACTCACAGGAAGCTGTGCTGTCCCCAGAGCCACAAGCAGTTAACCCCAGACAGGTCTGGGTGCAAGAACCATAGGGAAAATTACAAAACAAATTAATACAACACACAGAGAAAACCCAGCACTCACTTACAAGCTCTCAGCTAAGATTTAAAAGCAAAACTGGAAAGGTTAGTCACCGCATCTGGCCAAATGGGACAAGCTCAGGTACCACGTCAAGGTCCTTTCCAAATACCTGAGACCCTATAACAGCCACACAATGCAAGCTTTCAAATCCAAACAAACTGAAAACAAAAAAAGGGTGCACAGGAATATGTAATCACCCTAGACATATACAAAACACGGAAGGGAACTGCACTCTTGCATTGTGTGGCTGTTATAGGGTCTCAGGTATTTGGAAAGGACCTTGACGTGGTACCTGAGCTTGTCCCATTTGGCCAGATGCGGTGACTAACCTTTCCAGTTTTGCTTTTAAATCTTAGCTGAGAGCTTGTAAGTGAGTGCTGGGTTTTCTCTGTGTGTTGTATTAATTTGTTTTGTAATTTTCCCTATGGTTCTTGCACCCAGACCTGTCTGGGGTTAACTGCTTGTGGCTCTGGGGACAGCACAGCTTCCTGTGAGTGCCAGTGGCACCCAGGGCTGAGCATGTTGCAGGGTCATAGGATGTGTACCCGGTCCGGTATGAGAGTGCAGTTCCCTTCCGTGTTTTGTATATGTCTAGGGTGATTACATATTCCTGTGCACCCTTTTTTTGTTTTCAGTTTGTTTGGATTTGAAAGCTTGCATTGTGTGGCTGTTATAGGGTCTCAGGTATTTGGAAAGGACCTTGACGTGGTACCTGAGCTTGTCCCATTTGGCCAGATGCGGTGACTAACCTTTCCAGTTTTGCTTTTAAATCTTAGCTGAGAGCTTGTAAGTGAGTGCTGGGTTTTCTCTGTGTGTTGTATTAATTTGTTTTGTAATTTTCCCTATGGTTCTTGCACCCAGACCTGTCTGGGGTTAACTGCTTGTGGCTCTGGGGACAGCACAGCTTCCTGTGAGTGCCAGTGGCACCCAGGGCTGAGCATGTTGCAGGGTCATAGGATGTGTACCCGGTCCGGTATGAGAGTGCAGTTCCCTTCCGTGTTTTGTATATGTCTAGGGTGATTACATATTCCTGTGCACCCTTTTTTTGTTTTCAGTTTGTTTGGATTTGAAAGCTTGCATTGTGTGGCTGTTATAGGGTCTCAGGTATTTGGAAAGGACCTTGACGTGGTACCTGAGCTTGTCCCATTTGGCCAGATGCGGTGACTAACCTTTCCAGTTTTGCTTTTAAATCTTAGCTGAGAGCTTGTAAGTGAGTGCTGGGTTTTCTCTGTGTGTTGTATTAATTTGTTTTGTAATTTTCCCTATGGTTCTTGCACCCAGACCTGTCTGGGGTTAACTGCTTGTGGCTCTGGGGACAGCACAGCTTCCTGTGAGTGCCAGTGGCACCCAGGGCTGAGCATGTTGCAGGGTCATAGGATGTGTACCCGGTCCGGTATGAGAGTGCAGTTCCCTTCCGTGTTTTGTATATATATATATATATATATATATATATATATATATATATATATATATATATATATATATATATACCAGTATCGTTTCTGACAAGGGGCAGTAAAGTCCCAATTGAACTTTAATGATTCAGATAGAGTGTGCAATTTTACAAAACTTTCCAATTAACTTCTATTGTCAAATTTAGTTAATTCTCTTTCTCCTTGGTTGAATGAGCAGCAATACACTACTGGGAGCTAGCTGAACATAAAGTGTGAGCCACCAATCAGTAGATCATTGCTGCTCCAGACCCTACCTAGGTATGCTTTTCAACAAGTGATACAAAGAAAATGAAGCAAATGTAATAATATAAGTAACAAGGCATTTAGAGGTTTCTGATGCCTCAAAATGCGAAAGAAGGCGGCCAATTGCGGCGTTTGGCTCTTTTTTCAGAATTGGATTTCTTATTGTGAAAATGCAACTCACTAATATCTGTGCAAATCTGTGTCGCCTGCTTCCGCATTCAGAAGCATTCGATTGACACCCCCTGCTAGCGGCCGATTGACCACAAATCTGCAGGGGCGGCATTGCACCAGCAGTTCACAAGAACTGCTGGTGAAATGATAAATCGCTATCGGCACTTATCGATGTGCAGCGGACATGATACGCTACATCATATCATTTCAGCTTGCACTATGATAAATATACCCCATTGTATTTAATTTGAGTATATATCTGTGCAGATATGTTGAGGCAGCAACCAGGATAACTTATGATACAAGAAAGTTTGGGGTTTGTTAGGGTTAAACACTAAAGGGCTGATAACAATCTGGCATTTGATAATTTTTGGCATTGTAACGGCTGCCACATTTTCGATGTCAACGCAAATCACTATCAGCCATTTTCATTGTTTATCTGAAGCCCTTTTTACATTATTGGTTTGGTGAAATATGGCCCTATATGCAACATGTGCCAGTCCTGTTTTACTGATCACAATCCAAATTCTCAACACATTCATGAGGACATTTTCACTTAAAGAACTCCACAACTCCAAAACTACAAATGTAACACTGGTTTTGCACATGCACAAAACATACTGAAATCACACACCATATTGGATGACATTGGGAAGCAATACCACCAATTAGACACAAATTAGTATGGCTCAATCAGTCAAAGTAAAAAACAGAATTTATTTTTACCTGATAAATTTCTTTTTTCTACGGTGTATCCGGTCCACGGCTTCATCCTTACTTGTGGGATATTCTCTTCCCCTACAGGAAATGGCAAAGAGAGCACACAGCAAGAGCTGTCCATATAGCCCCCCCTCTGGCTCCGCCCCCTAGTCATTCAACCGACGGTTAGGAGAAAAACAGAATTTATGCTTACCTGATAAATTACTTTCTCCAATGGTGTGTCCGGTCCACGGCGTCATCCTTACTTGTGGGAACCAATACCAAAGCTTTAGGACACGGATGAAGGGAGGGAACAAGTCAGGTTACCTAAACGGAAGGCACCACGGCTTGCAAAACCTTTCTCCCAAAAACAGCCTCCGAAGAAGCATAAGTATCGAATTTGTAAAATTTGGCAAAAGTATGCAGAGAAGACCAAGTCGCTGCCTTACAGATCTGATCAACAGAAGCCTCGTTCTTGAAGGCCCATGTGGAAGCCACAGCTCTAGTAGAGTGAGCTGTAATTCGTTCAGGAGGCTGCCGTCCGGCAGTCTCATAAGCCAATCGGATTATGCTTTTCAGCCAAAAAGAAAGAGGGGTAGCAGTAGCTTTCTGCCCTCTCCTCTTACCAGAATAAACGACAAACAAGGATGATGTCTGTCTGAAATCCTTTGTTGCCTCTAAATAGAATTTTAAAGCACGGACCACATCTAGGTTGTGTAACAAACGTTCCTTCTTTGAAACTGGATTCGGACACAGAGAAGGAACAACTATTTCCTGGTTAATATTCCTGTTGGAAACCACCTTTGGAAGAAAACCAGGCTTGGTACGTAACACTACCTTATCTGTATGGAATACCAGATAGGGAGAAGTACACTGCAAAGCAGATAATTCAGAAACTCTTCTAGCAGAAGAAATAGCAACCAAAAACAGAACTTTCCAAGATAGTAACTTAATATCTATGGAATGCATGGGTTCAAACGGAACCCCCTGAAGAACTGAAAGAACTAAATTTAGACTCCAAGGAGGAGTCATAGGTCTGTAGACAGGCTTGATTCTAACTAACGCCTGTACAAACGCCTGTACATCTGGCACGGCTGCCAGACGTTTGTGTAACAAAACAGACAGAGCAGATATCTGTCCTTTTAAAGAACTAGCTGACAAACCTTTATCCAAACCCTCTTGGAGAAAGGAAAGAATCCTAGGAATTTTAATTTTACTCCAAGAGAATCCCTTGGATTCACACCAACGGATATATTTTTGCCATATCTTATGGTAAATTTTCCTAGTTACAGGTTTTCTGGCTTGAACCAGAGTATCTATAACTGAATCTGAAATCCCACGCTTAGATAGAATCAAGCGTTCAATTTCCAAGCAGTCAGTTGCTGAGAGACTAGATTTGGATGTTCGAATGGACCTTGTACTAGAAGATCCTGTCTCGAAGGTAGCTTCCATGGTGGAGCCGATGACATATTCACCAGGTCTGCATACCAGGTCCTGCGTGGCCATGCAGGAGCTATTAGAATCACCAAGGCCTTCTCCTGTTTGATCCTGGCTACAAGCCTGGGAAGGAGAGGGAACGGTGGAAACACATAAGCTAGATTGAACGACCAAGGCGCCACTAATGCATCCACCAGTGTCGCCCTGGGATCTCTGGATCTGGACCCGTATCGAGGAACCTTGAAGTTCTGACGAGACGCCATCAGATCCATATCTGGAGTGCCCCATAGTTGAGTTAACTGGGCAAAGACCTCCGGGTGGAGTTCCCACTCCCCCGGATGGAAAGTCTGACGACTCAAATAATCCGCCTCCCAGTTGTCTACTCCTGGGATGTGGATTGCAGATAGGTGGCAGGAGTGATCCTCCGCCCATTTGATGATCTTGGATACCTCTCTCATCGCCAAGGAACTCTTTGTTCCCCCCTGATGATTGATGTACGCTACAGTCGTCATGTTGTCTGACTGAAATCTTATGAATCTGGCCTTCGCTAGGTGAGGCCAGGCCAGGAGCGCATTGAATATCGCTCTCAGTTCCAAAATGTTTATTGGGAGGAGAGACTCTTCCCGAGACCATAGACCCTGAGCTTTCAGGGAGTCCCAGACCGCGCCCCAGCCTAAGAGACTGGCGTCGGTTGTGACGATGACCCACTCTGGCCTGCGGAAACTCATTCCCTGAGACAGGTGATCCTGAGTCAACCACCAGCGGAGTGAGTCTCTGGTTACCTGGTCTACTTGAATCTGGGGAGACAAGTCTGCATAATCCCCATTCCACTGTTTAAACATGCACAGTTGTAATGGTCTTAGATGAATTCAAGCAAAAGGAACCACGTCCATTGCTGCAACCATTAATCCTATTACCTCCATGCACTGAGCTATGGAAGGCTGAGGAATAGATTGAAGAACTTGACAAGCGTTTAGAAGCTTTAATTTTCTGACCTCTGTCAGAAAAATCTTCATTTCTACAGAATCTATTATTGTTCCCAGAAAAGGAACCCTTGTGGACGGGGACAGGGAACTCTTTTCTACGTTCACCTTCCACCCGTGAGACCTGAGAAAGGCTAACACAATGTCTGTATGAGCCCTTGTTTTGGAAAGGGACGACGCTTGGATTAGAATGTCGTCTCTAAGTAAGGTGCTACAGAAATGCCCCTCGGTCTTAGAACCGCTATAAGGGACCCTAGCACCTTTGTGAAAATTCTGGAAGCAGTGGCTAAACCGAATGGAAGAGCCACGAACTGGTAATGTTTGTCCAGAAAAGCGAACCTTAGGAACTGATGATGATCTTTGTGGATAGGGATATGCAGGTACGCATCCTTTAAGTCCACGGTAGTCATATATTGACCCTCCTGGATTGTTGGTAAAATCGTCCGAATGGTTTCCATTTTGATGATGGAACTCTGAGGAATTTGTTTAGAATTTTTAAATCCAGAATTGGCCTGAAAGTTCCCTCTTTTTTGGGAACTACAAACAGGTTTGAGTAAAAACCAAGACCTTGTTCCGCTGTTGGAACTGGGTGTATCACTCCCATCTTTAATAGGTCTCCTACGCAATGTAAGAATGCCTGTCTCTTTATCTGGTCTGAAGATAAGCGAGACATGTGGAACCTTCCCCTTGGAGGAAGTTCCTTGAATTCTAGAAGATACCCCTGAGAGACTATTTCTAGTGCCCAGGGATCCGGAACATCTCTTGCCCAAGCCTGAGCAAAGAGAGAAAGTCTGCCCCCTACTAGATCCGGTCCCGGATCGGGGGCTACCCCTTCATGCTGTCTTGGTAGCAGCCGCAGGCTTCTTGGCCTGTTTACCCTTGTTCCAGCCTTGCATTGGTTTCCATGCTGGTTTAGGCTGGGAAGTGTTACCCTCTTGTCTAGAGGTTGCAGAGTTAGGAGACGGTCCGTTCCTGAAATTGCGAAAGGAACGAAAATTAGATTTGTTCTTAGCCTTGAAAGGCCTATCCTGTGGGAGGGCATGGCCCTTTCCCCCAGTGATGTCTGAAATAATCTCCTTCAATTCTGTCCCGAAAAGGGTCTTACCTTTGAAAGGAATATTAAGCAATTTTGTTTTGGACGACACATCCGCCGACCAAGATTTTAGCCAAAGCGCTCTGCGCGCCACTATTGCAAAACCTGAATTTTTCGCCGCTAATTTAGCCAATTGAAAAGCGGCATCCAAAATAAAGGAATTAGCCAACTTTAGTGCGTGAATTCTGTCCATGACTTCATCATATGGAGTCTCCTGTTGGAGCAAATTTTCTAGTTCCTCGAACCAAAAAGATGCCGCCGTGGTGACAGGAATAAAGCACGAAATTGGTTGGAGGAGGAAACCTTGCTGAACAAATATCTTTTTAAGCAATCCTTCCAATTTTTTATCCATAGGATCTTTGAAAGCGCAACTGTCCTCAATAGGAATAGTTGTGCGCTTGGCCAACGTTGAAACTGCCCCCTCAACCTTAGGGACCGTTTGCCATGCGTCCCTTCTGGGGTCAACAATGGGGAACATTTTCTTAAATATAGGAGGTGGAACAAAAGGTATACCTGGCTTCTCCCACTCCTTAGTCACTATGTCCGCCACCCTCTTGGGTATCGGAAAGGCATCAGCGTGCACAGGGATCTCTAAGAATTTGTCCATTTTGCACAACTTCTCTGGAATCACCAAAGAGTCACAATCATCAAGAGTAGTTAGCACCTCCTTAAGCAGGGCGCGGAGATGTTCTAACTTAGATTTAAATGCCACGATATCAGGTTCTGCCTGCTGAGAAACTTTTCCTGAATCAGAAATTTCTCCCTCCGACAGACCCTCCCTCACTGCCAATTCAGACTGATGTGAGGGTACAACAGATAAATTATCGTCAGCGCCCACTTGCTCATCCTCTGTATTTAAAACTGAGCAATCACGCTTTCTGGGAAATGCTGGCAGTTTGGATAAAAGATTTGCTATAGAATTATCCATTACTGCAGTTAATTGCTGCATAGTAACAAGCATTGGCGCGCTAGATTACTAGGTATCGCCTGTGCGGGCAAAACTGGTGTTGACACAGAATGAGATGATGAGCTATCCCCACTACCTTCATTTGAAGAATCATCTTGGGCAACCTTATTAAATGTGACAGTACTGTCCTTACTTTGTTTGGACGCCATGGCACAATTTGAACATACATTTAAAGGGGGAACCACCTTGGCCTCCATACACACAGAACATATGCTATCTGAAGGTACAGACATGTTAGAGAGATTTTGGCAGGCTATTAATGCAATAAAAACTTTTTTAAACAAAACCGTTACTGTCTCTTTAACTAATAAAAAGAGCACACTTTATTTCTGAATGTTTGAAAAACTATGAAGGAAATATCCGATCTTTACAAAATTTACACCCCAGTGTCTTAATGCTTTGAAAGTATTGCACACCAAATTTCAAGTCTCTAACCCCTTAAATGAGCAAACCGGAGCTAATTGTTCAATTTACCGGTTTAAACACACTACAGTCCCTGCCACAGACTTGCTGCGGCTTTTACCTTCCTTGGGGGTTATTCACCACAGAAATAAGCCTTCCTGAGTCCGTTTTTCTAGCCACAGGACCCTTTCACATGAAGCTGCATGCACTGTCTCTAGAAGTAACTGCGCAACTGAGGCGCGAAAATGAGGCCTCCTCCCTCTGCATACCAGAGTGAAGGGGCCTTCCTGACTAGATTAGGCGTCTAAACAACTGCCAGGCGTAATAAAAACGTTCCCAAAAGTGTTTCAAAGTCACAAAACACTCCAAATGTCATATAAATCTGATATAAATCAATCGATTTAGCCCACAATAGTGTCAACCAGCATAGAGCCCATTTATAAGCCTTCATTCTGTTATGAGTCTAAGAAAATGGCTTACCGATCCCATAAGGGAAAACTGTCTTCTAGCATTACTATGTCTTGTTAGAAAAGAGACTAGTCATACATGGAGCAGAAAAGTCTGCAAACTGTTCCCCCCAACTGAAGTTCTCTGGTTTCAACAGTCCTGCATGGGAACAGCAATGGATTTTAGTTACTGGTGCTAAAATCATACTCCTCTTTTAACAGAACTCTTCATCACTTTCTGTTGTAGAGTAAATAGTACAAACCGGCACTATTTTAAAATAACAAACTCTTGATAGAAGAAATAAAAACTACAACTAACACCACATACTCTTTACCATCCCCGTGGAGATGCTACTTGTTCAGAGCGGAAAAGAGAATGACTGGGGGGCGGAGCCAGAGGGGGGGCTATATGGACAGCTCTTGCTGTGTGCTCTCTTTGCCATTTCCTGTAGGGGAAGAGAATATCCCACAAGTAAGGATGAAGCCGTGGACCGGACACACCAATGTAGGAGAAAAAGAAATAATCACTTTAACACACACAAATTAGCAAAATCAATAACATAATACAACCAACACACATGCTCACAGTACCCATAATGCCCCTATTTAAATATTTTAAAAACATATTTCTGTGGTTTTGAAGGACATCACCTATTACTCTATTAGCATCACTATACGCTATTAAAAGGGATAAATCTACATGAAGATTCTTAAAGGGTCATTAACCTCTTCAGTGCCGGGACTTTCAGAGAAAAGCTTGCCCAAAATACTGAAGAATTTTTAGCATTTTTGCTATCACACCATTTAAACAGAAATAGAGCATTGGCTATTATAATTACCTGTCAAAACTATTTATATTTTAAGTAGACAACCCAAGACATTGATCTAGGCCCATTTTGGTATATTTCATGCCACCATTTCAATATAAAAAAATGAAGGCTTTTTAAAAAAATATAAATATATTTTTTTTCCTGCAGAGTAGGATTCCCCATACCCTCCAATCCCCTTGATCCCTTCCAAACAGCTCACTAACCCTCCCCCCTCTAACTATATCCGTCATCTTAGGTACTGGCAGCTGTCTGTCAGTACCTATAATTATATTTTTTTTCTTTGTTTTTTTTTAATTATATTTTATTTTAATTTATTTTGTAGCGCAAAGGCCCTCCCACTCCCTCTCCACTCTGCTGCTGGGCCGCACACCCGCCACCTGCCCACACCAGCAATGATCGTTACATGGTCTATCATGATCAGGCATCCGCCCTCATATGGAACCGGGGAACCGATCGCATTCCGGTTCCATATGCGGCAGATGCCTGGACCTTCAGAAACGCCAGCTCTCGGCTGTAACTTAACAGCCGAGACCGCTGGAGCTTTCTGAAGCTCAGACATATATATATGTCTTGCGGTACGTCAAGTACCGCAAGACGTATATATATGTCAGATTAGGTAAAGGGGTTAAACACTAAATACATTTTATAAGGATAGTACTGAGGTTATTCCCCACCTACCTCTAGTCATGGGTGACGCCATGTTGAAATCTAGCTTTCACTACATTCCAGTGCTAACCTGTTTGCACATGTGCTGTAACTCTCCTTCTTAAGAAACCTGAAGTGTAACCTAGGATCTCTAATGACTAAAGGGAGGTGCATGAAATGTATTTAGTGTCCAAACATGCGATGTAATCGATACCCCCCCCCCCTCAATATCGCAGTTTGTTTCACTTTAATGGTATGAGCAACACATGTGCTGATGAGTGGCCATTACCCACACTGCTGAGAAGACAGTAAAAGCATTTTCCAAAGTGTGATTCCCGGGGAAAATAATTGTGGGACACAAATACCTAACCAACTTTTTTTTTTACTGGGCACTGCATGAGTTATGAATCACAACTGTACCTACTGTAAGAGCATTGGTTTTGCTGCTATAATGCTTCATTCTATTATTAGAACCCTTTTTTCTAGCGCAAATACTTTAATTATAATGGGCCAATTAAAATGGCAGGTATACATGTGCAGAACAGCAACTTGCAGACAATAGCATTTAATGTGGGCTGTAAACTGATTGAGTAAGTGCATTGTGAATCACATATCTGAAAAGCACATATTTAGCAGTACCCCATAAAAAGGAGAGTGTTGAGTTATTTTATGTAGGAGTTTATTTTGTGCTCTCAGTGGGATTGCCTATGTAATTATGCCAGTCTATCCCATTATTTTCAGTCTGCCCGATTTGCTTGTGAAACACTATTTTACAAATTACAAACCTTCTGACGGTTTTGTAAATGTCTACTGAGGATTTACTGTAATGCGTACAGGTACACCATAATTCCTTATATCAGTAACATTTCTAATTCTCTAAAATCTGTTTCTACAGGGATCTTCTAGTACATTTTGTAACATTTTCTTTGGAAGTTGGATGCTCATTTTTAAAGAGAAAGAAATAATATTTAGGATAATGTTAAAAAAATAGATGGCTACTAGAGTATATGCACTAATTATTCACTGCCTGTTGAGGTAGACGATGAAGAAATACTACTTTTACTTAAATAATACAATTTTATAAGAGGGCATTAAATTCAGGTAGATTAAAGAAGACTTGATGAAGGCTAATTGGTTTTCATCTTTAACAATATTCATCAAAAAGTATGTGTGTCTCTTTCTGTGTATGTTTGTCGTTGTATGTATGTTTATATGTGTGTCTTTGTATGTATGTCTATATGTGTGTATGTGTGTCTTTGTATGTATGTCTATATGTGTGTATGTGTGTCTTTGTATGTATGCGTGTTTGTGTGTCTTTGTATGTATGTGTATATGTGTGTTTGTGTGTCTTTGTATGTATGTGTGTTTGTGTGTCTTTGTATGTATGTGTGTTTGTGTCCTTGTATGTATGTGTGTTTGTATTTATCTGTATATGTGTGTATCTTTGTATTTATGTGTGTGTGTTTGTATGTATGTGTGTGTGTTTGTGTGTGTTTGCATGTATGTGTATATGTGTGTATCTTTGTATGTATGTGTGTGTCTTTGTATGTATGTGTGTTTGTATTTGTGTGTGTTTGTATGTATGTGTGTTTGTATTTGTGTGTCCTTGTATGTATGTGTGTTTGTATGTATGTGTGTATCTTTGTATGTATGTGTGTGTCTTTGTATGTATGTGTGTGTCTTTGTATGTATGTGTGTGTCTTTGTATGTATGTGTGTTTGTATTTGTATGTATGTGTGTTTGTGTATACGTGAGTCTTTGTATGTATGTGTGTTTGTGTATACGTGTGTTTGTGTGTCTTTGTATGTATGTGTGTTTGTGTATGTTTACAAAATAACCCAATGGCACTACTCATAGAGTAAAAGGGAACTAATGTGACGGTCGATTTTCAATAGGGAGTAGCACAATTATCTACGCCTCCAACCAGTTTTATAATATATCACAATTGTTGCTGTGTACTAAGCACAATTTACAAAAAAGCGGTACAAGACTGCTAAAAAATGTACAGCTAGAAGCACTCAAATTCCCTATAGATTCGCTAGGCCTAGAGAGCAACAGGTGGCGGGTACTCAAAAGGAAAAATATTAAAATATAACTTTTATTAAAGCATATTTAAAATAAATGGACACAAATGTTAAAAACACAGGAATGACTTCTAGACTTAAAATAATAGGTATAAGGTAAAGTGGTTATGCGGGAAAATGGTATGGATGGCAAAAAGCGAGAGACTCTGGCTCCTACACTATATCATAGTATATCAATGATTTAAGTATAAGTGACCTAGGATGTGGGTGTTAATCCATAGTTTTATATTCTAAAAATCACCATATAGTATTAATAGTGATTGTATGTTTATATTAGAAACCTGAGTATGTTGTTTCCACCAGTTAGATATAGGTTTATTAAGGGTTAGAGTCTGATGGTGTTTTGTTGCACTTTCCAGATTATATGCCTATATATGATAACGATATCCCTCTTATTGGTGGATATCTAAATATCCTTCAATTTTGAATTATAGTTAAATAATTCCGGATAGTTTAATAAGTTCCTATATATAGACCACTAATATATGTCAGCGTATGTGCTCATTAGAAACACTAAATATGTAAATATGTAGGATTTTGCCAAGTTCCTTGAAAGGTGGTTTGCAAAGAGACACTATTTTATTAAAATAATTAAAATAAGATACAGAGTCGCTACATAAACTGCAGCATATGGATTGTTAGACGTGTATATATCCAGTGTACTGGGTTTGATACAATCTATGCGATATACCAGGTTTATTAATACAATCGTGTTAACATCACTGAATAAATATTGTTACCACTATTGCATATATTTTTATGTTTGCCAACTTGATTATTGTAGTGGAAAAATAGGTCTGGCTATATCTTTTGATAATAGTTTAATTAATCCGGTAATAGATTGGCTGGTTTATCTCCACTCATAGACTAGCTTCGTATGTCGGTTCTATATATATGTTGTCCTTAGTATTGTCCCAAGTAAATCTTTTTTCAACAGTGTATTTTTACTATAGAGATTTTAATAGACCCAATAAAGATTTGTTACGTTATCTACACTCCTGATAATATACCAGGCGTATTAGTGCAATTGTATTAACATTAATCTCACAAAATACTATTTCACTATTGCATATGTATTAAGTTTGCCAACCTGAATATTATGGTGGGATAAATGATATCTTGCTGTATGTTATATAACGGTTTAAGTAAACCGGTTAGAGATTGTCTATGTTAGTTCCACTCAAGGATTTACTTCAAGTATTGGTATAATATATATACACTGTAATATTGGCATAATTTGCTGTAAGTATTTTTCCAATTATATAGTAATGACAAAGAGGTGTGTCTTGCTGTGTGCTTATGGCAATTTAAATAAATCCTATAAAGATTTGATGAGCTGTCTGCGCTTCCGACATTAATCATATGGTTAGTAATTGGGATATATCCGACAGCGCTTACTAGAAATAGACCTCCAGCTCCTAAAACAAATGGGTCCCTAGTTACCCATAGGTGGATAAATGTAGAAAACTATGAAGTTATAGGAGCGCCTAATCAAAGGCCAGGTCTTGGTATAATTAAAAATACAAATAGAATCGTGGGTAGCAATTAGATAACAAATATGTATTAAATAGAAAATTAATAACATATATTGATCTTAGCACATACAAAAGTTTAATAACATATAGTAATTCAACACAATAATACATGGATCCATGATATACAATTAAAACATGATGGTTAAAATCAAATTTCAATATTAAAAAAGTAGTGGGGTTGGAATAGGCACTGAAACAAATAGTAACTACTCTACAGTGTGCACAAGTACATAGATATATAAGTAATAA
Organism: Bombina bombina; assembly: GCF_027579735.1. NCBI lineage: Eukaryota > Metazoa > Chordata > Amphibia > Anura > Bombinatoridae > Bombina > Bombina bombina. The sequence continues at coordinate 904,586,025 of NC_069504.1, read as the reverse complement.
ATAATTACAATGCAGATGATGATCGATAAAACTAAGTACAATACAAAAGGTGATCAAATAGATATATACAAAATGGATAAAAGAAAATAGTTCATCGTGGTAACAGTGATACAATGTCTCAAAGTCCCTCCTGGGTATAATATGGAAAGTCAAATATCGAAATAGTACAAAGTCTAAATGTGAAGAATTATTCAAAGTTGAATCCAAATCCAAGTTAGAAAAAATTAGAAAAAAATAATTGGTTGTGATAGTGATCCAAAATCAAAAAATTGGTATTAGAAAAGCAAGAATATCCAAATCCTGTGGAAAAAAGAAAATATACAACATAGAGCAGTACCGTTTTACAGATAGCTACAAATAATTGAAATATATCTCACCATATATGCCAACGCTTTTCGGCCCACCTATAGGGCCTTTCTCAAGACTGATATATGGTTGGTGAGTGAGCTTCTTATATAGTGATGCTAATGTCCTATTGGCGCCAAAAACAGACAAAATTGGCGCCAAAATGATGACCCTATGACCCGGATCTTAATCAGAAACCGGAAGTGTTATTTAGGACTAAGTTTCTGTTATTCTCTGTTTATAATATATAAAAAAAGATTGTTGGTTAAATAGTTGATCATATCAATCTCTAACTTCCAATAACATGATACTAACCCTTTTCTTCGAACTAGATGATGGCAGATATTAACCTCTATTTAGGATAAGCAATTGTCGTAGGAGCGGAAGTGGGCTATTACCGCCAAACAGGAAGTGAGTTACTATCGCAAAAACCGGAAGTTGTCATAACGCTTACTTCCTGTTGGTCTGCCAGTTTGTTAAATAAAAAATGGATTGTTAGTTAAGTAGTTGATCATATCAATCTCTAGCTCCCAATAACATGATACTAACCCTTTTCTTCAAACTCGATGATTGCAGATATAAACCTCTATTTAGGATAAGGAATTGTCGTGGGACCGGAAGTGGGCTATTACCGCCAAACAGGAAGTGAGTTTCTATCGCTAAAACCGGAAGTTGTCAAAGCGATTACTTCCTGTTGGTCTGCCAGTTTGTTTACGTCCGGTCTTTTGGTTAGCTTCCTGTATGTTAAAGGGATGCAAGATTGTGTATTTATTAAAGGGATAGAGGGATGCACAACATTTGCTTTGTTGGTATTCTTTGTTAAAAGCTAAACCTAGGTAGGCTCATATGTTAATTTATAAGCCCTTGAAGGCCGCCTCTTATCTCAGTGCTAGTTATAGATAACACATTGCTCACTCCTGTGGATTTATCTAGGAGTCAGCACTGATTGGCTAAAATGCAAGTCTGCAAAAGAACTGAAATATGGGGGCAGTCTGCATAGGCTTAGATACAAGGTAATCACAGAGGTAAAAATTGTATTAATATAACCGTGTTGATTATGCAAAACTGGGTAATGAGTAATAACATAAATTATGTTTACCAGATAATTTCCTTTCCTTCTGTACAGGGAGAGTCCACATCTGCTTACTTGTAGGAAATTATACCCAAGCTCCAGAGGACACTGAATGCTAACGGGAAGGTAAAAAAGAGAGGCCGCCCCTAATCTGAGGGCACCACAGCATGCAAAACCTTTCTCATGAAGGCTGCTTCAGCAGAAGCAAAAAACATCAAACTTGTAAAATTTGGAAAAAGTATGTAAGGAGGACCAGGTAGCCGCCTTACAAATCTGATCTATAGAGGCCTCATTTTTGAAGACCCAAGAGGAAGCCACTGCTCTCATAGAATGAGCTATAATCCTCTGTGGAGGCTTATGACCCGCTGACTCATATGCTAAGCTGATGATACTCCTCAACAAAAAAGATAAGGAAGTTGAAGAGGCCCTCTGATCCCTACGCTTTCCAGAATAGATAACAAACAGAGAAGAAGTTTGTCTAAATTTCTTCATAGCCTGAAAATAAAACTTCATGGCACGAACCACATCCAGATTATGCAGTAAACGTTCCTTCGATGAAGAAAATTGATTAGGACATAAAGAAGGAACCACAATTGATTGATGTTGCGATTTGACACAACCTTAAGAAGAAATCCTAACTTAGTTCGTAGAACAGCCTTATCAGCATGGAACACCAGATAAGGAGGGTCGCATTGCAAGGCAGCAATCTCAGAGACTCTACGCACAGGAGCAATAGCTAGTAGAAAAAGAACATTTCAAGACAACAATTTAATGTCAACCTCATGCATAGGCTCAAATAAAACCCGTTGCAAAACTTTAAGAACAAGATATAAAATCCAAGGAGGAGCATTAGATCTAAACACCGGCCTGATCCTAGTCAGAAAACTAACAAAAAGACTGTACATCCGGGAGCTCAGCGAGTCTCTTGTGCAGTAAAACAGACAGAGCCAAAATCTGTCCCTTCAAGAAACTAGCTGAGAGGCCCTTCTTCAGTTCATCCTGGAGAAAAGAAAGAATCCTGGCAACCTTACTTTGTGCCAGGACAAACCACGCTCTTCACACCAGAATAAGCAGTTCCTCCACACCTTATGATAGATGCAACGAGTAACCGGCTTACGAGCTTGAATGAGAGTATCAATAACACTCTCAGAAAACTGTCACTTGGCTAAGACTAAGCGTTCAATCTCCACGCAGTCAGCCTCAGAGAATCTAGATTTTGATGAAAAAGGGGCCTTGTTCCAGCAGATCCCTGCGACAAGGTAACCTCCAAGGAGGAGATGATGACATCCCCACTAGATCCGCAAACCATATCCTTTGCGGCCGCGATGGAGCAATCAGTATCACTGACACCTGCTCCTGTATGATTCGAGCCACCACTCAAGGAAGGAGTGGTAATGGCAGGAAAAGAGAAATTAGATTGAACCTCCAAGGCACCGCTAATGCATCTGTTAGTTCCGCCTGAGGATCCCTGGACCCCACCCATACCTGGGTAGCTTGGTATTAAGGACGCCATGAGATCTATTTACGGCATTCCCCCCTGTTGCATATCTCCGCCAACACTTTGGGATGGAGAGACCATTCGCCCGGATGAAACGATTGTCTGCTGAGAAAATCCACTTCCCAGATGTCCACACCCAGAATGTGGATCGCTGACAGCGAACAGTTGTGAGTCTCCGCCCACTCCAGAATCCAAGATACTTCCCTTATTGCTAGGGAGCTTCTAGTTCCCCCCTAATGGTTGATGTAAGCCACCAAGGATATTTTGTCTGATTGATATAAATTGGGACGAACCCAGTAGGGGCCAAGCCTTCAGAGCATTGAATATTGCCCTAAGGTCTAGAATGATGAATGGGAGGGAGCTCTCCTCCTGCGTCCACAGGCCCTGTGCCTTCTTGGCACCCCAAACAATTCCCTATCCTGCAAGACTTGCATCTGTAGTCACCTTCACCCAGGATGGTCTTAAAAAGGATGCTCCTCGGGACAGGTGATCTGGACAGAGCCACCAAGAGAGCGATTATCTTGACCGGTTGTCCAGAGAAATCTGTGAGACCGATCCAAATGATCGCCATTCCACTGCCCCAGCATGCACAGATGCAATGGCCTGAGGTGGAACCTGGCAAAGAGAACGATGTCCATGCTGGACACCATAAGACCAATCACCTCCATAGACTGAGCCACAGATGGCCTTAAGGAGGTCTGGAGGGTAAGACACTTTGAAGCTAGCTTTCAATTTCTTGGGTCTGTTAGAAATATTCTCATGTCTATGGAGTCTATTATCGTGCCCAGGAATTCCACCCTGGTGCTTGGAATAAGAGAACTCCTTTATTTATCGTCCCTCCGTGGTATCGAAAAAAAAAAAAACAGAGCAGAGATTCCGAATGGTCTTCCGCCAGACAAAACGATGGTGCTTGTACCAGAATATCATCCAAGTAGGGAGCTACTGCTACACCCCCGGATCTGGCGACTGCTAGAGGAGCCCCTAGAACCTTTGTAAAAATTCTTGGAGCAGTAGTTGGACCAAACGGAAGTGCAATGAACTGGAAGTGCTGGTCCAGGAACACAAACCTGAGGAACTGAAAGTGTTCCCTCTGGATTGGAAGGTGAAGGATTGTCTCCTTCAGGAACTGCCCTTCCTGAATTAAGGGAAAGATGGACCTTATTATCTACATTTTGACGAGGGGACATATAGAAATTTGTTTAAGCACTTTAGGTCCAGAACTGGATGGAAAAAAACCTCCTTCTTTGGGACCATGAAAATGTTAGCATAGTATCCCAAATCTCTCTCTGCGATAGGCACTGGGACAATGACTCCAAAGGAGGACAGATCCCTTACGCACTCCAGAAAGGTTTCCCTCTTTCCTAGTCTTGAAGACAGGTTGAAGGGATGAATCTGCCCCTGGGTGGATGAGATTTAAAACCGATCTTGTAACCCTGAGTTATGACCTCCAGGACCCAAGGATCCTGCACGTCCCTGAACCAAGTCTCTGAAAGAGCGACATTCTGCCCCTACACAATCCAAAATAGGACCGGGGGCCTCCCCTTCATGCGGACTTAGTCTCAACGGGCTTCTGGCTCTGCTTGGATCTTTTCCAGGACTGAGCCAGCTTCCAAGAACTCTTGGTTTGCTTTGGCTTAGTGGAGGCCTCTGACGCTGGGCTTTTATCAGAACTAAAGGAATGAAAATTCCTTAAATTTGTTCTCCTTATCTTACGGTATGAAGGTACCCTTGACCCCTGAAACCACGGAGATAGTCAAACAAACTCTTTCCCTTAAATAGAGGGAAAGAGACTAGAGTTAGAAGTTATATCTGTCAGAGAGCCTTATGGGCCTGAACAGAAAACCTGAAGTCTTAGCCATAGGCTAATTAATCTAGCACAGATAAAAGAATTAGTAACCCAGAAGGCCATAATTATTTTCTGAAAAATGTTGAGGAATCCACCTTGATAATTTTTCGCGAAGGAAACTCCCCAAAAGGTAGCCGCTCCATCAACTGCGGCGACAAGCGCCGCCAGTAAAAGCAAATATCCCATAGGTTGAAACATCCTCTTTAACAGAGTTTCCATCCTAATATCCGGCGGCTCTATAAACGACGAACTATCCTCACACGGGCTAGTATGCGTGTGGCAAGCAGAAAATAGCACCAACCAAGTAGGGATGGGAAAAAGAAAACCCACCCTCATAGAGAGCCCGTAACAGAGATCCTTAAAAGGCAGATGACCGGAATGGGAATCTAATCCTGTCCCACTCGTCCTTAATAATGATTGCCATCAAATTTAGGACCCAGAGGTTTGTCTGGCAGCTCGGCCTTTGGAACCTCTAATGTAGTCAAAACCTCCTTTAGTAGAAAGCGTAAACGTTCCGTCCTAAATAAAAAAACTGGGTCCTACACAGGCGGATAATTATAGGCAGCTGACTCCAACCCTGAAAGTTCATACTCTGAAGAGAGAGAAACTCATCCTCGACATGATGCCACCTGGGCAGGAGTGCAAGATTTAACTTTTCGCTTGTGCTTAGCAGTGCGAGGGAAAGCACTAATGGCCGCAGACACCGCCGTATGAAGTTGTGCAGTAACGTCTGGTGAAAAAAGGCCCCCTCCAGATGGAGGATAGCAGTGCAATGGGAAGCTGCATGTGTATAAAAAGATGCATGTAGGCGGAGCTTAGCCACGCAGGCAGATGGCTGTGTTCTGAAGGAGCTCCAAAACCCTGAGGCAATATAACTCCAAAAAATGGCATAAACCCTTAAGACAATTACCCCTTCTCCCTGAGTCTGGGACACTGAGAGCAGGCTGTCGGCATAGTGTAATAACAGCAGGTGCACAGACATTCGGAGCTGCAGAACCGGATCCATATGCGGGCTAAACCGGGAGGAAATTATAAGTCATTGCACACTGGTGACGAAGGTGTGTGTGTTTCTCGCGGCAAGAGACCCGGCAGTCTAGATCAGAGTGGAAGCCTGTGAGTGGATCGCATCAGCGGTTTGAGACTGTGACTTGTGGAGGACTGTGAATAACTCCCCTAACAGACAGCCGGATAGTTGTCAAAGGGGGGATCAACAGAGGATAGAGATATTGGAGGGGCTGATATAGTGATATCATTTTATTTAACAGTGGCGCCATTTATTTTTTTTTATTTTTTTTTTGCACTGTGACGCAGCTGATAATCGCATAAGGACGGAGACATGCATCAGCAGACTAGGAACGGCTTTACGACCCACACAGCTCCGTAGTGACTGTACAAAATTGAAATAAAAATTTATACTCATATCGCTGGGGCGCCAGCAAAACAATAGTGCACTTAGAATTGTCACACCTAACTAATTTGATTACTCTGTGTGTTTTCCATTACGTAACGTTGTTTAGTGAAAAACTACTCCCTGATCTCTCTTCCCACATTGAATAGTGCATTATTTGGAGAAGGCCATTGCTACTTTGTAACACCCTCAAGTTATATAGAAAAGGGATAATCAGCCCAGCTAACATATTCGAGATTATACTATCCTTAAGAACAGGACCCTAGTGGACAGGCATACTTAAATATCCTCAGCTTTCTGGTATATATAATTATCAGTGATCTGAATAAATATTAGGTTGTGAAAAAGTTTTCAGGCAAAGTCCTTTTGGCTGTTGTGGGGCTAATCAACAATTGCTTGGGGGTCCTCTAATAATTGTGGATCAGGGGTGTACACACACTCATAGTACTGAGCATAAAACAAAGGACTACAAATAATAAACTGGGAGGCACATTTGCAAGACAGCATTTGGAGCAGTGTGTTGGGTAATGCCTAATAAAAAATCTGCTAAGGCAGAAAAGAGCACTCCAGCTAGACCGCTGAGTAAGTACCTCAAACAGTTAAATCAACTTAAAAGTCCAACAATGGAAGATATGACCACCCGTCAACAGACACAGACAGCACAATTACACCTATCAGAGACACAGTCTCAGCCTCTAACCAAAGATGATCTGCAATACTTATCATCAAAGGATGACATTAAAGGTGTCATGCAGGAAATGTGCAACTTGTTTGGTGACCTCAGAAAGGATATCAACACCCTAGAGATACGGGTGCAGCAGGTGGAGGTGGCACAGTCTTCGACTGCTACTACAGTACAACAGAATTGCTCAGACCTCCAGCACCAAAGTGAAATAATACAAGCCCTGTCAGATAAGCTAGAAGACTTGGACAACAGGGGCCGCAGGAACAACATTTGAGTTAGAGGTGTATCTGAGACAATACACCCACCGGCGATTGAGGGCTACCTGCAAGCTCTCTTCTGCACTATCAAGGGGACTCCCTCATGGAGCGGGCACACAGAGCGCTGAGGCCCAAACCTAAGCCCAAAGGACCACCCAGAGATATCATAATAAAGTTTCTAAACTTTAAAGACAAAGAGGAACTTCTCAGATGTTCTAGAGCCAAACATCCAATTTATCATGTCGGTGAAGAGATCCAATTGTTCTCAGACCTTTCGACAGTCACACTTCAAAAAAGAAGAGAACTTTGTCATATAACTACAAAACTGAGAGCAAATGAAATACAATACCGATCGGGCTTTCCGCTATCACTGATAGCAACAAACAATAACAAGACTGCCATATTCCGGCCAGGGTCTGATCTGAAGATGTACTACTCTGAACTGTCACTTGAAAAGTTGGTGGAATCCCCCCCAGGCAACCAAGACAAGGAATCATCTGGAGTGCAGGAACCAACTGCACTGGATCCTAGAAGAGAAGAATCCTAATGGAGCTGCAGGTTCTCTACAGAACAAAAACAGATACTCTTCTGCTTATCAAGTCACAACTTGATATGGTATCCTTTTCTGAACTGTTTGTCCTACCTAATTAAAGTTGGTGATTTATGAAAACTATAAGATGGGCACTAAGTTCATGTACCTGTATTTGTTATGTCAACCTGTTATCTGAGTTAGGTAGATGCAACTGTTTTAATGCTACAATTGAAGGTTCTCTTAAGCATTAATGTCTACACAATCTTTAAGTGAAGTTGAGAGTAGGAATAACATTGCTCCCACTGTTCCTTGTCCCCTTCCCCACTCATAACTCATCCCCATCTCCCACCTCCCCCCATCCCCAGCCCTTAATCTTCCCCACCCCCCTTTTTCCCTTTATTGCCATATGTATTTAATATCCTGGACGACAGGCCTAGTCGTTTAGGAGAAGGTTCCTTTTTCAAAGCGCTGTATTTGCCTAAAGGTTACTATCCCAGTAGATACTGGTTACATTGATACACATGCTTTCCTATTAGGGATGCTGCCTGAGAAGGTTTTGTCTGCAGGAGAGCTTATTAAATATTTAATATTTGTATTTTTAAATATTGTGTTATTTATCAGAAGCAGACCACTGTGTGCCAGAATTAATTTAATCTCTGTTCTTTCCCTTTGATTCCCCTTCTTCTTTCCCTTCAACCCCCTTCTTCTTTCCCCTTTTTTTCCTCTTAGAATGGCTCACCACAAAAGTAGGTGGGGTTCACATAACCTTACATTTACTTCCATTAACGCCAAGGGCCTCACCAACCCAGGTAAGAGATCCATTGCCATCAAACATTTAAAAAATGTACACAGTCATATAGTGTTTGTCCAAGAGACACATTTCCGAAGGGGTAAAGAACCCAAGTGGTTTAACACTGCATACCCAACAGCATACTTCTCCTTGGGACCCACAAAAAAATGCGGTGTAGGCATATTGATCAACCACACTGTACTACTGAAAGTCACACATATTGAGAGAGACTCTGAGGGTAGATACCTGGTTCTGGTGAGCACACTATATGAACACCCTATCACTCTCATGACAGTATACGCACCTAACGTGGCACAACATAGATTCATAAAGAAAGTATCTGAAATTATACTGGACCATGCAAAGGGGCCGGTGTATGTAGCTGGAGATTTTAATCTCCCAATGGAACCCCACATAGACACAGCAACGGGTACATCTAGCGTACCTAACAGGGTAACCAAAAAGGTCAAAACCATTCTCTCTGATTTACTACTCCATGATAAGTGGAGAACGCTGAATCCAAACACTAAAGATTTTACATATTATTCCCCGCCACATAACAAATATTCACGCATTGACTATATTCTAACCGACACGGGGGGGTTCTGGATATGGTAACTACGTGCGATATAGGCCCAATAACGTGGTCAAACTACGTGCGATATAGGCCCAATAACGTGGTCAGATCACGCTCCAGTCACGTGTACAATCCAGTGGCCAGATGTACCCCCAACTGCATATATCTGTAGACTGGATGAAACGCTCTTAGAAAAATTGCTGTTTACAGCAGACATCCAAAAATCCCTCGCAGAATATTTTACTCTTAATGACCCTGAACACTCTTCGAAGTCAAACGTATGGGAAGCACATAAGTGCGTTATAAGGGGCGAGTTCTTGAAGCATAAAGCTAGATTGCTCAGGCAATATAGAGAAGTCCACACACAGTTACTATGTAGTATCACTGGATTGGAAAAGAAACATAAGCAGGATCCTAATGACGAGAGTACTAAAAATTCTCTTATTACAACTAGAACTGAGCTTAAACACCACTTAGCGGCAGCCTACCAGCACAAGATGCCCATGATTAAGCAGCAATACTATGAGGGTGGGAACAAACCAGACAAATTGCTGGCTAGATCATAACGCAGAACACAACTCAAAACACATATTCACTTCCTGGAACTAGCAGATGGCTCTAAACTTAAAAGCAACAAACACATAGCTATGGCCTTCCACTCTAATTATGACAATCTGTAAAACATATTGAAAACATCTGACACAAATGCGCAGGCAGCTCAGATAACTTCAAGAGGGCACGCAATAGATGACTATCTATCCAAAGAGGGGTTACCTAAATTAGAAACAGCTAATGCAGACGTACAAGATGCGCCCATCACACAGGAGGAGTTGACACAGGCAGTTAGAGACCTACCTAGTGGAAAAAGCCCATGACCCCGGGTAATTTCAGATTGATATCTTTATTAAATACAGATATAAAGATCCTGGCCAAAATACTAGCAAAAAGGCTGAATAAATACCTTTCCCGACCTCATATCAACAGACCAGGTGGGATCTGTGCCAGGGAGGGAGGCACGCAATAATACCGCAAAAGTGTTGCAGCTACTCAATTTTGCTAGAGTTGAAGGCGTGCCAATGGCCCTCTTCTCGACCAACCTGGAGAAGGCCTTTGACCATGTCGATTGGCTTTTTCTGCGCCGGGTTATGGAGACGATGAATTTCGGTAGCTCTTTCTTAAATATGATATTTGCATTATATACATCCCCTAGTGCTCGAGTACGGGTAAATAGTACATTATCGGAAGCATTCAAAATCACGAATGACATTAGGCAGGGGTGCCCCCTGTCCCCCCTCCTGTTTGCCCTCTCAATAGAAGCCTTGGCTCATAAAGTCATAACCCTAAAATAACGGGGGTAAGGGTGGGAGACACGGTACATAAACAGGCCTTATATGCGGATGATATTCTGTAAACTCTCACTAATGTTGACACGTCCATTTCAGAGCTACTTGCAGAAATAAAAACATACGGGACCCTTTCCAACTTCCATCTTAATCTAGCGAAATTGGAGCTTCTTAATATTAATGCACCCCATGAACACATACACTGGCTAAAATCTTAATTTAAATTTTCGGTGAACACCAAACAATTACGAAATCTAAGCATATACCTACTAGGTCACAAGATTTATATAAGGACAATTATATAATAATACGAGAGGAAATCACGAGAGACCTATCATCTTGGAATAATAAACCTCTCTCATAGTTAGGAAAGAAGGAGTGATAAAGATAAATATCCTTCCTCGTATTTTATATATTTTGCAGACTATTCCGATCTCCCTTCCGAGAGAATATTTACCTCAATCGCAAAAAATATTGGAGCAGTTTGTGTGGTCAGGCACAAAACCAAGAGTCCCTAGGAGAACGATGTACCTTCCAAGGGACAGGTGCAGATTGGGTTTCCTGGATTTGTCGGCTTATAGACAGGCCATACTATTACAGCGCATAGTGGAATGGTCCCAAAACACAACACATAAGGCTTGGGTTAGACTAGATGGACAAATCTTCAAACTTAATAATGTTGGTACGCTGGCATGGATTCCATCTGTGCACCACCCCAAAATATTAGGCGAATACCAGATAACTTCGGAAATACTCTATAAAAGGGATAAAGTTATTGCCACTAACACACATATTTTATCTAGGACTTCCCCACTAATACCGATTATTGAGAACCCTGAGCTGCCATACCACAAGATGGGAACGTGTCCCGGTAAACATTACCGTCTTAAAATGGGCTGCTTGCATAATATTAGAGAGAATGGGAAAATATACACACAACAGCAGATGATAGCAGTAAACTGCGACATTTTTTCATCATGGTTAATGTATAATAAATTGGTACATTTCTTGTCACACCATGCACACAAAGACATATTGGAAGAGATCTCACCCCATTCGAACTTTTATGTATAGCGAACAGATCACAAAGGCGGTTAATTTCACTAATATACAAGCTACTGATTGTAGCGCCCGATACTCCTCTCCCTACATTTACTAGAGCCTATAACAGGGTGTAAGAATCAATACAGGGAATTGGTTAGGTTACCACTCAGTCTCACAAATATCGGGGCTGTTAAGTCACAATCCCCTATTCTGATCCTAGACTGAGGGCCCAGTATGGGTTAAAAAGGAATTTTCAACTCTGCAGAAAGGATAGCTCAATTAGTGAAAGCTGAATCCAATACTTGCTGAACAGAGGAGAAAAGGATATTAGTGCCTGTATATAAGGATTAACAGGCAAGAGTGAGACAAAAATGAAACTTGCATATAATACTGAAGAATAGGTAGAATATTTATACTTATACTTAAGCTAATAAGTCAGTTCACTTGTAGGAGTATCAGAAAATAGAGTCACATATATGAGAAATGCAGCCTTTTCCTGGAGTGAATGTACATAGGCACAGATTGCAATGATAAGTTCAGTTCACAGCATATAAGATACAAGTTTGCAATAAAACCTGATGAGTCCAGAAAACACTTTCAAAATGGTAATGCCAAAGGAATATTCAGTACCTTTAATCCTGTGGTCTGGTGAAAGATTCTGCTAGAGGAAAAGCAGCAGTTACCTGGAGTCCAGTATCGCCAAACAGGAAGAGCAGGCTGTTAGTATAGCAGAGGAGCTGCTGACAGGCACGGCAGAGGAATTCTGAAAAGCACAATCTGTGAGCTGTAAGCCTAAAAGCTTAAGTAAATGCTGAGGAGACAAAAAGGTATTTGTAGCAAGCATAAGAAATAACAAAAAGTTGCAGGAAATAGTTTTTGGTGAGTTCCTGTAAGTAGGCTCAGGTAGAGATCCAGAGAGCGTGTAGATTGCTTCAGCACAAGCCAGGATACTCAGCATAAGGATCAAATTACAGAGCACAGGATTTAGTTAGGAGGAGCCTTATAAGGGTTCAAATTTAAAGGGACAGACAAACTGACAAGACCTCAGACATGACAGAACCCCCCCCCAAAGGAGCCACTCCGAGGCTCAGGGCCTAGGACGATCAGGATTCCTTCGATGAAAGAGAGAGACCAAGCGAGGAGCCGTCAGATTTGTGGAGGGTTCCCAAGAATCCTCATCATGGGAAAACCCCTTCCAATGGATGAGATACTGCAGCTCATTGAGATGAAAACGGGAATCCAAAATGTCCTGAATCTCATATTCTGGAAGCAAAAGATCAGAAATCAGGGGAGCACAACTAGAGAAGGGAGGAGCCCCAACTGTAGAGGGCTTAAGGAGCGAGACATGAAAGGTGGGGTGCACTGGAATGGAGTCCGGCAATTCCAAAGTGACAGCGTTGGGATTAATAACCCTAGATATCCTAAACGGACCAATATATAAGGCAGCCAGTTTCTTGGTAGGAACCTTCAGATACAGATGTTTAGTCAATAACCAAACCATATCACCAACTACATAAGCAGGAGGTTGCCTCCTGCGTAAATCATAAAAGGTCTTCTGTTGTTGTTGAGATGTTTTAAGATTGTCCTGAATGATCCGAAAGTGTTGGGATAATTTGTTTATTGTGTCATTGACCAAGGGACAGATGGTGTCTTCTCTGGGATATAAATGAAATCTAGGATGGAAACCGTAATTTGCATAAAAAGGTGAAACTTTTGTAGAAGCATTAACTGCATTATTAAAAGCAAATTCAGCAGTAGGTAGTAAAGACAACCAATCATTCTGTAAGAAAGCACAATGACAGCGTAAGTATTGCTCAAGTGTCTGGTTTGTTCTCTCCGTTTGTCCATTTGTTTGGGGGTGATATGAAGAGCTGAGTCTGCGCTGTATTTTTAAAATGATACATAGTAAAAAGTTTTGCAGTTTCAGAGGCTGTAGGCAAGGAATGACAAGGTACAAAATGAGCCATCTTGGAAAATAAATCGACGACCACCATGATGCAGTTATGGTTGTTAGAGCTAGGAAGTTCTACCACAAAATCCATAGCAATGTCTTTCCAAGGCCTATCAGCCACGGGTAGAGATAAGAGTAAACCATATGGAGCTGCCTTGGATGGTTTCGCCATAGCACAAATAGTGTAAGCTTTGATATGTTTATCAACATCAGATGACATGGAGGGCCCCCAGAAATCCCTTTGTAGGAGATGTTTGGTTCTACGGAATACAGGATGACCACATATAACGGATTCATGGACAGAATGCAAGATCTCTTTTCGTAGATTTGAGGGTATGTAGAGCTTTCCATCATGATAATACAGACCATCCTTATTTTTGGTAAGGTAAGGCAGAGGTAAGTCGGGATCTTGTTTTTGAGAGGACTGGAGGTTAGTAGTGAAATCCAAAGCTAAACCAATAAATTTACTTTGGGGAATGACACTACCAGTTGTGTTGGAATATGAAGGTCTTAAAACTTTCCTGGAAAGAGAATCGGCCTTACCATTTTTGCATCCAGGCCTGTATGTAATAAGGAAATCAAAACGACTGAAAAATAAGCTCCATCTGATTTGACGTGCCGATAATGTTTTATTGGTTTTAAGGTATTCCAAGTTTTTATGGTCGGTGTAAATCAAAAAAGGAATGGTTGTACCTTCCAGGAGATGCCTCCAAAATTCAAGGGCAGATTTTATGGCCAGGGGTTCTTTTTCTCCAATGGAGTAGTTCAGTTCTGGGGATGTCATAACTCTTGAAAAGTAACCAACGGGATGCATGGGGGTGTTGGGTGTTTTTCTTTGCGACAAAATAGCTCCCAAGCCATAGTCAGATGCATCAACCTCCAATATATATTGCAATTGGGGATCAGGAAACTTAAGAATTGGAGCAGTAGTGAAAGAGTGTTTCAACTTTTGGAAAGCTTGTTCTGCTTGAGGGGTCCAATGGAATGTTGATGAATTACCACTTAAAGAAGTGATAGGTTTAGCAATAGAAGAGAAATTTCTGATAAATCTTCTATAAAAGTTAGCAAAACCAATGAAATACTGTATGTCCTTCTTGTTAGTAGGAGTAGGCCAAGAAGATATAGCTTCTATTTTTTTTTGTTCCATCTGTATGCCTAAAGGAGAAATTGAATAACCCAGAAAAGATATAGTATCCGTATTGAAAATACATTTTTCAGGTTTAGCATAAAGTGAATTTTGTCTAAGTCGGAGTAAAACAGTGCGTACATGTATAGTATGTTGTTCTTCAGTTTTGGAGTAAATCAGTATGTCGTCAAGATAAATAATCATACATACGTCAAGTAGATCTCTAAATAAATCATTAATAAAGCACTGAAAAGTTGCTGGTGCATTACATAAACCGAATGGCATGACAGCGTACTCGAACAAGCCATACCTTGTTCGAAACGCCGTCAGCCATTCGTGTCCCTCTTTGATTCTTATTAAATTATACGCCCCTCTCAGATCAAGTTTAGTGAAAATAGTCGCCCCTTGTAATCGTTCTATGATTTCTGGAATAAGGGGCAGAGGGTATCTGTTCTTCTTGGTTCTTTTGTTGAGCTCTCGGTAATCAATAATTGGTCTTAACGTGTTATCTTTATTACGGACGAAGAACATACCCGCACCAGCTGGGGATGTGGATGGCCTAATAAAGCCCTTCCGTAAGTTGTCATCGAGATATTGTTTCAAATGTACTAATTCTGGCTCAGAAAGAGGGTATATATGTCCGTATGGGATATCAGAACCAGGTAACAATTCTATGGGGCAGTCGTATGACCTGTGTGGAGGTAAGTTTTCTGCTTCAGTTTTGTCAAAAACATCCATAAAGTCTGAGTATGTCTTAGGAATAACAGGAGTCTCAATGGATGTGTTAAGTATATGTGTTGGCAGGTAACAGGATTTAGAACAAAATGTAGAATTGAAGAGAACTTGTGAATTTCTCCAAGATATCTGAGGTTCGTGTGTTTGCAACCAGAGTAGACCTAGAACTATAGGAAACAGGGGTGATGCTATAACGTCAAAGGATATAGACTCTCTATGACCAGAAGTAGTGGTCATGAGCAGTGGTACAGTCTTATGGGTGACAGGACCTGAAGATAAATAAGAACCATCAATCACACGTATGGCTAGTGAATCAATACGTTTTATTAATGGAATGTGATATTTATCAAGAAAAGTTTTATCAATGAAATTGCCCGTGGTTCCGGAGTCAATAATGGCCTGTGTCTGGATTCTTTGTCCCTCCCACTGTAAAGAGATAGAGAGGTTACAATGAGTAATAAGTGAAAAGTGTTGAGTACAAACTACTACTGAAGACCTACTCTTACCCTTTTGTTTCTGGAGAATAGGACAGTCCTTTACTGTATGTGCCTTGGAAGCACAGTATAAGCACAAATTATTGGCCTTTCTTCTGTTCTTTTCTTCTGTAGTCAAAGGACCTTTAGTAAAAGCAATCTCCATTGGTTCATCAGAAGTGCGGGCAACAGGAGGAGTATAGGATGGTATAGGTGACTTTCTCCATGGCTGTTCTGCATAACCTCTCTCACTTTTACGTTCACAAATCCTCCGATCTATAGTGACAGCATGTGACATAAGTCCATCGAGAGTAGAGGGGAGAGGACCCCTTGCCAATTCGTCCTTAACAATGTCTGAAAGACCAGTACGGAATTGCCTCATTCCACATGGTGTCAGGTGCCCACCTTTTGAAATCAGAGACATAATCCTCAGCAGGTCTTCTATTCTGTTTTAATGCCTTAAGTGCATTTTCAGCTGTATTCTGTTTATTTGTATCCTCATAGAGGAAAGACATTTTCTCAAAGAACTGTTGTAGAGAATCCAGAATTGGATCATTATTCTCAAAAAAATTGGTAGCCCAAGCTTTGGGTTCTCCTTTCAGATATGAAATAACAGTAAGAACTTTTGTACATTTAGTAGGATAAGTCTTAGGTTTCAATGAGAAGAAAAGGAGACAAGAATTTTTAAAGTCTCTGAACTGATTTCTATCCCCTGAAAATCTCTCTGGGGGACAGACTTGAGGATCAGGGGGTGATTCAGGCATGGAGGGTCTGTTGTCAATGTTGTCTCTAATGACTGTTCTGAGATACTGATTCTCAGACTGGATCTCTCTAATGCCTTGAATTAGTATATCCATGTTCTGAGCTAATGCAGATACTTTATTAGTGAGTTCTGCTAACTCCATACTAATTCCCTTTTCTTTTTCTTTTTGGCTCTGTAATATGTAAGAATCAATACAGGGAAATGGTTAGGTTACCACTCAGTCTCACAAATATCGGGGCTGTTAAGTCACAATCCCCTATTCTGATCCTAGACTGAGGGCCCAGTATGGGTTAAAAAGGAATTCTCAACTCTGCAGAAAGGATAGCTCAATTAGTGAAAGCTGAATCCAATACTTGCTGAACAGAGGAGAAAAGGATATTAGTGCCTGTATATAAGGATTAACAGGCAAGAGTGAGACAAAAATGAAACTTGCATATAATACTGAAGAATAGGTAGAATATTTATACTTATACTTAAGCTAATAAGTCAGTTCACTTGTAGGAGTATCAGAAAATAGAGTCACATATATGAGAAATGCAGCCTTTTCCTGGAGTGAATGTACATAGGCACAGATTGCAATGATAAGCTCAGTTCACAGCATATAAGATACAAGTTTGCAATAAAACCTGATGAGTCCAGAAAACACTTTCAAAATGGTAATGCCAAAGGAATATTCAGTACCTTTAATACTGTGGTCTGGTGAAAGATTCTGCTAGAGGAAAAGCAGCAGTTACCTGGAGTCCAGTATCGCCAAACAGGAAGTGCAGGCTGTGAGTATAGCAGAGGAGCTGCTGACAGGCACGGCAGAGGAATTCTGAAAAGCACAATCTGTGAGCTGTAAGCCTAAAAGCTTAAGTAAATGCTGAGGAGACAAAAAGGTATTTGTAGCAAGCATAAGAAATAACAAAAAGTTGCAGGAAATAGTTTTTGGTGAGTTCCTGTAAGTAGGCTCAGGTAGAGATCCAGAGAGCATGTAGATTGCTTCAGCACAAGCCAGGATACTCAGCATAAGGATCAAATTACAGAGCACAGGATTTAGTTAGGAGGAGCCTTATAAGGGTTCAAATTTAAAGGGACAGACAAACTGACAAGACCTCAGACATGACACAGGGAGCTTAATCCAGATATCGAACAAGAAGCGTGGCTTAAATCGTTTACACTGACAAAACGTTCCTCTGTATCAGCTAATGTGCAAGAAAGCTGTTGAGTAGATGGTATCTCACCCCGGCCAGACTCCACAAGCTATACCCTTTGGCCAGCCCATTGTGTTGTAGAGGGTGTGGGGAAACTGGGTCATTATTACATATTTGGTGGTCATGCCTGAGGGTCTCAGGTTTCTGGTCTGAGGTGATAGCACAAGCATCGTAGAGGTCACACATAAACCTTTCTTGCACACCTGACACAATACTTTTTCTACACCTCCCAAAAGTTACGGAAACACACATTCAGGCACTCCTGCTGATAATGCTCACTGGAGCAAAAAAACTGATTCCAAAAAAATGGAAAACAACAACCATACCAACGTTAGAGGAGTGGCGGGCATCGGTAGATGACTTGCTGGTGTTAGAGAGGCTGCACTACCTAAAGACAAACCAGTTGGTCACCTATGAAATGATGCTGGACAGCTGGAAGGGAACCCCTTTATAATTGGTCTGGCAGCTGTGAACTCCCCCATGGAACAGGGTTGTTGTGTTGTTATTAATTTTTCTTCTTCTTTATTATTTTTTATCTCCCTCCCCGTTTGAAGTTCTCTCCCTCTATTCCCTTTCCCCTTCACATTAATCTAATGTTCCATGAAAATCTGTCTGGCACGCTTTGGCAGTCATTTGATTTGTTTAATGTTGTATAATGATATTATTGAACAAAAAAAGTTTATTAAAACGTCAAGCTTTTGAAAGAGACACATGTACCTGGTTACACTAGATTCCAGGCTTGCATCTACATTGGGACTCTGTTATAACCTATGGGACTCTAGAATGCTATATAGCCAAATCTCTGGAATCAACCAGGTTGGATGGATTATGTATTACCCACTGTATTATTTACATTTATTGTCTCTTATTTGTGTATTGCTGAAAGACATGAACAATAAAGCTTGTTTAAATAAAAAAAAAGGTTGCATGTAGGGTGTGCATGTCACTGGACGAGGACTCCTCAGAGGTGAGCGGCTCAGTGGTATCAAACATGTCAACATTATTTGATATAATCCCCTTATCAAGGCATATGGAACATAATTGAGAAGGCAGATATTCCAGAGCTCCCTCACAATATAAACAGGCATTACTCTATAAAATAGAGGGAGAACCCTTTAATGAATCAGAATCCTCCATAGCTAAAGTACGATATGTGGAGGACTACATATTCTTCAACTATAGTTATGTATGTATCATTTTACAGTGCATGTTATTCACTCTGTTGTGTATGTTATTCAGTCTCTGTCAGATTCACTTTATTACACTTCTGTATATACTATTCTGTCACTCTGATCTCTCTGTTATTTCTCTGCTGTGCAGTCTACCACTCAGCTGTGCATATTATAGCCTTGCTGGACAGAGAGACGTGGCTTTAATCAGACACAAACTCTATGTGACTCCAGTGACAGCTATTTTAGGGAGTGGGTTATCAACCATACTACACAGAATTCTAATTAGGACAAGTTACAAGGCTATGAGGGACCAGAGAAACTGCCAAGCTTCAGCCAGTGTGAGTGGGGGGGGCAGTGAATGACAGGTCACTGGGATTAGCGGGCAGCTGCTACACACGACCTATTGGAAATAAATCAAGGAGATAAAAGCCTCATTAACGAGGAATGGGGACATTGATTATGGCCGGTTAAAGGCCACAGACAAACTGACGGGAATCAGATGAAGCAGTTCATTTATGGTGAGGGGAAAATATGGAAAGCTGAGGCAGGAATATGAAAGAATGGAGAGGCAGGGAACAGAGCATAGAAGATCAGTCAAACATAGAATAGAGAATGGGCAGCAGAGACAGAACAAAGTACGAACATTAGAAAGGCAGACAGCAGAGTATAACAACCCAAACAGAAGTATTCAACACCAGCAAGACAAGAAAGAAAGAGGTGTGGGAAAATAGAAAGTGTAGAGTGTGAAATACCAAAGGCACTGAACTAAGTAGGGACGATAAACAAAGAATGGAACATAGTGTGTAAAGGCAGCAGCGTCAGAGTACAGTATTAACCATGACAGAAAACCAAGGAACAAAGTGTGGAGTAGCAGACATGGAAGAAACGGACCACAAAACAGACAGGTTGCTGCAGAGTATACAAAAGCAGAGAAGCATTAAATGGTATTTAGTTAGATCCTGTTTGGATAAAAAGGACATTGTATAATATAAATTGTTTCACAGAGGGTAAATGAAATAAATAAGATGAAAGATTTATATCCTTCATATAAAAAGGTGACAAATTTAAACAAAAATGTAAATAATAATTAAAAAAATTTACGTGAAGGCTATTTATATTGATATTAAAATATCAGTTAAAGTGATAGGAAAGTCAAAATTAAACTTGCAAGATTCATATAGAGCATGTCATTTTAATGTGCTTCATTCTCTTGGTATCCCTGGTTGAAAAAGAATATGCACATATCCTACACTAGAGGGAGCTAGCTGCTGATTTGTGCCTGCATACATTTGTCTCTTGTGATTGGCTAACTAGATGTGTTCAGCTAACTGCCAGAAGTACAATGCTGTTCCTTCAGCAAAAGATAACAAGAGACTGAAGTAAATTTGATAATAGAAGTAAATTGGAAAGTTGTTTAAAAGTGTATGTTCTGTCCATATGATGAAAGAAAATTAATTGCACACTGGCTGATGAAAACAGCACAGAATTCTTTTTCACAAAATGAGGAACTAAAACACATTTTAAAATACCCTCTTTTAGATCCAACAAAAAGGAAATGCATAATGAGGTATGCTATGAGGTAAGCTAATCTCTCACACTACATACATGCCTCCCTCACCCACTACATACATGCCTCACTCTCACACTACATATATCTGCCTCACTCTCACACTACATACATGCCTCACTCTCCCACTAAATATGTGCCTCACTCTCACACTACATATATCTGCCTCAGTTTCACACTACATATGTGCCTCACTCTCACACTACATTTGTGCCTCACTCTCACACTAAATATGTGCCTTACTCTAACACTACATACGTGCTTTACTCTCACACATTAGTTTGTTTTACTCTCACACATTAGTTGGCTTTACTCACACACATTAGTTTGTTTTACTCACACATTAGTTTGTTTTACTCACACATTAGTTTGTTTTACTCACACATTAGTTTGTTTTACTCACACACATTAGTTTGCTTTACTCACACACATAAGTTTGTTTTACTCTCACATTAGTTTGCTTTAATCTCACACATTAGTTTGCTTTACTCTCACACATTAGTTTGCTTTACTCACACATTAGTTTGCTTTACTCACATTAGTTTGCTTTACTCACACACATTAGTTTGCTTTACTCACACACATTAGTTTACTCTCACACATTAATTTGTTTTACTCTCACATTAGTTTGCTTTACTCTCACACATTAATTTGCTTTACTCTCACATTAGTTTGCTTTAATCTCACACATTAGTTTGT
Source organism: Bombina bombina (assembly GCF_027579735.1). NCBI lineage: Eukaryota > Metazoa > Chordata > Amphibia > Anura > Bombinatoridae > Bombina > Bombina bombina. The sequence goes on along the minus strand of NC_069504.1, from coordinate 904,564,949 downwards.
TTTACTCTCACACATTAGTTGGCTTTACTCACACACATTAGTTTGTTTTACTCACACATTAGTTTGTTTTACTCACACATTAGTTTGTTTTACTCACACATTAGATTGTTTTACTCACACATTAGTTTGTTTTACTCTCACACATTAGTTTGTTTTACTCACACATTAGTTTGCTTTACTCTCACACATTAGTTTGTTTTACTCTCACATAATGAATGTGCCTCTCTCCCACATTAGTTTGCTTTACTCACACATTAGTTTGTTTTACTCTCACATTATGAATGTGCCTCTCTCACACATTAGTTTGCTTCACTCTCACTTTACAAATGTACCTTACTTTTGTATTACAGTTTTGTGTTAGAGGTAGGCCTGGTACTGCATATGTGTATTGTTCCTATAATACAGATGTGCCTAACCAATACTAGGGTAAGGGAGCAGCAATGTTACAGGTTGAGAGGCAGGTTTTCTTCTGAGTTCCTGTTAGTGTATATACAGAGGTGAAATTGGGCCTAGCAGATGGTGTTAACAGGGGGGGACGGTACAGCCTGCGCCTGCTCCTGAGACTCTCACAGTAAGATGGCACTTGAACTCCGTGGGCCGATCTGGAGGATTTTTCTGCAGTTGCAGCATTTTCAGAGCCAGCAGCTGAGCTTAGCAAATAAACACGAATGTCCTGCGCTCGGACTTGCTGAGGAAAGGATAGTGCAAAAATCTTACAAGAATTAATGAGGAAGCATTTCTAGGGATATGAGAAAGCAAAGCTCATTTATTGTTACATAACACATGTACCACGTATAAAGCAACACTAAAAATGTACTATTGAACTACTGCTTCAATTTATAGACTAAAGAGAGGGACCAAAACCTGAGGAAGGCTTGTACTTGTCAAGCTCGTTTTCCCCTTAATGTGTTCCGTATGACTTGTTATACCAGCTGCAGTGTATAAAATGAATGAGCAATTGCTCCATTAGGTTTATTTTTGCATTAGGAATTGCTGGTTTGGTTCTTTGAAACCACAACCCTTTAAAATGGGTTGAGCTTGCAGGAAAATCAGATATACTTTTTTTTTTATAACTTTCTGTACACATATGCTTCTTTAAATTATCTTTGTCTGTATAACCAAAGACCAATACCTAGGGCCCTTATATTCAAAATCATGCAACTCAGGTGAGATGAACTAATAAGTTTAGGGCGCGATCCGATATAGATCGCAGTTTGCGGCGGCAAGCGAGGGAACCCACGTCGCCCGCAGTTTCAGCTCGCAACTCGAGCCATCCCAATATGCGGCGCCGTCACTAAAGTGGCGCAAGTCTCACAAACCAGCGATGTCCAGAAATCTGCGTAAGTACAGATTTTTGGAGTCGCCAGTGACTTGCGCCACGTTAGAAACTGCCGGCGCCTATAAAACCTGACTAAAGTCTAAATCACCCGCACTGTCTAACACGCCTCCTAAACATAGCCCGACACATCTAACACGCCTCCCTAACATAGCCCGACACGTCTAACCCTCTATCCGCTATCCCCCCCTCACTATCCTAAACAATAAAAAAGCTATTAACCCCTAAACCGCTGCTCCCGTACCCCCGCCGCAACCTAATAAAGTTATTAACCCCTAAACCGTCGCTCCCGTACCCCCGCCGCCAGCTATATTATATCTATAACCCCCTAAAGTGAGCCCCTAACACCGCCGCCATCTATATTAAAATGATTAACCCCTAATGTAAGCCCCTTACACCGCCGCCATCTCTATTAAAATGATTAACCCCTAATTTAATCTACCTACCCCGCCGCCAGCTATATTATCTATATTAACCCTAAGTATATTATAGTTAATATAGGTATTACATTATATATATTAACTATATTAACCTAATTATATTAGGGTTAATATAGTTAATATAGTTACTATAGTATTTATATTAAATATATTAACTCTATCTAACCCTAACACCCCTAACTAAATTTATATTAAATTAATCTAATTCATTTATAAACTAAAATATTCCTATTTAACCCCTTAAGGACCAGCGACGTACCCTGTATGTCGTTGGCCTTTTTTTGGGACTTGATTGTTTTATAGCCCGGTCTTGCCACCAGCGTTGAGACTGCTCTATTCCACAAAGCCCTGCTGGAGGAAGGGTATTAATAGCGTGTTCTTGCTAGACTTGTGCTGTTATGTCCTGAAAAAACTCTTAACGACCAGTGACAAACAGGATACATTGTGGTCATTAAGGGGTTAAATCTAAATACTTACCTATAAATAAACCCTAAGATAGCTACAATATAATTAATAATTACATTGTAGCTATGTTAGGGTTAATATTTATTTTACAGGTAAATTGTTAATTATTTTAACTAGGCATAATAGCTATTAAATAGTTATTAACTATTTAATATCTACCTAGTTAAAATAATTACCCAATTATCTGTAAAATAAATCCTAACCTAAGTTACAAATACACCTACACTATCAATAAATTAAATAAACTACAAACATCTATCTAAAAATACAATTAAATTAACTAAACTAAATTACAAAAAAAAAAAACACAAACACTAAATTACAAAAAATAAAAAAAAAAGATTACAAGATTTTTAAGCTAATTACACCTATTCTAAGCCCCCTAATAAAATAATAAACCCCCAAAATAAAAAAAATTCCCTGCCCTATTCTAAATTAAAAAAATTTCAAAGCTCTTTACCTTACCAGCCCTTAAAAAGGCCTTTTGTGGGGCATGCCCCAAAGAATTCAGCTCTTTTGCATACAAATACAATACCCCCCCCCCCCATTACAACCCACCACCCACATACCCCTATTCTAAAACCCACCCAAACCCCCCTTAAAAAAGCCTAACACTACCCCCCCTGAAGATCTCCCTACCTTGTCTTCACCACACCGGGCCGAACTCCTGATCCGATCCGGGCGATGTCTTCCTCCAAGCGGCAAAGAAGAATTCTTCCTCCGGCGATGTCTTCCTCCAAGCGGCAAAGAAGAATTCTTCCTCCGGCGACGTCTTCCTCCAAGCGGCAGCAAAGTCTTCATTCTTCCGGCGGCATCTTCAATCTTCTTTCTTCGCTCCGCCGCCGCGGAGCATCCATCCCCGACGACGACTGAACGACGAATGAGGTACCTTTAAATGACGTCATCCAAGATGGCGTCCGCCCGAATTCCGATTGGCTGATAGGATTCTATCAGCCAATCGGAATTAAGTTAGAAAAATCTGATTGGCTGATTGAATCAGCCAATCAGATTCAAGTTCAATCCGATTGGCTGATCCAATCAGATTGAGCTCGCATTCTATTGGCTGATCGGAACAGCCAATAGAATGCGAGCTCAATCTGATTGGCTGATTGGATCAGCCAATCGGATTGAACTTGAATCTGATTGGCTGATTCAATCAGCCAATCAGATTTTTCTAACTTAATTCCGATTGGCTGATAGAATCCTATCAGCCAATCGGAATTCGGCGGACGCCATCTTGGATGACGTCATTTAAAGGTACCTCATTCGTCGTTCAGTCGTAGTCCGGGATGGATGCTCCGCGGCGGCGGAGAGAAGAAAGAAGATTGAAGATGCCGCCGGAAGAATGAAGACTTTGCTGCCGCTTGGAGGAAGACGTCGCCGGAGGAAGAATTCTTCTTTGCCGCTTGGAGGAAGACATCGCCGGAGGAAGAATTCTTCTTTGCCGCTTGGAGGAAGACATCGCCCGGATCGGATCAGGAGTTCGGCCCGGTGTGGTGAAGACAAGGTAGGGAGATCTTCAGGGGGTAGTGTTAGGATTTTTTAAGGGGGGTTTGGGTGGTTTTAGAATAGGGGTATGTGGGGGTGGTGGGTTGTAATGGGGGGGGGGGGTATTGTATTTGTATGCAAAAGAGCTGAATTCTTTGGGGCATGCCCCACAAAAGGCCCTTTTAAGGGCTGGTAAGGTAAAGAGCTTTGACATTTTTTTTAATTTAGAATAGGGCAGGGAATTTTTTTTATTTTGGGGGTTTATTATTTTATTAGGGGGCTTAGAATAGGTGTAATTAGGCTTAAAAATCTTGTAATCTTTTTTTTATTTTTTGTAATTTAGTGATTTTTTTTTTGGAATTTAGTTTAGTTAATTTAATTGTATTTTTAGATAGATGTTTGTAGTTTATTTAATTTATTGATAGGGTAGGTGTATTTGTAACTTAGGTTAGGATTTATTTTACAGGTAATTGGGTAATTATTTTAACTAGGTAGATATTAAATAGTTAATAACTATTTAATAGCTATTATACCTAGTTAAAATAATTAACAATTTACCTGTAAAATAAATATTAACCCTAACATAGCTACAATGTAATTATTAATTATATTGTAGCTATCTTAGGGTTTATTTTATAGGTAAGTATTTAGATTTAAATAGGAATATTTTAGTTTATAAATGAATTAGATTAATTTAATATAAATTTAGTTAGGGGTGTTAGGGTTAGATAGAGTTAATATAGTTAATATAAATACTATAGTAACTATATTAACTATATTAACAATATTATAATTAGGGTTAATATAGTTAATATATATAATGTATACCTATATTAACTATAATATACTTAGGGTTAATATAGATAATATAGCTGGCGGCGGGGGTAGGTAGATTAAATTAGGGGTTAATCATTTTAATAGAGATGGCGGCGGTGTAAGGGGCTTACATTAGGGGTTAATAATATTAATATAGCTGGCGGCGGTATAGGGGGATTAGATTAGGGGTTAATAATTTTTATATAGGTGGCGGCGGTGTAAGGGGTCAGATTAGGGGATAGATAAGGTAGATGACAGCGGTGTAAGGGGGTTCTAATTAAGGGATAGATAAGGTAGATGGGCGGCGGTTTTAGGGGCTCACAGTAGGGGGTTAGTTTATGTAGATGGCGGCGGGGTCCGGGAGCGGCGGTTTTAGGGGTTAATAACTTTATTAGGGATTTCGGGGGGGGGGGGGGGGGGATCGCGGTTGACAGGTAGATAGACATTGCGCATGCGTTAGGTGTTAGGTTTATTTTAGAAGTTCGCGGTTGACAGGGAGATAGACATTGCACATGCGTTAGGTGTTAGGTTTATTTTAGAAGATCGCGGTTGACAGGGAGATAGACATTGCGCATGCGTTAGGTTTATTTTAGAAGCCAGTTTAGGGAGTTAGGGGGCTCCAATAGTCAGCGTAAGGCTTCTTACGGCTGCTTTTTGTGGCGAGGTGAAAATGGAGTAAGTTTTCTCCATTTTCGCCACGTAAGTCCTTACGCTGCATATTGGATACCAAACTGCGCTGGTTTGGTATACCTGCCTATAGCCCAAAAAACTACGGGCGACGGCAGAAATATACGCGCGTAACTTCTAGGTTACGCCGTATATAGGATACCAAACCCGCGCAAATATTGGCGTCGCCGGCTTTTGCGGGCGACGATTTTTATCGGATGGACCCCTTAGTCGGTATGGCAAGGCCCTTTAAACATTTTTAGAAACACAAATTTTATAAATGTTTATGTTGCTATGTAGTGTTCTTTATGTAAAAGAGACTCCTATATTACAATATAAGGTCTAAAAAAAGATCCCAAAGATTTTGTGTGATTTCTCTCCATGCCAGCGAGATTTTGAATATCTACAGGAAAAGCAGGCAAATTGCATTTATTTCAAAAGCATGTCAAGGTTATATTTGTCTATGCGTAATTAAAAGGGACAGGAAAGTCTACATTAAAGAGACATGCCAATCAAAACTAAACTTTCATGATTTAACATAGAATTTTAAACAATTTCCATTTTACTTCTATTTGCTTTGTTCTCTTTGTATTCTTTTTTGCAATGTAGGTTTTGGATCAGCAATGGACTACTGGGACGTAGAAGAACACATCAGGTAAGACCATGACAAGAGGCAAACATGTGCAGCCCCAATAAACAGCTAGCTTCCTTTAGTTCATTTCTGCTCTTGAGCCTACCTAGGTATGTTTTGCCAAGAGAACAAAGCAAACTTGGTAATAGAAGTAAATTAAAAATTTGTTTAAAATTGTATGATCTATCTGAAGTTTAATTTTGACGTTACTGACTGTTTAATCTCTCATGGTTCAGATAGAACATGCATGTTATTTTATCACTAGTGATTAACCCCCCCCATTTGCAGGAATTAAACACATAGCTTTGCAGCATTGCTAGTGATAAAACAATATGATCTAAGGATAAGAGCATGTCATTGTATCACTATAGAGTGAATGAAGAACTAGTGACAACTCCCCCATCATCATTATTGGACAGAATTCCATATACAGTACATACTTTGCACAAAATCATATGCATTTGTCCTATATTATTTCTTTTTAAATTATCACAATATCCAGTGGACACTAAATGGTCACACACAGCACAGCACTCATTTACAGTTCCTACTTATTCGCTAATTTTAAAATCCTCTCCAGGAGATCAGCAGATTACTAAACATTGAAGTCAAAGCAGGTTAATTATCAAAAGTCTTATCTTCTGTATGTAACCTACAGGGAAACGCAATGCAAGTAGAAAACCGATATAAAACAACTTATGTAAATCAGCTGAATATCCCTTTTTTTTCTATAGCAATATTAAAAAAAAACAGAATTTATGTTTACCTGATATATTACTTTCTCCAACGGTGTGTCCGGTCCACGGCGTCATCCTTACTTGTGGGATATTCTCTTCCCCAACAGGAAAAGGCAAAGAGCCCAGCAAAGCTGGTCAAATGATCCATCCTAGGCACCGCCTTCCCCAGTCCATTCGACCGACGTAAAGGAGGAATATTTGCATAGGAGAAATCATATGATACCCGTGGTGACTGTAGTTAAAGAAAATAAATTATCAGACCTGATTAAAAAACCAGGGCGGGCCGTGGACCGGACCACACCGTTGGAGAAAGTAATTTATCAGGTAAACATAAATTCTGTTTTCTCCAACATAGGTGTGGTCCGGTCCCACGGCGTCATCCTTACTTGTGGGAACCAATACCAAAGCTTTAGACACGGATGTATGGGAGGGAGCAAATCAGGTCACCTAGATGGAAGGCACCACGGCTTGCAAAAACCTTTCTCCTCCAAAAATAGCCTCAGAAGAAGCAAAAGTATCAAATTTGTAAAATTTAGTAAAAGTGTGCAGTGAAGACCAAGTCGCTGCCTTACATATCTGATCAACAGAAGCCTCGTTCTTGAAGGCCCATGTGGAAGCCACGGCCCTAGTGGAATGAGCTGTGATTCTTTCAGGAGGCTGCCGTCCGGCAGTCTCATAAGTCAATCTGATGATGCTTTTAAGCCAAAAAGAGAGAGAGGTAGAAGTTGCTTTTTGACCTCTCCTTTTACCAGAATAAACAACAAACAAAGAAGATGTTTGTCTGAAACCTTTAGTAGCCTCTAAATAGAATTTTAGAGCACGAACTACATCCAAATTGTGCAACAAACGTTCCTTCTTTGAAACTGGATTCGGACACAAAGAAGGCACGACTATCTCCTGGTTAATGTTTTTGTTAGAAACAACTTCGGAAGAAAACCAGGTTTAGTACGCAAAACCACCTTATCTGCATGGAACACCAGATAAGGAGGAGAACACTGCAGAGCAGATAACTCTGAAACTCTTCTAGCAGAAGAAATTGCAACCAAAAACAAAACTTTCCAAGATAATAACTTAATATCTACGGAATGTAAGGGTTCAAACGGAACCCCCTGAAGAACTGAAAGAACTAAATTGAGACTCCAAGGAGGAGTCAAAGGTTTGTAAACAGGCTTGATTCTAACCAGAGCCTGAACAAAAGCTTGAACATCTGGCACAGCCGCCAGCTTTTTGTGAAGTAAAACAGATAAAGCAGAAATCTGTCCCTTCAAAGAACTTGCAGATAAGCCATCTCCGTGGAGATGTTGCCTGTACAACGGCAAAGAGAATGACTGGGGAAGGCGGAGCCTAGGAGGGATCATGTGACCAGCTTTGCTGGGCTCTTTGCCATTTCCTGTTGGGAAGAGAATATCCCACAAGTAAGGATGACGCCGTGGACCGGACACACCTATGTTGGAGAAATAGATTTATTTTGGAAAAACAAACAAACCTTAAAACAATATGATTTAAAGGCACGTTTTAGAGCATGTCATTTTAGCACTATTGACTCTGCGCAACTATGTGTTTTAACCCCTACAAAAGGTTTAAACACATAGTTAAGGTACCACTTGGGAGCAGCAGAGGAACTACCGGTAAGCATTAGTGATTGAAGTCACATGACTCCACACCATTCACCAGCCTTGTCTGCTCAGGATCACCAGTTCTCTGTGACTCCCAAAAAGTTTAGTGCATTAAAGAATGTCATTTTGCAGTACAATGTCCCTTTTAACAAGCAAATACACACACTCCAATCTATCCCAAAACAACAAAATCATATAATGAACTGAAAAAAAGTTTTACAAAAACAGATCACTGATGTATAATGGTAGTCACAGACTTATAAAGCAACCCGGGTCCAAGAATAAACAATTTAAAATATTAACCCTGGGGAAATGTTACAGTTGTGATAAATACGTGTGAAGCAAATAAAGAGCGCATGTTAAAAGCCACCTTAATCTAATTTATTTACTACAGTAGCGCACCTACAAAAACTTTTTGTAACTGACCTTACTGTGTACCCCAGGCGCACAGAGGCATCTTCCTGTCATACTGTCACAGTCAGCCCCATTGTGACAGTAACACAGCAGTTCACAACCTTCTCCATAGAATCCCGGACGGCTAGGGGTTCCTCACAGTACAGGCCGCTCCAGCCAGCCCTGCAGGTGCACTCCCCAGACAGAGGGTGGCAGCTGAGGGAGAAAGAAAAAAAACAACAGAGAATCACATCAGCTTGAAGCTGTAGGGTGCGCTGTGAGAACTAAATTAAAACAATATATCGTGGTGTCAGCGGCTGGCCAACATGGGACCCTGTTCTCTGCAACTCATCTCATTTGCAGTAACCTTGCTCCTGCAGGAGCAAATCGTATTATTTAAATGTGGGAAGAATGAGAGAGAGGGAGAAAAGCAAGTTTACCCTACAAATCAGGGTATAGGCGCACTAACGCCAGAGCAACGTCTGTTCTAGATAAAGGTATAACTCAGACACTCATAGCTGCTCTCACGCATTGAATAATTCAGTAAAGATTCATGGCTGATATCAGGAAAACTAATTTAATGTAGGACAAATTCAGTAAATGTGACCTGTACTGATTACTGAACCAGTTATTTACTGATTAATAACATTTGTGGTAAATGCATTAAGCAGTCCTCCTGCAGAAAAGCACAAAAAAGAAGGCAATAAGGTACAATGCAGTAATGCTGGGGACTGATCAAAGGTATAATAATAATAAAAGATTATATAGCACACAACTTGTGCCAGACTTTGTTTGTGCGCTTATTTTAAAAGGGACATTGAAATAATTTCTAATATATGCATTAGAACGTATATTGTTTCATTATAAAGGACCTGCATACAAAATAGAGGTTTTAAAAATATTTATTTTGTTAGCAAAATAACTATAGTTTTGAAGACCAAGGGCACACCCTTTAAGTGTTGTCTTATCTCCTTTGCTGTAGCCAGTAAAGGACAAATATAAATGAGCTCCTGCACATATCAAGCAATCACTATGCAGCATATAGGAGGGTCAGAGCTCTGAATGCAAAGGAATTAACTCTAGTATCTTTAAAAAAAAGTTTTCAGCCTTAAAGGGACATTAAACTGCTGAGGTTGGTTACTACTTAGCATATTGCTTTCCTCCTGTACCTACAGCTAACTTTAAATCGGTTCTCTTATTTTAACCCATTACAGAAGTCTGTTGGCAAAACTGCCTTTTTAAACTGTGCGCCACCATCTTGGCACGCACGTATTGTTGTGTCCTGTGACAGAAGCAGTGCCCTCTATCAGATAAGTGACATTGCAGCTTAACATGGCTTGTCAAGAAGACAATATCCTGGATCTGTGACAGTCTCTGTCACAGGATACAAGCATACTTAAATTCCAAGATGGCAGCTCCCAGTGTGAAGATGAGGAACTTCACTAACTAGCATTTCTGAAGGGTTAAAGGGACAGTATACACTCATTTTCATATAACTGCATGTAATAGACACTACTATAAAGAATAAGATGCACAGATACTGATATAAAAATCCAGTATAAAACTGTTTAAAAACTTACTTAGAAGCTGTCAGTTTGGCTCTGTTGAAAAGGCAGTTGGAAAGCCCACTGCAAGTGGGAAATAAGACTCCCCCCTCCCCCTTCTTTTGCATATGAAAAGACCCTTTACACAAACAGGAGCAAGCTGTAGAAGGTAGCTGACGGTATTCAAATAAAACTTTGGGGCGTGGTTAGGAGTCTGAAAATCAGAGCAATGTTATTTAAACATAAGCAAAACTATACATTTATTTAAAAAAAAAACTTTATGGGCTTTATAAACAGATCATCTACAAAACATTTATGCAAAGAAAAAATGAGTGTATAATGTCCCTTTAAAGTAAGAGTCTAGAGAATAGTTGTGAAGACAGCTGCAGGCACACGAGGAAAAACAATAGCATGGTGAATAGTAACGAGGCTACTGCAGTTGTACCCACTAGATTAAAGGGACATGAAACCCAACATTTTTCATTCATGATTCAGATAGAACATTCATATTTAAACAACTTTCTAATTTACTTCTGTTATCAAATTTGTTTAATTCTCTTGATATCCTTTGTTGAAGAACCAGTAGGGGAGCTAGCTAAATGCATTAGTGAGCCAATAACATGAGGCATATATGTGCAGCCACCAATCAGCAGCTCCTAAGGTCTTTCCTAGGTATCCTTTTCAACAAGGGATATCAAGAAAACAAAAAAATAGATAATAGCAGTAAATTGGAAAGTTGTTTTAAAATAACATGCTCTACTATCTGAATCACGAAAGAAAGAAAAAATAGTTTCATGTCCCTTTAACCAACATGGAAAGGAGGAAACTTAAATCAAGTATATACAAATTTTTAATACCCATAATTAAACCTTTTTAGAGAATTTTTTTTAGTTTAATGTTTAATGTTAATGTTTAATGTTCATTTAAGGACTTTGATCACCCCCCAATAAGAGACCAAAAAAGTTCTAGCAGTCTAAATGTATATACTGTAATAAACCTAGCAAAACCAAAGTACCTTAAACGGACACTAAAGTTAAAATGAAGGTTACATGATTCAGATAGAGCACACAGTTTTAAGAGACTTTTTAATCTACTTCCAAAATCAAATTGTGCATAATCTTTTTCTATACACACAGTGAGGCACCAGCTCCTACTGAGTTCATAGTGGAACTGTTATTGGCTGATGGCTGTCACGTGATACAGGGGGCGGCAAATTGAAGTAGATTTTTAAATGTATTAGTAAAAAAAATGTACTGTTCAATTAATATTCAGAGTTAGTGCTATTGCATGTTTTAAGAATGTACTTGTTGGTTATGCAATTATACTGTACTTAAAGGGACAGTCTACTCCAAAAAATGTATTGTTTAAAAAGATAGATAATAATTTTATTACCCATTCCCCAGTTTTGCACATCCAACATGGCTATATTAATACTTTTTTATCTCTGTAATTACCTTGTATCTAAGCCTTTTCTGACAGTCCCCTAATCACATGCCTATTTCTTATCTATTGACTTGCATTTAAGCCAATTAATGCTGTGTCCTGCACAACTCCACGGGAGAGAGCACAATGTTATCTATAAGGCCCACATGAATTAGCAGTCTCTTGTTGCGAAAAGCTAATAAAAAAGCATGTGATAAGAAGCTGTCGGTAGTGGCTTAGAAACGGGCAAACATTTAGAGGTTTAATTGTTATAAAGTATAATAATATGACAATGTCGGTTGTGCAAAGCTGGGTAGTTAAAATTGTTATTTATCTTTTTTAAACAATAACAATTATGTTGTAGACTGTCTCTTTAATGGTCCTTTAAATGGATAGTCTATCTGAATCATGAAAGTATTAATTTTGCATTTTAAGCAACTTCCTAATTTACTCCTATTAGTTTTTCTTTGTTCTCTTTGTATCTTTATTTAAAAAAAGCAAGAATGTAAGCTTAGGAGATGGCCCAATTTTGGTTCAGCACTTGGGTAGCGCTTGCTGATTGGTGGCTAAATGTAGTCACCAATCAGCAAGCGCTACCCAGTACGCTGAACCAAAAAATGGGCCGGCTCCTAAGCTTACATTCCAGCCTTTTCAAATAAAGATACCAAGAGAACAAATAACAAATAATAATAGGAGTAAATTAGAAAGTTGCTTAAAATGGCATGCTCTATCTGAATCATGTTTTCAGTTATCCCCGAATGTGTTTTCAGTTATCCATTTTACCTGCTGGAGTCTATTAAATTGTTTACCAATATCACATGTACCTTTATTTCTATATTTGAAATAGCTAGTTTTGTCAGCTGTATCCCACTTATACTGAGCATTTTACTGGTACTGAAAAGTAATGGCTATAGAAAAGCTAAATCTAGAGGCTGCCAAAGAAGTAAAAAAGAAGCTGCTAAAGAAATTACACTCCGAAAGGGGGGTTAGAGAGATAGGTATTAAATGTTAATTTTCAATTACTCTCTCTAAGTACTGGCTTTTGTGTAAACAGACAGAGATAAGATAAAGAGGAGGTATTGTGCATAGAAATAAAGAAACAATAAGGGTGTCTGTACTCCCTAAAAGCTCAGCCCATTTAAATGGGTTATAATTTCAACTAGCAAAAACTGCTCTTTTTAAAATAGAACCTAAACCTATAAAATTTCCCATACATTTTATATTCTGCAACTGGTTAAAGTCACTGGCAACGCATTAAGGGGAATCCAATATTGGAGTACACTGTCCCTTTAACATCTATGGTTGTGTGAGGTGCCCAGCATGTGACATCTCTCACACCAAAATGTGAAGGTCTTAAAAAGCCAAATGTAAAGGCAAACACACAAGTAGGATATAACAAATGGATCACATCAATATTGAGACATAGCCACAGTGAGGATGGTGTGAATACTATTACAGCCTACACTGTAGTAAAATACCACTGATCCGTGCTTTACAGCGCTGCTTCTTCCTGTGTATTTGTATTATTAAGCTAGATCTGGAGGGGATCATTGAGAAGCAGCAGGATTTCTATTTTCCTTAACTGCTCTTATTCCTTTTATTTTCTTCTATAACTATGGTTAAGCCCTGCAAAACATAATTTATGCTTACCTGATAAATTCCTTTCTTCTGTTGTGTGATCAGTCCACGGGTCATCATTACTTCTGGGATATTATCTGCTCCCCTACAGGAAGTGCAAGAGGATTCACCCAGCAGAGTTGCTATATAGCTCCTCCCCTCTACGTCACCTCCAGTCATTCGACCAAAGACCAACGAGAAAGGAGAAGCCAAGGGTGTAGTGGTGACTGGAGTATAATTTAAAAAATATTTAAAAAATATTTACCTGCCTTAAAAAACAGGGCGGGCCGTGGACTGATCACACAACAGAAGAAAGGAATTTATAAGGTAAGCATAAATTATGTTTTCTTCTGTTATGTGTGATCAGTCCACGGGTCATCATTACTTCTGGGATACCAATACCAAAGCAAAAGTACACGGATGACGGGAGGGATAGGCAGGCTCATTATACAGAAGGAACCACTGCCTGAAGAACCTTTCTCCCAAAAATAGCCTCCGAAGAAGCAAAAGTGTCAAATTTTGTAAAATTTGGAAAAAGTATGAAGCGAAGACCAAGTTGCAGCCTTGCAAATCTGTTCAACAGAGGCCTCATTCTTAAAGGCCCAAGTGGAAGCCACAGCTCTAGTAGAATGAGCTGTAATTCTTTCAGGAGGCTGCTGTCCAGCAGTCTCATAGGCTAAACGAATTATGCTACGAAGCCAGAAAGAGAGAGAGGTAGCCGAAGCCTTATGACCTCTCCTCTGACCAGAGTACACGACAAACAGGGAAGACGTTTGTCGAAAATCCTTAGTTGCCTGTAAGTAGAACTTGAGGGCACGAACTACATCCAGATTGTGTAGAAGACGTTCCTTCTTTGAAGAAGGATTTGGACACAAGGATGGAACAACAATCTCTTGATTGATATTCCTGTTAGTGACTACCTTAGGTAAGAACCCAGGTTTAGTACGCAGAACTACCTTGTCTGAGTGAAAGATCAGATAAGGAGAATCACAATGTAAGGCTGATAACTCAGAGACTCTTCGAGCCGAGGAAATAGCCATTAAAAACAGAACTTTCCAAGATAACAATTTTATATCAATGGAATGAAGGGGTTCAAACGGAACACCCTGTAAAACGTTAAGAACAAAGTTTAAACTCCATGGCGGAGCAACAGTTTTAAACACAGGCTTGATCCTAGCTAAAGCCGGACAAAAGGCCTGGACGTCTGGATTTTCTGACAGACGCCTGTGTAACAAGATGGACAGAGCTGAGATCTGTCCCTTTAATGAGCTAGCCGATAAACCCTTTTCTAAACCTTCTTGTAGAAAGGACAATATCCTAGGAATCCTAACCTTACTCCAGGAGTAATCTTTGGATTCACACCAGTATAGGTATTTACGCCATATCTTATGGTAAATCCTTCTGGCAACAGGCTTCCTAGCCTGTATCAGGGTATCAATAACCGACTCAGAAAAAACCACGTTTTGATAAAATCAAGCGTTCAATTTCCAAGCAGTCAGCTTCAGAGAAGTTAGATTTTGATGTTTGAATGGACCCTGTATCAGAAGGTCCTGTCTTAGAGGTAGAGACCAAGGCGGACAGGATGACATGTCCACTAGATCTGCATACCAAGTCCTTGCGTGGCCATGCAGGCGCTATTAGAATCACTGATGCTCTCTCCTGTTTGATTTTGGCAATCAATCGAGGAAGCAGCGGGAAGGGTGGAAACACATAAGCCATCCCGAAGTTCCAAGGTGCTGTCAAAGCATCTATCAGAACCGCTCCCGGATCCCTGGATCTGGATCCGTAGCGAGGAAGTTTGGCGTTCTGGCGAGACGCCATGAGATCTATCTCTGGTTTGCCCCAATGTCGAAGTATTTGGGCAAAGACCTCCGGATGAAGTTCCCACTCCCCCGGATGAAAAGTCTGGCGACTCAAGAAATCCGCCTCCCAGTTCTCCACTCCCGGGATGTGGATTGCTGACAGGGTGGCAAGAGTGAGACTCTGCCCAGCGAATTATCTTTGATACTTCCATCATTGCTAGGGGAGCTTCTTGTCCCTCCTTGATGGTTGATGTACGCTACAGTCGTGATGTTGTCCGACTGAAACCTGATGAACCCCCGAGTTTTTAACTGGGGCCAAGTTAGAAGGGCATTGAGAACTGCTCTCAATTCCAGAATGTTTATTGGTAGGAGACTTTCCTCCTGACTCCATTGTCCCTGAGCCTTCAGAGAATTCCAGACAGCGCCCCAACCTAGTAGGCTGGCGTCTGTTGTTACAATTGTCCAGTCCGGCCTGCTGAATGGCATCCCCCTGGACAGATGTGGCCGAGAAAGCCACCATAGAAGAGAGTTTCTGGTCTCTTGATCCAGATTCAGAGTAGGGGACAAGTCTGAGTAATCCCCATTCCACTGACTTAGCATGCACAATTGCAGCGGTCTGAGATGTAGACGTGCAAAGGGAACCATGTCCATTGCTGCTACCATTAAGCCGATCACCTCCATGCATTGAGCTACTGACGGGAGTTGAATGGAATGAAGGACACGGCATGCATTTAGAAGCTTTGTTAATCTGTCTTCTGTCAGATAAATCTTCATTTCCACAGAATCTATAAGAGTCCCTAAGAATGGAACTCTTGTGAGAGGAAAAAGAGAACTCTTCTTTTCGTTCACTTTCCATCCATGCGACCTTAGAAATGCCAGAACTAACTCTGTATGAGACTTGGCAGTTTGAAAGCTTGAAGCTTGTATCAGAATGTCGTCTAGGTACGGAGCTACCGAAATTCCTCGCGGTCTTAGTACCGCCAGAAGGGCACCCAGAACCTTTGTGAAGATTCTTGAGCCGTAGCCAATCCGAATGGAAGAGCTACAAACTGGTAATGCCTGTCTAAGAAGGCAAACCTTAGATACCGGTAATGATCTTTGTGAATCGGTATGTGAAGGTAAGCATCCTTTAAATCCACTGAGGTCATGTACTGACCCTTTTGGATCATGGGTAAGATTGTCCGAATAGTTTCCATTTTGAACGATGGAACTCTTAGGAATTTGTTTAGGATCTTTAAATCCAAGATTGGCCTGAAAGTTCCCTCTTTTTTGGGGAACCACAAACAGGTTTGAGTAAAACCCTTGTCCTTGTTCCGACCGCGGAACCGGATGGATCACTCCCATTAATAACAGATCTTGTACACAGCGTAGAAACGCTTCTTTCTTTATCTGGTTTGTTGACAACCTTGACAGATGAAATCTCCCTCTTGGGGGAGAGAATTTGAAGTCTAGAAGGTATCCCTGAGATATGATCTCTAGCGCCCAGGGATCCTGAACATCTCTTGCCCAAGCCTGGGCAAAGAGAGAGAGTCTGCCCCCCACTAGATCCGGTCCCGGATCGGGGGCCCTCGATTCATGCTGTCTTTGGGGCAGCAGCAGGTTTCCTGGCCTGCTTGCCCTTGTTCCAGGACTGGTTAGGTTTCCAGCCTTGTCTGTAACGAGCAACAGCTCCTTCCTGTTTTGGTGCAGTGGAAGTTGATGCTGCTCCTGCTTTGAAATTCCGAAAGGGACGAAAATTAGACTGTCTAGCCTTAGCTTTGGCTTTGTCTTGAGGCAGGGCGTGGCCCTTACCTCCTGTAATGTCAGCGATAATTTCTTTCAAACCGGGCCCAAATAAAGTTTGCCCCTTGAAAGGTATATTAAGTAATTTGGACTTAGAAGTTACATCAGCTGACCAGGATTTTAGCCACAGCGCCCTACGTGCCTGAATGGCGAATCCTGAGTTCTTAGCCGTAAGTTTGGTTAAATGTACTACGGCCTCCGAAATGAATGAATTAGCTAGTTTAAGGACTCTAAGCCTGTCCGTAATGTCGTCCAGCGTAGCTGAATTAAGGGTTCTCTTCCAGAGACTCAATCCAAAATGCTGCCGCAGCCGTAATCGGCGCGATGCATGCAAGGGGTTGCAATATAAAAACCTTGTTGAACAAACATTTTCTTAAGGTAACCCTCTAATTTTTTATCCATTGGATCTGAAAAAGCACAGCTATCCTCCACCGGGATAGTGGTACGCTTAGCTAAAGTAGAAACTGCTCCCTCCACCTTAGGGACCGTTTGCCATAAGTCCCGTGTGGTGGCGTCTATTGGAAACATCTTTCTAAATATAGGAGGGGGGTGAGAACGGCACACCGGTCTATCCCACTCCTTAGTAACAATTTCAGTTAGTCTCTTAGGTATAGGAAAAACGTCAGTACTTCGCCGGTACCCGCAAAGTATTTATCCAACCTACACAATTTCTCTGGAATTGCAACAGTGTTACAATCATTAAGAGCCGCTAAAACCTCCCCTAGTAATACACGGAGGTTCTCCAATTTAAATTTAAAATTAAAATTTGAAATATCTGAATCCAATCTGTTTGGATCAGAACCATCACCCACAGAATGAAGCTCTCCGTCCTCATGCTCTGCAAGCTGTGACGCAGTATCAGACATGGCCCTAGTATTATCAGCGCACTCTGTTCTCACCCCAGAGTGATCACGCTTGCCTCTTAGTTCTGGTAATTTAGCCAAAACTTCAGTCATAACAGTAGCCATATCTTGTAATGTTATCTGTAATGGCCGCCCAGATGTAGTAGGCGCCATAATATCACGCACCTCCCGGGCGGGAGATGCAGGTACTGACACGTGAGGCGAGTTAGTCGGCATAACTCTCCCTCGCTGTTTGGTGAAATTTGTTCAATTTGTACAGATTGGCTTTTATTTAAAGTAGCATCAATACAGTTAGTACATAAATTTCTATTGGGCTCCACCTTGGCATTGGAACAAATGACACAGATATCTTCCTCTGAATCAGACATGTTTAACACACTAGCAATAAACTTGCAACTTGGTTACAATCTTATTTAACAAAAACGTACTGTGCCTCAAAGAAGCACTAAACGATTAAATGACAGTTGAAATAATGAACTGAAAAAACAGTTATAGCATCAATCCTTAAAAAAAAAACAACACAACTTTTAGCAAAGGTTTGTTCCCATTAGTAAAGTAACAATAATTAAATTTGAAACATAAAAATTACAGAGCAACGTTTTTAATCACAGTCAATATATAAGTCTCACAGCTCTGCTGAGAGAATCTACCTCCCTCCAAAGAAGTTTGAAGACCCCTGAGTTCTGTTAGAGATGAACCGGATCATGCAGGAAATACAAGAGTAACTGACTGGAAATTTTTGATGCGTAGCAAAGAGCGCCAAAAACGGCCCCTCCCCCTCACACACAGCAGTGAGAGAGAAACGAAACTGTCACAATTAAAACAAGCAACTGCCAAGTGGAAAAATAATGCCCAAATATTTATTCACTCAGTACCTCAGAAAATGCAAACGATTCTACATTCCAGCAAAAACGTTTAACATAATAAATACCTATTAAAAGGTTTAATGTACTTTTAACAGAGTAATTCCGGTGAAATACCATCCCCAGAATACTAAAGTGTAGAGTATACATACATGTCATTATAACGGTATGGCAGGATTTTCTCATCAATTCCATTCAGAAAATAAAAACTGCTACATACCTCAATGCAGATTTATCTGCCCGCTGTCCCCTGATCTGAAGCTTTTACCTCCCTCAGATGGCCGAGAAACAGCAATATGATCTTAACTACTCCGGTTAAAATCATAGTAAAAACTCTGGTAGATTCTTCTTCAAACTCTGCCAGAGAGGCAATAACACGCTCCGGTGCTATTGTAAAATAACAAACTTTTGATTGAAGTTATAAAAACTAAGTATAATCACCATAGTCCTCTCACACGTCCTATCTAGTCTTTGGGTGCAAGAGAATGACTGGAGGTGACGTAGAGGGGAGGAGCTATATAGCAACTCTGCTGGGTGAATCCTCTTGCACTTCCTGTAGGGGAGCAGATAATATCCCAGAAGTAATGATGACCCGTGGACTGATCACACATAACAGAATAAAAAGGGGTTAAACACATAGTTATAGTCAGCTCCAGAGCAGCAATGCTCTACTGGGAGCTAGCTGAATATATCTGGTGAGCCAATGACAAGAGACATACTGCATGTGTGTAGCCACCAATCACCAGCTAACTCCCAGTAGTGCATTGCTGCTCCTAGGTATGCTTTTCAACAAAGGATATCAACAGAATAAAGAAAATTTGATAACAGACGTAAAGAGTCTCTTAAAAATGCATATTCTTTAAACCAATAAAAGTTGAAACCCTACTTTAGAGAGAAGGAAATATTTCTGTTAAAGAAAGAGCTATTAAATGATTGTTCATTTTCATGTCCCTGTAAATATGCAGAGAAAAACTGCTGTTTGTGTCTGATTCATTAAAGTTATTGTTTTACATTTATGTCCCTTTAATTTGCATGGGGTGAATAGTTAAAAGATGAATTGCTTTATTGATATAGTTATGTTTTGTTTGTTATGTAATGGATCAGGAAATTCAGATTGCATAGTTTAGTTTACCCTTAAAGGGACATGAAACTCAACATTTTCTTCCATGATTCAGATCATGTGATTTTAAACAATTTTCCAATTTACTTCTATTATATCATTTGCTTAGCTCTCTTGGTATCCTTTGTTGAAAAGCATACTTAGGTAGGTTCAGGGACTGGAAGCTAGAGGCTGATTGGTGGCTGCACATATATGCCTCATTTCATTGGCTTACTGGTGTGTTCAGCTAGCTCCTTCCATAAGCGATACTAAGAGAAAGAAGCATATTTGATAATAGAAGCAAATTGTACGCTCTAATGGTATCATTAAAATGTGTCTTGTGTCTTTAAATAGAAATGCAATACCACTTGCTATTCCTTTCTAGAGAAAACATTTGATTATAATGTCAATTTACATCTATTTAAAGGGACATTGCACAAAAAGTTATTTTTGTTCCATCTAAAAGAGATCATTTTAACATGTGTTTCCTGTGCTGAATAAACATATCTGATCATGCCAGGGTAGTAGAGACTTGTCCCTTTCTGCTAGTACTAGCTTTTATTAGTAAGCAAATGTCACTAATTGTGCGCAGTATTTCCTGCATGTTTCAGTTTAAATTCTAGTATTTTGTACCTTAAAGGTAAATTAAAACACTGTCGGGTCTATTTAACAAGGGCCGAATGGCTCCTGTTCCCCTCGTTTCCGTGCGAACCTTCAGGCTCGCCGGAAATAGGAGTTAAGAAGCAGCGGTCTTAAGGTCATGTACGATCGGGTTGATTGACACCCCCTGCTAGCGGCTGATTGGTTCACAAGAACTGCTGGTGCAATAATAAATGCAGACAGCGTATGCTGTCGGCATTTATCGATGTGCGGTGGACATGGTTCGCTATAGCGGATCATGTCCGCTCGCACATATATAAATAGACCCCTGCATATATACTAGATTTAATTATATATTTAAAGAATAAAATAGCCTTAACCCTTTTTTATAACTATATTAGTTGTTTAAATATTGAAGATATAAGGGTAAATGTTTAGTTTCTATAAAGTTACAGGTGTTCACATGTCTGAACTTTCTATTTATTTTTCTCTCCTGCTGAGAACAATTAGGGGCAGATGTAAATTAATCAATAAAAGAGACTGTTCAAACGAGGCTGTGTGGAAACCCTGCTAATTACTTTAACAGTCCTATCTTCCACACAGCCTTGTTTGCACTCTCTCTTTTATTGTCTATTTTATATATGTCACTTATTGTCCTTAAAGGGACACTAAACCCAAATTTTTTATTTCATGATTCAGAGAAATAATACCATTTCAAACAACATTCAAATTTACTGCTATTATTTAATTTGCTTTATTCTTTAGATAAAACATTTTATATTACAATCTCATACTTTTTAATATCCCTTTAATATTTTCCACCAAACATATTTAATAATTACGTATATATATTTATTGTTCTTTCATAAATACATCAGAAAATGATCTCTAATGTCTTTGGTCTCAATAAAATGATCACATTGTGCTCACAAACTGTACTGCATACTGTCTGTAAATTTCTTATCTAATTATATTTCACTCACTAAAGAGTTTAAGGCTGAATTTCAAATTCAATTATAAAAATACTCTTTTTATTGTAAACATCAAAACCAATTGTCAATATACACTGTAATATAATATCTTTAATCTCATTTAGTCTCCCCTTATAATCGTTATTTGCCTCAGCTGACAGGGAAGGGTGCCAGAGTATAAAGGCTTTCAAAACCCCACAAGATTTTCATCTCTTAATACGGTTTTCTTTCTGTTTTAATAGCTGACACGTTGTCCCTTGGCTCATACCATCCTTAGTGTAGTACTCAAAGGGGCTGTATTGGCAGTTTTCACATCATTAAATCTGCCAGATAACAGGGCTAATTGCAAGACTGGGCCTTGGCTCTTGTTTGTGTCACTTTGTGCATTCAAAAGAATACAACTTTATATGTCTGTGTGTGTGAGAGTATTGTTATATGAAATAGGAAAACCGAGGTTATACAGAAACTACAACTTTACATTTATTTCTAAAATATTTTAAAGAACTATGTCATTCAAAAAATGCACCTTTATACTATTCTCAGGTTAATATTTGCTTGGAATACATTATATAGCTAGCATTTATTTAGTGTTTAATGCCACTAGTAGTGTAATGGTAAATGTCCAGCGTCAGATTACTGAGATATTAAATGTATCTGCACCAACATCATCCTGAGAGACTCACACGTACCCACGGGTATTGGTCATGTTACATGGGCAGTTCTTGTTGCACTTGAGGCCATACAGACCCTCAGGACAGACGCGATCTTCGCAGAGAATGCCCTTAAATCCAGGCTCACACAGGCATGCCCCATTGATGTGGTAACACTTTGCCCCATTCTGACAGTCACATCTCTCTGCACACTGGAAACCATAGGTACCCACAGGGCACTCTTCTTGGCATCTGTAGGGCATAGAAATAAGCAAAACTCACCAAACTGAAGGATTCAAACAAGACACAGATACTATCAATCTTATCTACAGATTACAGGAAGAATGGTCCTCAATCGTCAAGGTGTAATCACGTTATTATACAATACCACCAATGTGTAAATTTAGGATCTGGTACAACAGCACAAATTATACTTTTTTTGTTGGAGGGCCGGTATTTATTCTGCATGGCAGTGTCAATCTTAGTTTTAGTATCTTAATGTCAATCTCCAGGGCAATACTTTTACTACTTGGCAGTGCCAATCTGACTTTTGTAACACACATATACTGTACACACTACTTCAGGATTACAGATCTGCCCGGAAGCTGGCAATATGAACTGAGAATTAAAAAGTTCATTTAAATGTAAACAACATTGGCAAATCAAAGTTTAACATGTTTTATCTTCAAACTTTGAGGTATAAACAATGTCAGCTAGTACCTTGATATACTTAAAGGGACAGTCAACACCAAAATTGTTATTGTTTAAAAAGATAGATAATGCCTTTACTACCCATTCTGCACAACAAACATTGTTATATTAAAGGGACACTAAACCCAAACAATTTCTGTCATGATTGAGATAGAGAAAACAATTTTAAACAACATTCCAATTTACTTCTATTATCTAATTTGCTTCATTCTTTAGACATCCTTTTTAGAAGAAATAGCAATGCACATGGGTGAGCCAATCACACAAGGCATCTGTGTGCAGCCACCAATCAGCAGCTACTAAGCCTATCTAGATATGCTTTTCAGCAAAAGATAACAGGAAATTAAGCAAATTAGATAATAGAAGTAAATTAGACGGTTGTTTAAAAATGCAAGCTCTTTCCAAATCATGAAAGAAAAAATGTGGGTTTCATGTCCCTTTAATATACTTTATAACATTTAAACCTCTAAATGTCTTCTTGTTTCTAAGCC
The DNA here is from genome assembly GCF_027579735.1 of Bombina bombina. NCBI lineage: Eukaryota > Metazoa > Chordata > Amphibia > Anura > Bombinatoridae > Bombina > Bombina bombina. The sequence goes on along the minus strand of NC_069504.1, from coordinate 904,541,946 downwards.
ACTATAGACAGTCTCTTATCATTGCTAATTCATGTGGGCCATATAGATAACATTGTGCACCCAACCGTGGAGTTATGGCTGACACTGCACTAATTGGCTAAAATGCAAGTCAATTGATAAAAAAATAAATAGCCATGTGATCAGGGGACTGCCAGAAAATGCTTAGATACAAGGTAATCATAGAGGTAAAAGGTATGTTAAAGGGCCACTGTAAGTAAATATTTTCTATGCCTGTTACTAACTAACTACCCCAAATACGCTTTTTATCAATAGCATTTCATTAACATATCTCTACCGTATATCAGAAATCTTGTCTGCACATTTAATTGTTTTCCAAACCCACTCTGTGGGTAGCCTTTGCTCTGTACCAATCAGTTTACAATACCTAGGTTTCAAAATGGCGCTTTAAACACAAAGTTATTGGTTTAAGTATTTTGAACACTCAGTGCTAAAAATAGTGGGCAGGATAACGTGACATCATCGGTGAATAAAAGATATAACTTTTAGAACGTTATGAAACTTCGTTTTGGAGAAAATATAGTTCAGTAGGTTTTAATTAATGTTTATTAACTTTAATATGTTAGTTGTTTAGCTTAAAAATTATAACAGAAAGTAATCCTTTAATATAACTGTGCTGGTTATGCAAAACTGGGGAATGGGTAATAAATTGATTATTTATCTTTTTAAACAATAAAAAAATTGGAGTAGACTGTCCCTTTAATCAGACAGTTACTGCAAATGTAAATATATTCAGGTTTGGGTTCAACCTCCTATTTTACTGTACATGCAGGAACATAAGACATTTTAAACTATAAAGCATTTTACTCCTACAATGATATATCTTTCTGATAATAAAGAGTTACTGTTTTATCAGATAACATTATGTGATGAGACAACAGTATCACAGTATGTCACAAAAAGAGCACAGGAATATGTTATACAGAAACAGTATCAAAGTATACCAGAAACAAAAAGTATCACATTATTCTGTGAGCTAAAGTGACATTTAATTCATCCATTACATATTATTTGACATATAATTTATTACATTTGATTATTATGCAGTCACTATGTGGGGTGTTGCAGGGTTGTTGATCTGTAATCTCAGTCTGCAAATGAAAACTATCATTTTCAGAGGAAAAATTGCTGGAATAGCAGATATAATAAATAAAGAAAATACATAACAAAGTTGTCCTACTAAGAATAATTAAAAATAATATGGGGAATTATATTTCAAATTTAATGTCAGTTTAACAGTCTCATGGTATGTCATGCAGAAATGAAATACATCTATTAGATAAAGGTCACCATATGTCACCAGGATCAGGGTATGTCCAGATACCCATATCATGATATCTCCAGCAATATCATGGCCTGTCATGAAATGGAACATCATGTTATGCTATGAGACAGTAATATCATTGTATGTTGTAAGATTACAATATTATGGCATGTCATGAAACAAGAGTATCATGGTATTACTAGACATAGCAGTATCACATGGTCCTAGATTCATTAAAACACACTTGTGAAAATTGTGTAATTCAAAAATATTTGTGCCCATCCCTCGTCACATTGGCGAGTTGTGAATCATTCTATTATCATTGAAAGAGCATTATCCAATGTGAATGATACTAGGATACAAAACCCCACTCAAAACGTCACAGAACAAACAAACGGCTAGATTATGAGTTGTGCGTTAGGGTAAAAAAGCAGCGTTAAGAGGTCCTAACACTGCTTTTTTACGCCCGCTGGTATTACAAGTCTTGAAGGTTTAGGGTCACCGCACACTTCTTTGGCCTTATCGCAAAACGACTTACGTAAACTTCGTAAAGTCTTTTTTTCTATGGGACTTCCATAGCGCTGATATTACGAGTCTGTCCTGGGAGGCCAAAAAGTGAGCGGTACACCCTCCACCTCCAAGAGTCCTAACGCATTTAAAAGTCAGTAGTTAAGAGTTTTATGGTACAATGCCGTAACATAAAACTCATAACTAAAGTGCTAAAAAGTACACTAACACCCATAAACTACCTATTAACCCCTAAACCGAGGCCCTCCCGCATCGCAAACACTATAATAAATATTTTAAGCCCTAATCTGCCGCTCCGGACACCGCCGCCACCTACATTATATTTATTAACCCCTAATCTGCCGCCCCCAATGTCGCCGCAACCTACCTACACTTATTAACCCTTAATATGCCGCCCCCAACGTCGCCGACACTATAATAAACATATTAACCCCTAAACCGCAGCACTCCCGCCTCGCAAACATTAGTTAAATATTATTAACCCCTAATCTGCCGTCCCTAACATCGCCGCCACCTACCTACATTTATTAACCCTTAATCTGCCGCCCCACAACGTCGCCTCCACTATACTAAATGCATTAACCCCTAAATCTAAGTCTAAAAAAGTTACATTGTATCTAGCTTAGGGTTTATTTTTATTAAACTATTTAATAACTACCTAGCTAAAATAAATACAAAAGTACCTGTAAAATAAAACTTAACCTAAGTTACAATAACACCTAACACTACACTATAATTAAATAAATTAACTAAATCAAATACAATTACCTAAATTAAATTAGCTAAAGTACAAAAAATCCCACTAAATTACAGAAAATAATAAACACATTACAGATATTTAAACTAATTACACCTAATCTAATAGCCCTATCAAAATAAAAAAAGCCCCCCAAAATAAAAAAAACCCCTAGCCTAAACTAAACTACCAATAGCCCTTAAAAGGGCATTTTTGATTACTTTGGGGCAATGCCCCGCAAAAGGCCCTTTTAAGGGCTATTGGTAGTTTAGTTTAGGCTAGGGTTTTTTTTTTATTTTGGGGAGGCTTTTTTTATTTTGATAGGGCTATTAGATTAGGTGTAATTAGTTTAAATATCTGTAATTTGTTTATTATTTTCTGTAATTTAGTGTTTGTTTTTGTACTTTAGCTAATTTAATTTAGTTAATTTATTTAATTATAGTGTAGTGTTAGGTGTTAGTGTAACTTAGGTTAGGTTTTATTTTACAGGTACTTTTGTATTTATTTTAGCTAGGTAGTTATTAAATAGTTAATAACTATTTAATAACTATTCTACCTAGTTAAAATAAATACAAACTTGCCTGTAAAATAAAAATAAACCCTAAGATAGCTACAATGTAACTATTAGTTATATTGTAGCTATCTTAGGGTTTATTTTACAGGTAAGTATTTAGTTTTAAATAGGAATAATTTAGTTAATGATAGTAGTTTTATTTAGATTTATTTAAATTATATTTAAGTTAGGGGTTAGACTTAGATTTAGGGGTTAATAACTTTAATATAGTGGCGGCGACGTTGGGGGCGGCAGATTAGGGGTTAACAAATGTAGGTAGGTGGCGGCGATGTTAGGGACGGCAGATTAGGGGTTAATAATATTTAACTACTGTTTGCGAGGCAGAAATGCGTCGGTTTAGGGTTAATATGTTTATTATAGTGGCGGCGACGTTGGGGGCGGCAGATTAAGGGTTAATAAGTGTAGGTAGGTTGCGGCGACATTGGGGACGGCAGATTAGGGGTTAATAAATAGTATGTAGGTGTCGGCGATGTTGGGGGCAGCAGATTAGGGGTTAATAAGTATAATGTAGGTGTCGGCGATGTCGGGGACGGCAGATTAGGGGTTAATAAGTGTAAGATTAGGGGTGTTTAGACTCAGAGTTCATGTTAAGGTGTTAGGTGTAGACATAACTTTTATTTCCCAATAGGAATCAATGGGGCTGCGTTAGTGAGTTTTACGCTGCTTTTTTGCAGGTGTTAGACTTTTTCTTAGCCGGCTCTCCCCGTTGATTTCCTATGGGGAAATCGTGTACGAGCACGTACGACCAGCTCACCGCTGACTTAAGCAGCGCTGGTATTGGAGTGCGGTAATGAGCAAAATTTTGCTCAACTCTCACTTCTTGTCTTTTAACGACGGGTTTCTGAAAAGTCGTAATACTAGCGCTGAATGTAAGTGAGCGGTGAGACAAAACTGCTCGCTAACACCGCATAGCCTCTAACGCAAAACTCGTAATCTAGGCCTAAGTGAATAAAAAAATGGCTATAAAACAGCCAAGGTTAAAGGGACAGTCTACCATAGAATTGTTATTGTTCTAAAATGTAGATAATCCCTTTATTACCCATTCCCCAGTTTTGCATAACCAACACAGTTATATTAATATAATTTTTACCTCTGTGATTACCTTGTATCTAGGAACCTTCTTCCAGCCCCCTGATCACATGACTGTGACTGTTTATTATCTATTGTCTTAAATTTAGCATTGTTTTGTGCTAAATCTTAAATAACTTTCTGTGCCTGAACACAGTGTTATCTATATGGCCCACGTGTACTTTCTGTCTCTTTGTGTTGAAAAGAGATTTACAAAGCATGATAAGTGATAAGAGGCAGCCCTCAAAGGCTTAGAAATTAGCATATGAGCCTACCTAGGTTTAGTTTAAACTGAGAATACCAAGAGAAAAAAGCAAATTTGATGATAAAAGTAAATTGGAAAGTTGATTAAAATTAAAAGTCCTATCTGAATAATGAAAGTTTAATTTATACTAGACTGTCCCTTTAAAATATGCACAAAAAGACATCACTAAAAGCCGACATTTAACATTGCACAAGCATTTCTAGTGAAATGCTTGTGCAATGCTGCCCCCTGCTTACTGGCGGGCCAATCGGCCACTAGCAGGGGGTGTCAATCATCCCAATCGTATCATGTAACTATAAATATTAATATCAGGAACGCCCACTAACAAAACTGCTCAACATATACTGTGAGTAAAGGGCAATGCTCAAAGTATTTCTCACCTGATCCAGCCTTTACGACAGCGCCCTTTGGTAACCTCACAAGCATCTATGAATCAAGCTTAATATATTATTAGATAATGATATCAAAGGTATTTTATGGGATAAGGGTAGGCTGACCATATTGCCGCTTTAAAAAGGGACACATATGAAAAATACATATGTCAGGGCTGTTTAAAGAAATGGTTTTGTATAAGAACCATCACATATGTATTTTTCATATGTGTTCCTTCTTAAAGCGCCAATATGGTCAGCCTAGATAAGGGGCTCACCTTTGTCGAACAAAAAACAATGCTCTACTTGTGAGACCTCAGTAGAGTGAAACTTACGTCAATATATTATAGCAACATGAATATTTCCAGTAAATAGAACATAATATGGAAAAAAAACAAGTTTTACTCCATTTTGTTTTGTCGTTACAATTGATTATTTATGGTCGTGTCTAAATAAATTCATAAAATCTGAACTTCAGGATCCAGAATGTTTTTCTCTGTAAGCGCCGCTTTGTGCGAATTTGAGCTATTGACAAGGTGCATATGTGCTGAGGATCAGCCGCTGTGTCTCTTGTACTTCCTGTGTGCAACGTGCCTATCACACCAGCCTGGCTCATTCTGTCTGATCAGGGAGTATGACCAGTACAGCGTTTGCCTGCTGAGATCTGGCACAGATACACAGCCCTGGCTCTGTCTAACACTGCACTGTTTGGGGACACTGCGAACAGAAAGCACATTTAGTAATTTAACCCTTGGTGTAGCTACAAATCTCTTACGGCTGCCTGCAATAAGTCTTATATTTCTTTATTTTTGACTGCTTCAAAAAAGCAGCTTGATGTGCTTGTCTCTTGCAAATTAATTATTTTCAATGATAAAAACTATTTAAAGGGACACTGTACCCAAATTTTTTCTTTTGTAATTCAAATAGAGCATGCAATTTTAAGCAACTTTCTAATTTACTCCTATTATCAATTTTTCTTCGTTCTCTTGTTATCATTATTTGAAAAAGAAGGCATCCAAGCTTTTTTTTTGTTTCAGACTCTGGACAGCACTTTTTTATTGGTGGATGAATTTATCCACCAATCAGCAAGGACAACCCAGGTTGTTCACCAAAAATGGGCCGGCATCTAAACTTACATTCTTGCATTTCAAATAAAGATACCAAGAGAATAAAGAAAATTTGATAATAGGAGTAAATTAGAAAGTTGCTTAAAATTTCATGCTCAATCTGAATCACGAAAGAAAAAAATTTGGGTACAGTGTCCCCTTTAAAGGGACATAAAACCTATTTTTTTTCTTTCATGATTTAGATGAAACATAACATTTTAAACAACTTTTAATTGACTTCTATTTTAAAATGTTCTTTGTTTTCTTGTTATCCTTTGTAGAAAAGCAGAACTGCAAGCTCAAGTGTGTGCACGTGTCTGCAGCACTATATGGCAACAGTTTTGCAACAATGCTATACATTAGCAGGAACACTAGATGGCAGCACTATTTCCTGTCATGTAGTGCTTCAGGCATGTGCACGCTACCTACCTAGGTATCTATTTAACAAAGAACAACATGAGAATGAAATAAATTTGATAATAGAAGAAAATTTGAAACTTTTTACAAATTGTTATCATTATCTGAATCATTAAAGAAAATTTTGGGGTTTAATGTCCCTTTAAATGTCACTAATAAACATTCACCACCTAAAAGACACCCATAATCCTTATTTTCTTGAGCTTAACAAAAACTACTTTTCAAGTTTGAGAATGTGTGTTCCTGTTCACAACAGAGCTATTGTAGTTGACCTTACAGCGAGTTAGTAGTTAAAGGGGCATTAAAGTCACACTCTAAACTCTGTGCAGGATGGCTAGTGACGAGACTATACAGTGCCATGGGCATCTCTGAGCAGCGGAGCAGGAGGAAAACTGCATTCTGGAGATGGAACTCTCTGAGACGTTAGGACAGGAAGTTAATGGTCCTCACAACACACTGCAGCCCTCTCTGGCAATCAAGGGGTTAGAGTGTACCCCAATCCATAACCCTAACCCAATCCCTAACCTCCAAAGCTAATCCCAACCCCTAACACTAACCAAGAATGCCAATGGTAACACAATACCTAACTGCAACTATTAAAGGGACATGAAACCCAAGCATTTTCTTTTATGATTCAGATAGATTGTGGGGTTTTAAAAAACTTTCCAATTTACTTCTATTATCAAATCTACTTCATTATATTGGTATCCTTTGTTGAAGGAGCAACTGTGCACTACTGGAGCTAGCTGAACAAATCTGATGCACCAATAACAGATAGATCAGCATGCTAATGCACTGTGGTTGAGCTCTGTAGCAACCCGAGGGTTGCAGGTACGATTCCCGGTGAGGTCCACTTAGCCTTTCATCCTTCTGAGGTCGATAAAATGAGCAGCGCCTTAAGACCCTTACGGGTGATTAGCCGCGCTTTACAAGTACCGAATACATACAATACAATGAGAAAATGAAGAGAGGCATTTGTGTGCAGCAACCAATCAGCTACTAGCTCACTGTAATGCATTGCTGCCCCTGAGCCTACCTAGATATGCTTTTCAATAATGTATACCAAGAGAATGAAGCAAATTACATAACAGAAGTAAATTAGAAAGTTATTTACAATCACATTCGCGGGGAGGAACTTCCGGGTAGTGTTCCTGATAGGACGCTTTCCTACGTGCTGCTTTAGTTTTCCAGCAATAACTCTAAAATATTGCTATATCACAAAATCATTTAGAAGAATCTTACACAGCATTGAACTCCACATTTGATAGCAATCAAAACAAGATCTTTCTACCTGGAATCGCTGTTGGCATCAGTGCCCGGAGCTGTCGCAACATCACAGCACTAACTATACCCCCCGGCGGGCTGCTTTGGGCCTGTCGTTAAGTGGCACACAGTGTGTCTGATACTATACTATATCCTATTCTTAACACTTGCAGCAAATGAGCATTGCAGTTCCATGTGGAGATGGCAAACTATTTTTCTCCTAGAGATCAACAGGCTTTTAACCTCACATCATGCTGCATTTGAGCAGATCCTCATGGCTAACGATTGCTCCACGCAACCACATTTGAAACACGGGGATGGCCACGATGGGGACCTGAAGCAACACCGATTATTTGCAGTACACGGCGAAACTAACCTAGCAGCTGACACCACGGTCTTGATTGATGAAACTAGGATCTTGGAGCCTCTGGCTTGCTATAATGGTGAGGAGCAATGTGCAACACCCCCTATCCCTGATAAGGAGACTAATATAGCAGAAGCGGAATTGGGGAATCTAGTTGGAGACGTTCCCCCGAATCTCAACTTACCTATTCAGTCTGCATCCTTAGGGGCTTTGCCCCCCAACCTTCAGCTAATAGTGATCATGGATGAGCGATCGCAGTGTTGCGGTGACCACGTGGGGCCTCTGCTGGCGGAGATCCCTGCTGTCATTCTTTCAGCTCCCTCAGATTACTTGGCACAGCTCTACGAGCTTACAGGTATAGTGCAGGGTTCAGATCTTCCACCGCTCTCATACCGCAATGCTTCTGGTACATCCCAGTCAATACAAGGTGATATGGCCCCGATGCAAAGACTTAACTCTTACACCGCAACTCTCCTGGTACTTTTCAGTTAGCACAAGGGGACATTGCTTCAATGTAAAGACTCATCTTATGTTTGGGTTACATAAAATCAAGCAGCCTGGTCAGCAGATTAGGAGAGGGATAGCCTAATGTGACTACTGTTACAATATTGACTACATTTTTACAATCTGGGGTCTCTGTGGACTTTGGACTTAAAGTATTATACAGTTTGATTGTTTTTGAATTTGTCCAAGGATTATCTAGGATGATTATTGCAAGTTTAAGGCTTATGATTTATAGTCCTTATTTTTTCAAGTTATGTTTTCTCTCTTTGTACTCTGGACTATAAATGCAATGTTTGTGTGTTTTTTTTTTTATTGTACCTTGCCTAGGAGGAATTGAATCTCTAACTTACTGCCACATCTAACTTGTTACACTCTTAAATTACTATTGATTACTGGGATTTACTTGGGAGTGATAGTTTGCCCACCTTATTCTCAACTATGTATGCAGTACCTCTTAGCTACTCTAGTTATGTCTTGCTGCCTACGGCCGGGGGGCGTGACATGTATATAGGTCACACAAATTTTAAATTTACTTTAAATTTACTATGAGCTATGTTATAACGACATTATAGCTGCTTATCTATCTATCCTACCATGCTATTCAAGTGCAACCCCTCTTGGTACGAACCATAGTTCTGGCTCCCTTCTTATCTGGCACCTACCTTAGATTATTATTTTCTCCACAGGACCTGTACGTATCTATAATTATTTCCCATATGCTCAAGAAATTTGCTGCAACCTTATATTGAGAGTTAATAAGAGATCACATAAAAATTAGAAAAATGAGGTGTGCATTGTGAGGCCCAAAAGTGGTCTCCTTAAGTTCAGTCACCTTCTATTTCTATACTTGTTTCACATCTTTGAGGCCCAAGAGTGACCTCCTATCTTACATTTAGAAGGTTTGCGTTTTGAAAGACGATCTATTTCATTACCAATTATTGTACTTACCACACGTGATGTACCATGGAGTTTACTTTAATGTTGAAATAACTATATTGTTTTCTTGTATTTCTCGTACTATGTTATATGTCTTGAAAGTAACCTCAATAATAAAAAAAAAAATCACATGCGCTACCTGAATCAATAAATAAATGTATAGGTTTCATGTCCCTTTAACAGTCACGCTTAAAGGACCAGTATATGCAATATATTTGCATAATCAACAAATGCATGATAAAAAGACAATGCAATAGCACTTAGTCTGAGTAGTAGATTTTTTTCTGACAAATTAGTTATTTCTAATTTCCACTCCTCCTGTATCATGTGACAGCCATCAGCCAATCACAAATGCATAAACATATATTCTGTAAATTCTTACAAATACTCAGTAGGAGCTGGTGGCTCAAAATGTGTTAATATAAACAGACTTTGTACATTTTGTTAATGGAAGTACATTGCAAAGTTATTTAAAATTGTATGAATCAGGAAAGATTCATTTCGATTTGAGCGTCCCTTTAACATCTAATCAAAATGGCAAAAAAGAAAGAGGGCGCCTCATAGTGTGGTGTGTTCCCAATACGGAGATAAGGTATAAAATAGCAAGGCTTACCGGAAGATGTTGCACCGTGCTCTGACTGGTGCTAGCAGGCAGACTAACGCTCAACAGTGGTTAGTACACTGAGGCAGGATGATGTCCGACCCAATAGTCAGCTGTTCCAGGGAATCCTCAGTGGTGATATCTGCCGTGATTCAATTTGAACCGCTCTGCGGGAATCGGTTGTGAGTTGCGGTATAACTTGGAGTGCACTAAGCGTACTCAAAGAAGAAAAGGACAACTTCCAAAATATAAAATGTAAAAACAACGCTTTAATCTGTACTTGCAACGCGTTTCTCGACCATTCATACAGGTCGTTTCTTCAGGCAATACAAAACGAATAAAAGAGTATCTTCATTGACAACATTAAATACACTTGTGGTTAAAAAACGGAAGTTGTCACAATTAAAACAAACCAATAGTAGCAATAGTTAGATCTACAAGTATGCAAAACCTTTCCAGTCAAACATATCTCAGGTGTCATTAATTGGTTTAGTTATTTCCAAAGGAGGACTTAACCCTATATGTACTTAATGTGAAAACATTTCTTAAGTAAATTGTTATTAAAACAGATAGTTGTCAGTGTTGTCTGCGTTATTATTTAAGTCTATCTCAATAAAGATTCAACAATAAAAATGTGTCTAAAAAATAAATTGTGTTACATTTGTTCCAAAATGAATACAACGTAGAAACAAATTTAAACCTAACTGATTTGTAATATGTATGTAGGAATATACAGTAGTTGATATTAAACAACATGAGAGACTTGTATATTCATGATCAAAGTAAAAGAAGGGATAGTTCTTTTACTGTCTTTTCCATATCTAAGAGTTGAGTTCTTTCAAAGATATGAAACTATCAAATAACATTTTGCAGCGTGTAATCGCAACCTTTGTAATATATGTTGTATGTAGGAATATAGTTGATATTAAACCACATAAAAAAACTTGTATATTCGTGATTAAAATGAAAGAAGGAATAGTTCCTCATTATTTTTTCATATCAAAGTGTTAAAATACATGAAACTGCCAAATAACATTTTGCAGCGTGTAATCGCAACAATGTCTGATTCGAATGTGCATATTCATAATTGTACCTAAGGTCAACATAGTTTTCATGAGGTTCAAAATATCGTCCCATTTCTATATTCCCTATTAAAGGAATATTATCAATGACCATATAAAATACAAGGAGATCACGTAACCACACTCAAAATGTATTTAAAAGGACAATTTTTGGTAAACAATCTACAAATGAACAATAAGGATATATGTTATATCTGCGATATCCTTAAATTAACATAATTATGTGAAATGCGGTAAAGGACAATAATATTAACCGGTGTAAGCTGAGTGTGACCAGAGACGATGATATTTTTTGGTATGAGCTGGTTATCTGTCAGGATGTAAAGTATTGTGACCAAAAAAGGGGAGTGACCAATTCAAAAAAGAATTCCGATTGAGTGACCAATAAGCTATCTGTGAAGAATTGACTAGTGTAAATTTCCGTTGGAATAAACTATGCGTGTGATCCAAAAATGAGGATAAATTATGTCATGAAAACGCATGGTCGTATGTGTAATATGCATGAGACTAATTAATTGGGATTCTTTCTTGTAAACTCATATGTGCATCAAGATAGTGTAGTGCCAAAAAGTGATGAGAAAGTGTAGGTGTGTGTGTGTAGAAATGTGTGAGTGTGTGTATCAGCATTAGTGTTATCAGCATTAGTGTTTCCCAATGTAAAATGTGATGAGTAAGTGTATGGATAATATTATTGAAGTATTGTTCTCATGTCTCTATAAGTGTTGATTCTATGAAGATATATTATCAATGTGGGATGGTGAATGAGATGGAGAGTGATGAGATGCTGCTAGATCTGTCAATTAAAGGCCGCTAAATCCAAATTTGCGTTTAGACCAGAGGGGTAAAATGTTTTTAATTTATAGATCCAATATGTTTCTTGTTGTCTTAGTTTCTTTAACCTGTTATAATCAGAGGATTTTGGCACAAAATATATGGGGTGGTATTTAAAAATGTAAGGATTATCATTGTGTTTATGTAGACAGTGGTTGGGAATACTGTGTTTGATTTTGTTTGTTTTTTTGCAATTTCGGTGATGTTCGCCCCATTTAGTTCTAACTTTTCTTGAGGTGCGACCTACATATTGTAGGCCGCAAATGCATTCTATTAAATACATCACAAAAAGAGAGTCACAATTGAAAAAAACCTGAAATGGGAAATGATTCCCCAGTGGTTGTGGATTTAAAGGTCTTTAGGTTAGATTTAATAAATTTACACAAGTTGCATCCAGTTTTACCACATCTGTAGACTCCCTGTAGACCAAAAATACCTTTCTTTATTTTGTTAAGTTCTTTAGTATTTTGTTTAACATGTTTAACTTTTTTTACTGGGAGCTAATTTGTTTCTCAAAGTGGGCGCTCTTCTGTAAACTATTTTGGGTTTATCCTTTACAAGGGTACGGCCATGGGGACCAGGTTTGCCCCCAGTGTCCCAAATCTCTTTATGGGACTGTTTGAAGAGAGATACATTTACCATCGAAATTTGGGGTGAACCTGGTCTTCTATGGCCGATACATAGATGATTTAATTTTTATTTGGGATGGGGACAGAACCTTAGCAGATCGATTCATTACTCACCTTAACCAGAACAATATGGGCCTCAGTTTCACTGCTAACATACAAACACATTCCATAGTTGGGGTACAAACAACATGATAACTTCTAAAACTTTTTTAAGGATGTGGACAGTAACAGTTTTTGGGAATATAATAGCAATCATCACAAAAGCTGGATACATAATGTTCCATATAGCCAATTTAGAAGGATAAGGAGGAATTGTACAGAATTAAATGATTTTCTTGAACAGAGCCAAATTTTTTATGGTAGATTTTTAGAAAAAGGCTATCCCCCAAGTCTATTGGACAGAACCCTATTTAGAACTAGGAATCTCAATAGAAATAAAATCTTACAAACTAGCAGAAAACAGAGTACCAATTTAGAGCTTGAGACCAATGAGGGGGATATTATGTTTATAACTCAATACAACAACTACTTTCACAAAATGCAGCAAATTATAAACAAACATTGGCACATAATCCAAAGAGATCCCATACTTAAAAATATTGTAAATGATAAACCCAAAATAGTTTACAGAAGAACGCCCACTTTGAGAAACAAATTCGTTCCCAGTAAAAAAGTTAAACATGTTAAACAAAATACTAAAGAACTTAACAAAATAAAGAAAGGTATTTTTGGTCTACAGGGAGTCTACAGCTGTGGTAAAACTGGATGCAACTCGTTTAAATTTATTAAATCTAACCTAAAGACCTTTAAATCCACAACCACTGGGCAATCATTTCCCATTTCAGGTTTTTTCAATTGTGACTCTCTTTTTGTGATTTATTTAATAGAATGCATTTGCGGCCTATAATATGTAGGTCGCACCTCAAGAAAAGTTAAACCTAGATGGGGAAACATCACCGAAATTGCAAAAATTGCAAAAAAAAACAAAATCAAGCATAGTATTCCCAACCACTGTCTAAATAAACACAATGGTAATCCTTACATTTTAAAATACCACCCCATAGATTTTGTGCCAAAATCCTCTGATTATAACAAGTTAAAGAAACTAAGACAACAAGAAACATATTGGTTCTATAAATTAAAAACATTATACCCCTCTGGTCTAAACGCAAATTTGGATTTAGCGGCCTTTAATTGACAGATCTAGCGGCATCTCATCACTCTCCATCTCATTCACCATCCCACATTGATAATATATCTTCATAGAATCAACACTTATAGAGACATGAGAACAATATTTCAATAATACTGTCCATACACTTACTCATCACATTTTACATTGGGAAACACTAATGCTGATAACACTAATGCTGATACACACACTCACACATTTCTACACACACACACCTACACTTTCTCATCACTTTTTGGCACTACACTATCTTGATGCACATATGAGTTTACAAGAAAGAATCCCAATTAGTTAGTCTCATGCATATTACACATACGACCATGCATTTTCATGACATCATTTATCCTCATTTTTGGATCACACGCATAGTTTATTCCAACGGAAATTTACACTAGTCAATTCTTCACAGATAGCTTATTGGTCACTCAATCGGAATTCTTTTTTGAATTGGCCACTCCCCCTTTTTTGGTCACAATACTTTATATCCTGACAGATAACCAGCTCATACCAAATAATATCATCGTCTCTGGTCACACTCAGCTTACACCGGTTAATATTATTGTCCTTTACCGCATTTCACATAATTATGTTAATTTAAGGACATTGCAGATATAACATATATCCTCATTGTTCATTTGTAGATCGTTTACCAAAAATTGTCCTTTTAAATACAGTTTGCACCAGAGTGTGGTTACGTGATCTCCTTGTATTTTATATGGTCATTGATAATATTCCTTTAATACGGAATATAGAAATTGGACAATATTTTGAACCTCATGAAAACTATGTTGACCTTAGGTACAATTATGAATATGCACATTCGAATCAGACATTGTTGCGATTACACGCTGCAAAATGTTATTTGGCAGTTTCATGTCTTTGAAAGAACTTAACACTTTAATATGAAAAAATAATGAGGAACTATTCCTTCTTTCATTTTAATCACGAATATACAAGTTTTTTTATGTGGTTTAATATCAACTATATTCTTACATAGATACAACATATATTACAAAGGTTGCGATTACACGCTGCAAAATGTTATTTGGTAGTTTCATATCTTTGAAAGAACTCAACTCTTTGATATGGAAAAGACAATAAAAGAACTATCCCTTCTTTTACTTTGATCATGTGGTTTAATATCAACTATATTCCTACATACAACATATATTACAAATCAGTTAGGTTTAAATTGGTTTCTATGTTGTATTTATTTTGGAACAAATGTAACACAATTTATTTTTTAGACACATTTTTATTGTTGAATCTTTATTGCGATAGACTTAAATAATAACGCAGACAACACTGACAACTATCTGTTTTAATAACAATTTACTTAAGAAATATTTTCACATTAAGTACATATAGGGTTAAGTCCACCCTTGGAAATAACTAAACCAATTAATGACACCTGAGATATGTTTGACTGGAAAGGTTTTGCATACTTGTAGATCTAACTATTGCTACTATTGGTTTGTTTTAATTGTGACAACTTCCGTTTTTTAACCACAAGTGTATTTAATGTTGTCAATGAAGATACTCTTTTATTCGTTTTGTATTGCCTGAAGAAACGACCTGTATGAATGGTCGAGAAACGCGTTGCAAGTACAGATTAAAGCGTTGTTTTTACATTTTATATTTTGGAAGTTGTCCTTTTCTTCTTTGAGTACGCTTAGTGCACTCCAAGTTATACCGCAACTCACAACCGATTCCCGCAGAGCGGTTCAAATTGAATCACGGCAGATATCACCACTGAGGATTCCCTGGAACAGCTGACTATTGGGTCGGACATCATCCTGTATATGTGTATTTAATGTTGTCAATGAAGATACTCTTTTATTCGTTGTGTATTGCCTGAAGAAACAACCTGTATGAATGGTCGAGAAACGCGTTATGAGGCGCCCTCTTTCTTTTTTGCCATCTGTTTAGATCTCCCTACACACCGGGTACAAGTGGAGCGGCCTCTCTATCACTGTCCGTATATTGATCACGCTACAGAAGCTGGAGATTTATTTGGCTCTAATGAGAAACGGACTGTGGTAAATTTATACTGCACATATATATCATCCTTTTTTCATTTTCAGTGCGCCCCTTAATTTCCCTTATTAGGATTTTTGCCATCTAATCAAAATGACAATCCCTAGGTAATCCATTCCCTTACTAAAATGACAACCCTTAACCTAATCCCTAACACAGTCCCTTATGATATTCACAGTCCCTAACTCTCAAAACTATCCAACATCTCACCATAATGACAGTCCCTAACCCAAATTCCTAACTGCATCCCTAACTATAATGATAACCCCTAACCGTAACCCTTAACAATAACCACAATGCCCAAACTCAACATTTAACCATAATGACAATTTCTAACCCTAATCCTAACCCCAATCTCTATCCACAACTGCAATCCCTAACTCGTGAACGCCTGAGTGCAATCACAATTTACGCTATAATGATAGCTCTGGTTAACTGTTTCGCAAAACAAAAAAGTGTCACAAAACACAAAATTCCAAAATACAATTACACTCATAATAACACCATCTAATATTTTTTTTTTTTTTTTTTAAACTGCACAAAAAAGTTATAAGAGCTTAAAGATATGAGGTCTCAGGTGTTAGAAAAATAAAAGGCAGGCTTAACATTGAGGCTTTAACATTGAGATACATACATATACATGTCTAAATATGTATATGTATTTATATATATATATATATATATATATGTGTGTATATATGTATTTACAGACATATATACACATATAAACACAAATACATATGTATACATATATGCACATATATAAGTGCATTAGAGCACTTTGCAGTTAAATAGATGAAGACATGAAAAAGCATATTTATGAAATTTTCATATTTAATAAAGTGCTATACTGTGTATTTACTGTAAATATTTCACATTTAAATGTTCTGCACATAGAGTATGTTCAAAGTATTTATAAATAGATATTCCTATATATATCTATATATAATCATGTATATATACAGGTATATATATAGGTATATATATATATATATATATATATATATATATATATATATATAGGTATACATATATATTGTACCAAAATACCATCAGATATATGTAGAAATATGAATTTATGAATAAATAGAACCTATTCCGCAATGTGAAGAACAGGAATGTGACATTCATATTTTCATGTCGTGTTAGCGCACTTGAGAATACGCAGTAGGGTTATGCACAAGTATGTTTTTCCCCCAGTTTTTTTGCACCATTGACTTCTATGGGGGAATAGGTTAACGCAATTGCGATATTAGAAGTACAGCTTTTTGCACGCATCAGGTTAGAGAAAGAACAAAAACTTTTTACTTTCAACCTATGAACGCTAAGTGACACGCGCAAAAACCTTACTTCTAGTGGAGCTAGTGCGTGAGAAGGAGCGTTAAATAATAGTAATCTGGCCCTAAATTAATTGAAAGTGATGCAGCATAACTGCAAAAAGCTGATAATATATCAAATGAACTTGTCTATGTAAAAAATCTGATCTGCATGATGAAAAAAATAACAGCCAGTAAGCTTAATCAATGCTGAGTTCATACTTTGCTTTACAGTGATCTGTGAGATTTCTGAAATCTCACAATATTTTAAAGTAAACTTCCTTAAACTTTGGAGGGAAATAAAGTGACTGTGCCAGCACATCCCAAAGGAAAGCTCCCTTGCATGTCCTGGGACTAGCATCCTGATTAGTTGCATAAATTCCCTTTACAGTGGGATGTGGCTACTGAGTAATTGAGGTAAAATATCTTCCTTTTTTACGTAGTGACGTTCATGTGATATTTTATAGTCAGCTTTTAACAGATATGCTGCATCACTTTCAAGTAATTAAACATTTGGGTATCAAGTCCTTTTAATCTAGGCCAATATAAACGTATGCATAGAGAGAGTCAAACAACATTAATATAGTGTGCTTCTTACTAGCATTCCAGGGCGGAGTTGGGGATTCAATGCAGGCATGTCAGTAATTAATAGAGGTATTCAAGCCCAGCCTCCTCTCAGGTCGACTTTTTACTACATTAAATTAACCCTACCTGCCACCATTATTAAAAATCAACTAGGTGCTTCTGTAAAGCACAAAGGATGCCCTTGCATTTATAAAACAGGAGCTCCCCAAGGAAAAAAGATCTAATAGCTAAATATCATGCAAAAATAAATACAAATAATTCATTCATTCATTAAAAATGCAAGGTAGCCTTTTCTTTTACAAGAAAAAGTAATTTTTCACTTCAATAAGTTTAAAGTTATTGATATTAGTGAATATGTCTTAATCTATATTATACTTGTAGTTTTGCTCTGCAGGCAGCAGTGCCAGGATTTTCTATAAGGCAGACTACTGAGCGATTTCTTTATTTTTGTTTCAGCACACAATCAGTTAAAGGTTCATAGGCTACAAAGATAAAGCAACTGGAAATTAAATATTGACGACTCATGTCCTTTACATAATTAGCTCTCCCCTCCCCCTACAAACAAGCAGTTTCTGCTAAGTTGTTTAGTTAGAGATCAAACCACTCAGCCTGCTAATGAATTTTATACAAACACCCTATTAATGAACACGAGGGATAATCACAAGACGACCAAGCTACGCTCTGCCGCAGCAGGATCAGCCTCATTCTTCACTCGCCAATCACACTCTATTCTGCTGCAGACGGCTCTGTCTATTTACTAAGCTGCAACATCTATAACAAAGATCAAAGCTTTTTCGGCTAATATTAGTAAATACACATACTAGCAAAAAATGATGATTATCAGCAAGGCATATCTCATTTAAATACTAATGTTCAGTAAAGAGGAACATATCTAGTTTTATTAAATGGCAACAAACTTCAGGTACCTGCAAAATGTTGTACTTTCTAATTGTGGTAAAAGGAATCTAATATATTTTATTTAAAGGGACACTGAACCCAATTTTTTTCTTTTGTAATTCAGAAAGAGCATGCAATTTTAAGCAACTTTCTAATTTACTCCTATTATCAATTTTTCTTCGTCTCGTGCTATCATTATTTGAAAAAGAAGGCATTTATTTGGTTTCAGTACTCTGGACAGCACTTTTTTATTAGTGGATGAATTTATCCACCAATCAGCAAGGACAACCCAGGTTGTTCACCAAAAATGGGCCGGCATCTAAACTTACATTCTTGCATTTCAAATAAAGATACCAAGAGAATGAAGAAAATTTGATAATAGGAGTAAATTAGAAAGTTGCTTAAAAATTTAATGCTCAATCTGAATCACAAAAGAAAA
Organism: Bombina bombina; assembly: GCF_027579735.1. NCBI lineage: Eukaryota > Metazoa > Chordata > Amphibia > Anura > Bombinatoridae > Bombina > Bombina bombina. Next base: position 904,522,923 of record NC_069504.1, on the reverse strand, counting down.
ATTTTGGGTACAGTGTCCCTATAATGCAATTTTTAAAAATGTAATAGCAAATGTGTTTTTTATACTTTTACAATTGAGGTGGAAAAAAACACATGTGGTAGTGGGCATGTGATTAAGGAGGCAGGAGAGGTCTGCACACCTTTTTGGTGGTGTCTGATTTGGAAGTGGGGTTAGGGCTTGTGAGCAAAGACAGAGTTGAGCAGCAGAGAGAGAGCAATAGGAAAATAATAGTTGAATATCAAACAGCTAGATTACGAGTTTTGCGTTAGAGGCTATGTGGTGCTAACGAGCAGTTTTCTCTCACCGCTCACTTACATGCAGCGCTGGTATTACGAGTTTTTACAAATTTTGCTCATTACTGCACTCCAATACCAGCGCTGCTTAAGTCAGCGGTGAGCTGGTCGTACGTGGTCGTGCACGATTTCCCTATAGGAATCAATGGGGAGAGCCGGCTGAGAAAAAATCTAACACCTGCAAAAAAGCAGCGTAAAACTCAGTAACGCAGCCTCATTGATTCCTATGGGGAAATAAAATTTATGTCTACACCTAAACACTCTAACATGAACCCGAGTCTAAACACCCCTAATCTTACACTTATTAACCCCTAATCTTCCGCCCTCGACATCGCCGCCACCTGCATTATATTAACCCCTAATCTGCCGCTCCGGACACAGCCGCCACCTACATTATACTTATGAACCCTAATCTGCTGCCCCCAACATCGCCGTCACCTACATTATATTTATTAACCCCTAATCTGCCGCCCCCAATGTCGCCGCCACCTACCTACACTTAGTAACCCTAATCTGCCGTCCCCAACATAATAAACATATTAACCCCTAATCCGCCACACTCCCGCCTCGCAAACAATAGTTAAATATTATTAAGTCTAAATAAAATTACTATCATTAACTACATTATTCCTATTTAAAACGAAATACTTACCTATAAAATAAACCCTAAGCTAGCTACAATATAACTAATAGTTACATTGTAGCTAGCTTAGGGTTTATTTTTATTTTACAGGCAAGTTTGCATTTATTTTAACTAGGTAGAATAGTTACTAAATAGTTATTAACTATTTAATATCTACCTAGCTAAAATAAATACAAAAGAACCTGTAAAATAAAACCTAACCTAAGTTACAATAACACCTAACACTACACTACAATAAAATAAATTAACTAAATTAAATACAATTACCTAAATTAAATTAGCTAAAGTACAAAAACAAACAAACACTAAATTACAGAAAATAAACAAATTACAAGATAGGGGTTAATAAGTGTAGGTAGGTTGCGGCGACATTGGGGGTGGCAGATTAGGGGTTCATAAATATAATGTAGGTTAGCGGCGGAGTCCGGAGCGGCAGATTAGGGGTTACAAATTTAATTTTAGTGTTTGCGATGTGGGAGGGCCTCGGTTTAGGGGTTAATAGGTAGATTATGGGTGTTAGTGTACTTTTAAGCACTTTAGTTATGAGTTTTATGTTACGGCGTTGTACCATAAAACTCTTAACTACTGACTTTTAAATGCGTTAGGACTCTTGACAGGGTAGGGTGTACCGCTCAGTTTTTGGCCTCCCAGGACAGACTCGTAATACCGGCGCTATGGAAGTGCCATAGAAAAAAGACTTCACAAAGTTTATGTAAGTCGTTTTGCGGTAAGGCCAAAGAAGTGTGCGGTGACCCTAAACCTTCAAGACTCGTAATAGCAGCGGGCGTAAAAAAGCAGCGTTAGGACCTCTTAACGCTGCTTTTTTACCGTAACGCACAACACGTGATCTAGCCAAGAGAGTTTTAAAAAGCAGAGACAGGGCTGAACAGCAGAGAGAAAATTGAACAGCAGAGAGATTGCTCAATTATATTATCGTTAATAATTACAAATCTACTTTATTGTAAAGTGACATCTGTAGTAAATATTATATTTATATTATCAAATGTGTGAGAGGAAGAGGAAATACATTTCAAAATATAAAAAAAAACTGGCCATAAAAAAAAGAGTCTTCTGCCTAACCAGCTTGAAAAATCACCAGTTATAACTGGTGGGAATTACAGTTGATTGTGCCTGGTATATATTGTTATCTGTATGTTTTCAGCAATGTTGCATGTGAAGTTGTTAATGAATAACAGTGGATAATAGTAGGTTATAAATTTTATACATTATTTAATTTAAAATAAATTATTTGAAATGCTACAACCAAAACCCAGTCTAATAATTCATCCTTTTTGTTTTGAGTATGTTGCATGTTGCTGATGAAGTTTCCCTTTTTATTTTACTCAGATCTGGTCACCCTAGTCTAGTAAAGAAAATCAAAGGAACTTCAAATGATCCTTGTGAATTGGGATATGCAAATAAGAATCTTTTAATCTATTGTAAACATAAACTGACCCTGCACTAAAGGAAAAATAGTGTGATTGGCTTACATTTTGAAGTTGTGAACCTTTAAAATTTTGTTAAGAGACCCAGAATAGGTAAAATAGTAGCCTTCTTTTGGGGAGCCAAGAAGAAGCTGGAGTACCACCCTTGACCCTTTTCTGGTACATGTACTGGGGGATAACTATTTTTCCCTATTGGTCCATCACACAAGAAAGCCCTTGTCTGGATTGGCTCTCAGCCACACATTAAAGAAGAAATCTTACTTGAGGTGGTCTGGATTAAAAAATTATAATCTGTCCTTTAGACACAATCTCTAACACCCAAGGGTCCATGATAGAAATTTCCCACACCTCTTGAAAAATTAATCCCCCCTCACCCCATTGAAACTCCCCAAACGGGGGTGTTGGCGCACATCCACATCCAAAAAAAGACAATTGGCATTTTAGTCACACAAGATTTGGCCTAGTTATCAAGCCGTCAACCTCAAATACACTGGAATTCCGCAGCGTATTTGTGGCGAGGCTGATTCGCCTTAGTTATCAAAGGCTCGAGACCGGCAAAAGTAGAATTTTGTGACGTAAACTTCGATCCGCCGGACTCCACAGATCGATTCTTACGTCACTCCAGATGTTCCGCACACAAGTGCGGCACAATCTCACTACTTTTGCTAGTTATCAAAAAACTAGCAGGTACGCTCGGCACTTTTACGGCCCAGCGTACCTGGTTTTCAAACCGCCACCCCTGGAGGTGGCGGATCCCATAGGAATCAATGGGAGTCTGACCATAGCGAAAGTACAAGTTCGCTGCTGACAGACATCCCATTGATTCCTATAGGAGCTGTCTACACCTAACACCCTAACATGTACCCCGAGTCTAAACACCGCTAATCTGACCCCCCCTACACTGCCGCAACTAAATAAAGTTATTACCCCCTAAACCGCCGCTCCCGGAGCCCACCGCAAGCTACTCTATACATATTAACCCCTAAACCGCCGCTCCCGGAGCCCACCGCAACTATAATAAATGTATTAACCCCTAAACCGCCGCTCCCTGAACCCGCCGCAACCTATATTAAATGTATTAACCTCTATCCTGCCCCCCCTACACCGTCGCCACCTATAATAAATTTATTAACCCCTAATCTGCCCCCCCTACACCGTCGCCACCTATAATAAATTTATTAACCCCTATCCTGCCCCCCACTACGCCGCCGCCACTGTAATAAAATTATTAACCCCTAAACCTAAGTCTAACCCTAACCCTAACGCCCCCCTAACTTAAATATTAATTAAATAAATCTAAATAAATTAACTCTTATTAACTAAATGAATCCTATTTAAAACTAAATACCTTTAAAATAAACCCTAATATAGCTACAATATAAATAATAATTATATTCTAGCTATCTTAGGATTTATATTTATTTTACAGGTAACTTTCAATTTATTTTAACCATGTACAATAACTATTAAATAGTTATTAACTATTTAATAGCTTACCTAGCTAAAATAAAGAGAAATGTACCTGTGAAATAAATCCTAACCTAAGTTACAATTACACCTAACACTACACTATACTTTAATAAATTATTCCTATTTAAAAATAAATACTTACCTGTAAAATAAACCCTAAGATAGCTACAATATAATTAATAATTATATTATAGCTATCTTAGGATTTATATTTATTTTACAGGTAACTTTGTATTTATTTTAGCTAGTTAGAATAGTTATTAAATAGTTATTAACTATTTAATAACTACCTAGCTAAAAGAAATACAAAATTACCTGTAAAATAAATCCTAACCTAAGTTACAATTAAACCTAATACTACACTATCATTAAATTAACTAAATAAACTACCTACAAATAACTACAATTAAATACAATTACATAAACTAACTAAAGTACAAAAAATAAAAAAAGCTAAGTTACAAAAAATAAAAAAGTAAGTTACAAACATGTTAAAAATATTACAACAATTTTAAGCTACTTACACCTAATCTAAGCCCCCTAATAAAATAACAAACCCCCCCAAAATAAAAAAAATCCCTACCCTATTCTAAATTAAATAAATTTCAAAGCTCTTTTACCTTACCAGCCCTTAAAAGGGCCATTTGTGGGGGCATGCCCCAAAAAGTTCAGCTCTTTTGCCTGTAAAAGAAAAATACAACCCCCCCCCAACATTAAAACCCACCACCCACATACCCCTAATCTAACCCAAACCCCCCTTACAAAAACCTAACACTAATCCCCTGAAGATCATCCTACCTTGAGTCGTCTTCACTCAGCCGAGCCACCGATGGAACTGAAGAGGACATCCGGAGCGGAAGAAGTTAATCCTCCAAGCGGTGCTGAAGAAATCTTCCATCCGATGAAGTCATCATCCAGGCGGCGCTGAAGAAGTCTTCGATCCGGCCGATGTCATCTTCAAAGAGGCGCTGAAGAGGTCTTCTATCCGGGTGAAGTCATCTTCCAAGCCGGGTCTTGAATCTTCCTTCCGCCGACGCGGAACCACCTTCTTCACCGACGGACTACGACGAATGACGGCTCCTTTAAGGGACGTCATCCAAGATGGCGTCCCCTCAATTCCGATTGGCTGATAGGATTCTATCAGCCAATCGGAATTAAGGTAGGAAAAATCTGATTGGCTGATGGAATCAGCCAATCAGATTGAGCTCGCATTCTATTGGCTGTTCCGATCAGCCAATAGAATGCGAGCTCAATCTGATTGGCTGATTGGATCAGCCAATCGGATTGAACTTGAATCTGATTGGCTGATTCCATCAGCCAATCAGATTTTCCTACCTTAATTCCGATTGGCTGATAGAATCCTATCAGCCAATCGGAATTGAGGGGATGCCATCTTGGATGACGTCCCTTAAAGGAGCCGTCATTCGTCGTAGTCCGTCGGTGAAGAAGGTGGTTCCGCGTCGGCGGAAGGAAGATTCAAGACCCGGCTTGGAAGATGACTTCGCCCGGATAGAAGACCTCTTCAGCGCCTCTTTGAAGATGACATCGGCCGGATCGAAGACTTCTTCAGCGCCGCCTGGATGATGACTTCATCGGATGGAAGATTTCTTCAGCGCCGCTTGGAGGATTAACTTCTTCCACTCCGGATGTCCTCTTCAGTTCCATCGGTGGCTCGGCTGAGTGAAGACGACTCAAGGTAGGATGATCTTCAGGGGATTAGTGTTAGGTTTTTGTAAGGGGGGTTTGGGTTAGATTAGGGGTATGTGGGTGGTGGGTTTTAATGTTGGGGGGGGGGGGGGTTGTATTTTTCTTTTACAGGCAAAAGAGCTGAACTTTTTGGGGCATGCCCCCACAAATGGCCCTTTTAAGGGCTGGTAAGGTAAAAGAGCTTTGAAATTTATTTAATTTAGAATAGGGTAGGGATTTTTTTTATTTTGGGGGGGTTTGTTATTTTATTAGGGGGCTTAGATTAGGTGTAAGTAGCTTAAAATTGTTGTAATATTTTTAACATGTTTGTAACTTACTTTTTTATTTTTTGTAACTTAGCTTTTTTTATTTTTTGTACTTTAGTTAGTTTATGTAATTGTATTTAATTGTAGTTATTTGTAGGTAGTTTATTTAGTTAATTTAATGATAGTGTAGTATTAGGTTTAATTGTAACTTAAGTTAGGATTTATTTTACAGGTAATTTTGTATTTCTTTTAGCTAGGTAGTTATTAAATAGTTAATAACTATTTAATAACTATTCTAACTAGCTAAAAGAAATACAAAGTTACCTGTAAAATAAATATAAATCCTAAGATAGCTATAATATAATTATTAATTACATTGTAGCTATCTTAGGGTATATTTTACAGGTAAGTATTTATTTTTAAATAGGAATAATTTATTAAAGTATAGTGTAGTGTTAGGTGTAATTGTAACTTAGGTTAGGATTTATTTCACAGGTACATTTCTCTTTATTTTAGCTAGGTAAGCTATTAAATAGTTAATAACTATTTAATAGTTATTGTACATGGTTAAAATAAATTGAAAGTTACCTGTAAAATAAATATAAATCCTAAGATAGCTAGAATATAATTATTATTTATATTGTAGCTATATTAGGGTTTATTTTAAAGGTAAGTATTTAGTTTTAAATAGGATTCATTTAGTTAATAAGAGTTAATTTATTTAGATTTATTTAATTAATATTTAAGTTAGGGGGGCGTTAGGGTTAGACTTAGGTTTAGGGGTTAATCATTTTATTACAGTGGCGGCGGCGTAGTGGGTGGCAGGATAGGGGTTCATAAATTTATTATAGGTGGCGACGGTGTAGGGGGGGCAGATTAGGGGTTAATAAATTTATTATAGGTGGCGACGGTGTAGGGGGGGCAGGATAGGGGTTAATAGGTTTAATATAGGTTGCGGCGGGTTCATGGAGCGGCGGTTTAGGGGTTAAACTATTTATTTAGTTGCGGAGAGGTGCGGGATCAGCAGGATAGGGGTTAATAATTTTATAATAGAGGGCGACGGTATAGGGGGGGCAGGATAGGGGTTACTAGGTATAATGTAGGTGGCAGCGGTGTCCGGGAGCGGCGGTTTAGGGGTTAATACATTTATAAGACTTGCGGCAGGGTCTAGGAGCGGCGGTTTAGGGGTTAATACATTTATAAGAGTTGCGGCAGGGTCTAGGAGCGGCGGTTTAGGGGTTAGTAACTTTATTTAGTTGCGGGAGGCTCCGGGGCGCCGGTATAGGGGGGTAGAACAGTGCAGTTTAGTGTGAGTGCTTAGTGACAGGCTAGCAATAAAGCTGGGAAAAAGCCGAAGGGCAGCGAGATCGGATGAGTGATAACTCTCACAGTCCGCTGCTCATCGCCCCGCGGCTTTTTGACAGCTTTATTTGATAACTTAGGCGTATTTTTTAAGGTCCGCGGCGGCGAAGGTAGGCGAGCTTAGGCGGACGTATTGGGCCGGCGAAGCCAGAAAAGTAGACGGCTTGTAACTACCCCCCTATGTGTCATACTTGGTGTAGCGGGGTTTGGAGCCCAGTAGTAGATGTGACTGGAAACTGGGTGTCATTTTCACTAAAAGGTACAGCGGAAACACACCCTTTAATATTCTTTCCTTTCTGATGCATAATAAACACAGGAACTTGGAATCTGTGAAGCTGAACACTGGGCACGGGACTTGGTATCTATGAATCTGTACACAGGACTTGGAATCTGTGAAGCTGTTCATTGGACACAGGACTTGGAATCTGTGAAGCTGTATACTGGACACAGGACTTGGAATCTGTGAAGCTGTACACTGGACACAGAACAAAAGGGGTAAACATATAGCTAAATTCAGCTTCGGATCAGCAATGCACTACTGGGACCTGGCTGAGCACACTAACGGCTAGATTACAAGTTTTGCGTTATGAGGGGTGCGGTACTAACTTGCACTTTATTCTCACCGCTCACTTTCCTACAGCGCTGGTATTACAGGTTTTTACAAACCCGGCGTTAAAAGACAAAAAGTGAGCGTAGAGCAAAATTGAGCTCCATACCGCACTCCAATACCAGCGCTGCTTAAGTCAGCAGTGAGCTGCTTGTACGTGCTCGTGAACGATTTCCCCATAGACATCAATGGGGAGACCCGGCTGAGAAAAAGTCTAACACCTGCAAAAAAGCAGCGTAAATCTCATTGATTCCTATGGGGAAACTAAAGTTATGTTTACACCTAACACCCTAACATGAACCCCGAGTCTAAACACCACTAATCTTACACTTATTAACCCATAATCTTCCGCCCCCGACATCGACATTATACTTATTAACCCCTAATCTGCCGCTCCGGACATCACCGCCACCTACATTATACTTATGAACCCCTAATCTGCTGCCCCAACATCGCCAACACCTACATTCTATTTATTAACCCCTAATCTCCAGCCCCCAATGTCGCCGCAACCTACCTACACTTATTAACCCCTAATCTGCCGCCCCCAACGTCGCCGCCACTATAATAAACATATTAACCCCTAAACCGCCGTACACCCGCATCGCAAACACTAGTTAAATATTATTAACCCCTAATCTGCCGCCCCTAACATTGCCGCCACCTACCTAGATTTATTAACCCCTAATCTACCGCCCCCAACGTCGTCGCCACTGTATTATATTTATTAACCCCTAAACCTAAGTCTAACCCTAACACCCCCTAACTTAAATATAATTAAAATAAATCTAAATAATAGCTGGGAAAAAGCCGAAGGGCAGCGAGATCGGATGAGTGATAACTCTCACAGTCCACTGCTCATCGCCCCGCGGCTTTTTGACAGCTTTATTTGATAACTTAGGCGTATTTTTTAAGGTCCGCGGCGGCGAAGGTAGGCGAGCTTAGGCGGACGTATTGGGCCGGCGAAGCCAGAAAAGTAGACGGCTTGATAACTACCCCCCTATGTGTCATACTTGGTGTAGCGGGGTTTGGAGCCCAGTAGTAGATGTGACTGGAAACTGGGTGTCATTTTCACTAAAAGGTACAGCGGAAACACACCCTTTAATATTCTTTCCTTTCTGATGCATAATAAACACAGGAACTTGGAATCTGTGAAGCTGAACACTGGGCACGGGACTTGGTATCTATGAATCTGTACACAGGACTTGGAATCTGTGAAGCTGTTCATTGGACACAGGACTTGGAATCTGTGAAGCTGTATACTGGACACAGGACTTGGAATCTGTGAAGCTGTACACTGGACACAGAACAAAAGGGGTAAACATATAGCTAAATTCAGCTTCGGATCAGCAATGCACTACTGGGACCTGGCTGAGCACACTAACGGCTAGATTACAAGTTTTGCGTTATGAGGGGTGCGGTACTAACTTGCACTTTATTCTCACCGCTCACTTTCCTACAGCGCTGGTATTACAGGTTTTTACAAACCCGGCGTTAAAAGACAAAAAGTGAGCGTAGAGCAAAATTGAGCTCCATACCGCACTCCAATACCAGCGCTGCTTAAGTCAGCAGTGAGCTGCTTGTACGTGCTCGTGAACGATTTCCCCATAGACATCAATGGGGAGACCCGGCTGAGAAAAAGTCTAACACCTGCAAAAAAGCAGCGTAAATCTCATTGATTCCTATGGGGAAACTAAAGTTATGTTTACACCTAACACCCTAACATGAACCCCGAGTCTAAACACCACTAATCTTACACTTATTAACCCATAATCTTCCGCCCCCGACATTATACTTATTAACCCCTAATCTGCCGCTCCGGACATCACCGCCACCTACATTATACTTATGAACCCCTAATCTGCTGCCCCAACATCGCCAACACCTACATTCTATTTATTAACCCCTAATCTCCAGCCCCCAATGTCGCCGCAACCTACCTACACTTATTAACCCCTAATCTGCCGCCCCCAACTTCGCCGCCACTATAATAAACATATTAACCCCTAAACCGCCGTACACCCGCATCGCAAACACTAGTTAAATATTATTAACCCCTAATCTACCGCCCCTAACATTGCCGCCACCTACCTAGATTTATTAACCCCTAATCTACCGCCCCCAACGTCGTCGCCACTGTATTATATTTATTAACCCCTAAACCTAAGTCTAACCCTAACACCCCCTAACTTAAATATAATTAAAATAAATCTAAATAAAACCTACAATTATTACCTAAATTATTCCTAGTTAAAACTAAATACTTTTTTTTTTTTTTTCAGTGTTTGGATTGGCTACAGTTACCCTTAAAAGGTGTGCTATTCAGGTGTGGAGTCATTCTATGATTAAGTGCCGCACGGCACAAAACATGTCAGGACTCCGCCTCCTCCTCCAATTGTAACGTTTGTGTTGTGCTTTGTAAGTTTTTAAAGCTGTCAGAATAAAGTATTTTTATTTTTTATCTACAACGATTGTTGGAGTGCTGCCCTTCTTATTCATCTATATATTGTGGGGCTGGCTCGGCTCTTTTTTTTGGCTGGCACCCCGCCAACAGTGCACGCTTCAGTTTGCCGAAATCCATCAGCTTGGATTGGACCATAGCACACACACCTCCCTGGCTGTAGCTATGTCATCATCCCTGCAGCCAATAGAATGTGAGCTCAATCCTATTGGCTGATTGGATCAGCCAATAAGATTGAAGCTCAATCCTATTTGCTGATTGCATCAGCAAATAGGACTTTTTCATCCTTAATTCCAATTGGCTGATAGAATTCTATCAGCCAATCGGAATCTAAGGGACGCCATCTTGGATGAAGTCACTTAAAGGTACCTTCATACGTCGGGTAGTCGTCGTTGGAAGAGGATGCTCCGCGCCGAATGTCTTGAAGATGGACCCGCTCCGCGCCGGATGGATGATGATAGAAGATGCCGTCTGGATGAAGACTTCTGCCCATCTGGAGGACCACTTCTCCTGGCTTGGATGAAAACTTCTCCCGGCTTTGTTGAGGACTTCTTGCCGCTTCGATGAGGACTTCTCCCGGCTTCGTTGAGGATGGATGTCGGATCTTCAAAACTGTAAGAGGATCTTTAGGGGGTTAGTGTTAGGTTTTTTTAAGGGTGTATTGGGTGTGTTTTATTTTTAGGTTAGGGCTTTGGGCAGCAATAGAGCTAAATGCCCTTTTAAGGGCAATGTCCATCCAAATGCCCTATTCAGGGCAATGGGGAGCTTAGGTTTTTTAAGTAAGGGTTTTATTTGGGGGTTTGTTGTGTGGGTGGGGGGTTTTACTGTTGGGGGGGGTTGTTTGTAATTTTTTTTACAGGTAAAAGAGCTGATTTCTTTGGGGCAATGAAAAGGCCCTTTTAAGGGCTATTGGTAGTTTAGTTTAGGCTAAGGGTTTTTATTATTTTGGATGGGCTTTTTTTTATTTTGATAGGGCTATTAGATTAGGTGTAATTAGTTTAAAGATCTTGTCATTTGTTTTTTATTTTCTGTAATTTAGTGTTTGTTTTTTTGTAATTTAGCTAATTTTATTGAATGTAGTTAATCGTATTTCATTTAGGGTATTTAATTGTAGTGTAGTGTTAGGTGTTAGTGTAACTTAGGTTAGGTTTTATTTTACAGGTAAATTTGTATTTATTTTAGCTAGGTAGTTATTAAATAGTTAATAACTATTTAGTAACTATTCTACCTAGTTAAAATAAATACAAACTTGCCTGTAAAATAAAAATAAAACCTAAGCTAGATACAATGTAACTATTATTTATATTGTAGCTAGCTTAGGGTTTATTTTACAGGTAAGTATTTAGTTTTAACTAGGAATAATTTAGGTAATAATTGTAGGTTTTATTTAGATTTATTTTAATTATATTTAAGTTAGGGGCTGTTAGGGTTAGACTTAGGTTTAGGGGTTAATAAATATAATATAGGGGTGGCAACGTTGGGGGTGGCAGATTAGGGGTTAATAAATGTAGGTAGGTGGCGGTGATGTTAAGGGCGGCAGATTAGGGGTTAATACTATTTAACTAGTGTTTGCGAGGCGGGAGTGCGGCAGTTTAGGGGTTAATATATTTATTATAGTGGCGGCGATGTCGGGAGCGGCAGATTAGGGGTTAATATTTTTATTATAGTGTTTGCGATGCGGGAGGGCCTCGGTTTAGGGGTTATTAGGTAGTCTATGGGTGTTAGTGTACTTTTTAGCACTTTAGTTATGAGTTTTATGCTACAGCTTTGTAGTGTAAAACTCATAACTACTGACTTTAAAATGCGGTAAGAATCTTGACGGGATAGGCTGTACCGCTCACTTTTTGGCCTCCCAGGACAAGCTCGTAATACTGGAGTTATGGAAGTCCCATTGAAAATAAACTATACACAAATTGCCACAAGAAATAGCAATGGCACTACTTGAGATTACAAACGTTCCCCTTTATGTATTTGTTTGTAATAATGGTTTACTAGGGAGCGGTGCTTGTACTGGTCATACATTTAACAACAAATCAGTAAAGAACTGATGAAAGAGTACAAATGTAGCACTCATGAACGTTATGAAATGATATTTTTAATATTTAAGGAAAGAAGAAATATAAAACATAACTTTTACTATTATGGTTAAAAACTAAGGGTATGCAAATAACTTTAAAATATGCACATGCCTACTAAAATAGGGCTCTATCAATATATAGACCCTATCACAATGAAAAACCCTGTTGGGGTCTCAAAATTGTCTCATGGGTAGACAACTGAGAGTAATAATGACCACTGTTGTAATATCCACCAGATCAAAATTAGGTGAAATGCATGCGTGAATGATGCTGGATTCCTAATATATGTAGCATTCACATAGGTAGGATGCTGATAATAGGTAATGTGTTCTTATAAAGACCTATGCCATAAAGTTAACTTTTACCATAAAGTTAACACAAATTTGTGTGAGGCATTTCGGTGGTTAAAATACTCGACACCTATACCTGGGAGTTTACCGTATTTGTCTAGAAATATCAGAGACCTGTACCGTTGAGTTTACCATTGATTGCAGCTGCCAGATACTTTCTGGAGTGCCCCATAAAGATACTTGGTTACAGTTATATATAAAGCATCCGCATAGTGGGTTACTGGGAGCCTATACCTGGTTTACTGTATTGATGCATATTCTGGGAATACCAGAAAACCAATACCTTTTAGTGTACCGTTTATTGTGACTTATAAATATATAATGAGGAAGTACTCCACTTTGGATGTTTTGTGCCAAATGTATGGTATTCGCATTAATAGAATATGGGAAAGTCTATACCTAGTGGATCGGGTTAATATATTCTCTGGAAATACCTGAGACCTATAACGTTTAGTTAACCGTTAATTGTGACTTTCAAATATACCTATACCTATACCTGTGGTTACCGGGTTAATACACAGGTCTGGAAATGCCAGACATCTATACCATTTAGTTTACCGTTGGTGACAACTTCAGATATGAGCCACTTTCCAATATACTGGTACCTATACCTGTGGGTTACCGTATTAATACACAGGTCTGGGAATACCAGACATCTATACCAGTTAGTTTAACGTTAGTAACAACTTCATATATGAGCCACTTTCAAATATATCTATACCTATACCTGTGAGTTACCGTATAAATACACAGGTCTGGAAATACCAGACATCTATACCATTTAGTTTACCGTTAGTAACAACTCCAGATATGAGCCACACTCCTCAATTACGTAAACATGGCTATTTACTATTGAGTATGCTTAGCTATAAAGGTCTGGGCCAGATTAGCGTTCTGAAACTGGGGTGAGGTAAATCCTCAGAGCGGTCTATATGACAAAATGTGTCTATCAGTTATTGTAAGTAAATTTAGTAGACATGGCGATTAAAAACATGAAAAAATTGCATAAGTTGATTTGCAGTAAGGCCACAAAAGTGTGCGGTGCCCCTAAATCTGCAAGACTCGTAATACCAGCGGTAGTAAGAAAGCAGCGATATAAGGCTTAACGCTGCTTTTTTACTATAACGCAAAACTCGTAATCTAGCCGTAAGAGAGCCAATGATGGGAGGCATATGTGAGTAGCTTCTTTCAATTGCATGCTCTTATTGCACAATGAAAGTTTAATTTGGGCTTTCTTATCCCTCTAAATGAAACAATTTGCACATTATAACAGATTTATTTTTGTTGCTGCACTCTCTGTGATGTAATTGGATATGAGAATGAACACACATTTTTAATTTTTCTTTTCAAACCTGGTAATTTTGATGCTAAGCAAATAAGAACTAAAGAAAAAAAAAGAAAAACATACACTTACCCTGCAGTTGGTCAATCTGCTATTTAATGATGCACAGCAGTATTTTTGTAGTGTTATTAATATTATTTTGAGTAAATAAAAAAAATGTATTTACATTTTTATTCCTAAATTAAATGACTGTTACAATAGAAACAAGATTAAAGGGCCATATAGTTGAAAAATAAAATGCTCCAATTTGTTATTAGAGCATGTCATTTTAAGACGATTGACCCTACACTACTGTGTGTTTAATCCTCCCAAAGGGGTTAGATACACAGTAGAAGTGCTGCTCTGGACCTGCAGAGCACTGCTGGTCAGCAAAAACTAGCGCTAGTTGCACGACACATATGCAAAGCTGCATTAACCTGTCTAGCAATAGACACAAACTCAGCACATAGGTTACAAAGCTGAGAAGGGGACACACCACCACTCCCTTACATAGCAAACACATATGAGAAGGGTTTAATTGTCAGTAAATCACCTTTCTAAGGGATCATTAATATCATCAGTTTGCTCCATAATAATTTAGAATAGTAAGGGCAGGCAAAGGTCAAAATTAGGTAGTAACACAGAAATACAGTATATCGGGCAAATAAAGGGTTACCACCCTCAGGGGAACACACAAATATTGGCACAAGGTAAGACTGAAGTCCCTGTGACGGAATCAGAAAACAATTGGGTACTGTCTCTTTAAGAGAAGAAATTGTACTTTAAAGGGACATAATACTCATATGCTAAATCACTTGAAACTGCTGCAGTATAGCTGTAAAAAGCTGAGAATCTCTATGTAAAAAAGGAAGATATTTTACCTCACAATTTCCTCAGCTCAGCAGTTAGTTCTGTGTAAAAAGTTATAATTCAGCTGCTGCCCAACTGCAGGTAAAAAAACAAAAAAATTAACTGCAGCCAATCAGTTTCAGCAGTTCTGAGGTCATGAACTCTTTTACTGTGATCTCATGATATTTGACTTAACTCTCATGAGATTTCATAGTAAACTTCTTTAAACTGAATAGGCAAATAACATGAGAGTGCACGAGGCTCAATCCTTTGGCTGTCCCGAGACTATGCTGCATCACTTTCAAGTGTTTCAACATTTGGGTTTCATGGCCCAAACTATAAAAAGGGCTAAATAAATATAAACGTATGCAAAGCTCTTGTTATTAAGGATGCTTACTGCTTTAAGACTCTGAGCAGAAATTGCAGACTGCCATCAAAGATGGCCGCCGTGTGTGAAGAAAAAAGAAACAGAGCACAGTTTTGGCAGAAAAGTTAACCCCTGAGGTCTGCACAGAAAGATGAAACTTCTGAAAATTAGCTCCCCAGCTTCAGAAATGTTCCTGATCATCTGAGAGCCTGCTGAGAATGAGGATTTTACTGCAGATGTGTAAAAGTGCTCAAAAGTTCCTAAAACTGTATGTAGTGTTATCTGGGCTATGTAACTATGTCCCCAGGCTATGTGAATTATTTGTTCATGTTCGTGCTAATAGCATGTGGGCTTTGTGAGTGCAAATACTTACTTACCTGTCAGCACTCACTCTACTGTGCTTACGAAGGGCAAGATTACATATGCAGCGCAAGCTTCAGCGCAACTGCTGAAACCAGCGCCACCCTTAATTTCACCTTGCACATCAGGGTATCACATAAACCCCGCCGGCAGTTCATAGAGTCCCGTAAATCGGATAAACTAGAGATGTCTAGAAATGTGCGTAAATACAAAGTTCTAGAATCACCATTGACTTACGGCACTTTAGAAACTGCTGGCACCTAGGGAAAAAAAAAAGTAAAATCTCCCGTAAAAGTCTAACCCGCCTCCCAAAAATAAACCCGACACGTAAAAACCCCTATATCCGCAATCCCCTCACATTGCAACTAATAATAAAAGTATTAACCACTAAACCGACAACCCCCCACAATGCAAAATGCCTAACTAAACTATTATCCCCTAATTCGCCATTCACCCACATCGCAATCTACCTAATAAAAGTATTAATTTCTAAATCCGCCAACCCCAACATCACAAGCTACCTAATAAATGTATTAAACCCTAAGTCGCCATTCACCCACATCACTTATAAATCTATTAACCCCTAATCCGCTAAACCGACACAACGCAATAATCCTAATAAAACTATTAACCCCTAATCTGCCATTAACCCACATCGCAAAGTACCTATAAAAACTAATAACCCCTAATCCGCCATTAACCCACATCGCAACAAACTTTATAAAACTATTAACCCCTAAACCGCCAACCCCCCACAACGCAAATAACTAATTAAGTTACTAAGCCCCCTAATGTGACACCCCTTAAATTAACCCCAATTACCTAAATTAAAAAATACTAAGTTACAAACAATTAAAATAAAAAAGCTAACATTAATTAAAAAAACAAACAAAAAAAACTAAAATTAAATTAATCTAAGATTACAAAAAATAAAAAATTCTAACATTACATAAAATAATAAATCAAATTATCAAAAATAAAAAAAATAAACCTTAAAACCTTATCCCTATGAAAATAAAAAAGCCCCCCCCCCCAAAATAAAAACACCCCCTTATCTAATGCTAAACTACCAATAACCCTTAAAAGGGCCTTTTGTAGGGCATTGCCCTAAATTAAACAGCTCTTTTACCTTAAAAAATACTAAGTCCCCCCTCTAACAGTAACCACCCCCACCCACCAAACACCCCAAAATAAAAAAAAACTAACACTAAAAAATCCTAAACTACCCATTGCCCATTGTATGGGCATTGCCCTTAAAAGGGCATTTAGATCTTTTACTGCCCTTAAAAGTGCATTCAGTTCTTTTTCAAAGGCCCATTAAATCCCTAATCTAAAAAAAAAAAAAACTCCCAAAAAAATAAAAAAAAGCCTAAATCTAACCCCCAGATAGGTACTCACGTTTCCTGAAGTCCGGCGGTGAAGTCTTCTTCCAAGCGGCGATATCTTCTATCAGGAACAAGCCAGGGCGGTGCGCGGAACTGAAGACCGGCGACCGCGGAGCCATGGAGCGTGGAGATTCATTTTGTACGATTACCACCACACACTGAGGATTGAATTCAAGGTACGCATTTAAATATGGGGTACCTTGCATTCCTATTGACTAATTTGAGTCTTCAAATTAAAATCAGCCAATAGGATGAGAGCTACTGAAATCCTATTGGCTGATAAAATCAGCTAATAGGTTTTTAGTAGCTCTCATCCTATTGGCTGATTTGAATTTGAAGACTTAAATCATCCATTAGGAATGCAAGGTACCCCATATTAAACGTGTACCTTGAATTCAATCCTCAGTGTGCGGCGGTGATCAAACAAAGAGGATCTTCACGCTCCATAGTTCCGCAGTAGCCGGTCTTCAGTTCTGCTGTCGCCGGTCTTCAGTTCCGCACTCCGCTCCTCACCGGCTTGTTCCTGGAAGAAGATAGAAGATATCGCCGCTTGAAAGAAGACTTAACCGCCTGAAACAGGACCTTCTCCGCCGGACATCAGGAACCGTGAGTACCTATCTGGGGGTTAGACTTAGGCTTCTTTTTAAAAAATTTTTTTTTTTTTTTAGATTAGGGATTTAATGGACCGTTGAAAAGGAGCTGAATGCCCTTTTAAGGGCTGTAAAAAAGCTAAATGCCCTTTTAAGGGCAATGCCCATACAGATGACCCTTTAGGGGCAATTGGTAGTTTAGGATTTTTTAGTGTTTAAAAAGTTTAATTTTTTTATTTTTGATTATTTGGTTTATTATTTTATGTAATAGAATTTATTTCTAAAAAAAGTGCGAGGTCAATTCTATTGGCTGATCCAATCAGCCAATCGGATTGAACTTCAATCCGATTGGCTGATTAAATCAACCAATCGGATTTTTCCTACCTTAATTCCGATTGGCTGATAGAATCCTATCAGCCAATCGGAATTCGAGGGACGCCATCTTGGATGACGTCATTTAAAGGAACCTTCATTCTTCGTTAGGACTTTGATTGAAGAGGATGGCTCCGCATCGGCTGGATAGAAGATGGCTCTGCTCCGGAAGGATGAAGATAGAAGATGTCGCCTGGATGAAGATGTCTGCCGGTCTGGATGTCCTCTTCTGCCCAGATAGGATGAAGACTTCTGCCGGTCCGGAAGTCCCCTTCTGCCCCATCAGTGCCCGGCTGGGTGAACACGGCTCAAGGTAGGGTGATCTTCAATGGGGTAGTGTTTTTTTAAGGGGGGATCGGGTGGGTTTTAGAGTAGGGATGTGTGGGTGGTGAGTTGTAATGTTGGGGGGGGCATTGTATTTCTTTTTTTTACAGGTAAAAGAGCTGATTACTTTGGGGCTATGCCCCGCAAAAAGCCCTTTTAAGGGCTGGTAAAAGAGCTGATTACTTTGTAATTTAGTTTAGTATAGGGAATTTTATTATTTTGGGGGGCTTTTTTATTTTATTAGGGGGCTTAGATTAGCTGTAATTAGATTCAACTTCTTGTAATATTTTTTTATTTTTTGTAATTTAGTGTTTGTTTTTTTGTAATATAGTTTAGTTTATTTAATTGTATTTTATTTTAGATAACTGTTGTTAATTTATTTAATTAATTTATTGATAGTGTAGTGTTAGGTGTATTTGTAACTTAGGTTAGGATTTATTTTACAGGTAATTTTGTAGTTATTTTAACTAGGTAGCTATTAAATAGTTATTAACTATTTAATAGCTATTGTACCTAGTTAAAATAAATACAAAGTTGCCTGTAAAATAAATATAAATCCTAAAATAGCTACAATGTAACTATTAGTTATATTGTAGCTATATTAGGGTTTATTTTATAGGTAAGTATTTAGTTTTAAATAGGATTAATTTATTTAATTATAGTAATTTTATCTAGATTTATTTAAATTATATTTAAGTTAGGGGGGTGTTAGGGTTAGACTTAGGTTTAGGGGTTAATAACTTTATTATAGTAGCGGCGACGTTGGGGGCGGGAGATTAGGGCTTAATAATTGTAGGTAGGTGGTGGCGACGGTGGGGGGGGCAGATTAGGGGTTAATAAAAAAGTGTTTGCGAGGCGGGAGTGTGGCGGTTTAGGGGTTAATACATTTATTAAAGTGGTGGCGATGTCCGATCGGCAGATTAGGGGTTAATAATTGTAGGTAGGTGGCGGCGACGTTGGGGGCGGCAGATTAGGGGTTAATAAATATAGGTGTCGGCGATGTTAGGGGCAGCAGATTAGGGGTTCATAGGGATAATGTAGGTGGCGGCGGTGTCCGGAGCGGCAGATTAGGGGTTAATAGTATAATGCGGGTGTCGGCGATGTCAGGGGCGTCAGATTAGGGGTTAATAAGTGTAAGATTAGGGGTGTTTAGACTCAGGGTTCATGTTAGGGTGTTAGGTGTAGACATTAAAAGTATTTCCCCATAGGAATCAATGGGGCTGCGTTAGAAGCTGAACGCTGCTTTTTTGCAGGTGTTAGGTTTTTTTCCAGTCAGCTCAGCCCCATTGTTTCCTATGGGGAAATCGTGCACGTCTTGCCAGCTTACCGCTACCGTAAGCAACGCTGGTATTACAGTGAGAAGTGGAGCTAAATTTGCTCAACGCTCAATTTTCTGAGGCTAACGCAGCCATTCAGTAAACTTGTAATACCAGTGTTGTTTAAAGTGTGCGCTGGAAAAAAAAGTCTCGTTAGCTCCGCAGGTCTTTACAGACAAAACTAGTAATCTAGGCGTTAGTTATTTTCGTTGTGGGGGTTTGGCAGATTAGGGGTTAATAGATTTAATAGGTTTGTTGCAATGTGGCTTAATTACGGATTAGGCATTAATAGGCTAATTAAGTTTATTGCGTTGGTGGGGGATAGCGGTTTAGGGGTTAATAGTTTAATAGGTACTTTGCAATATAGGCAAATGGCAGATTAGGGGATAATAGTTTATTAAGGCATATTGCGTTGTGGGGTGATGGCGGTTTAGGGGTTAATCACTTTATTAGGTATATAGCATTGTGGGAGTTGACGGATTAGGGGTTAATAGGTTAATTAGATGTTTCGCAATGTGGGGGTTAGCGAATTAGGGGTTAATATAGTTTATTAGTTTTTGCTGTGGGGTTGGCGATTGAAATATACGCGCCGCATTTATATGCGGCGCTGTATATGTGATACCAAAACCGCGTAAAAAACGGCGCCACCCGCTTTTGCGGGAGACGCTGAATATGTAATCTTGCCCTTTGCTGAAGGAGACTTGCTTCCAATAGAAGATGTGTAGTAAACACTGACACTGGATCTGGATCAGGGGTACATAGACAATGCCAACAGGAAGAGGATGCAGGATGAATCCCAGCAACACCTGACACAGGCAAGTGACACATTCCCAGAAGGAGATTTACTCTCACTGCGAATAATACGTCTTACATTGGTCTGAGAACCCCTTCCAATCGAAGTGTAGCTCAGCACTTTAAGTTTCACCATCACTCCTTGCAGAAGGAAAAAAATAACTAAGGAATTACCGGAAGGTGGAAGGGATTAAAGCTCTGTTGTGTGGGGTATTTTGCATCCTCCTGTAGGACTGAACTTTAATCCCACATGTGATGGCTCGTGGACTCTCATTATCTTATGAATAAAAGTATGACTTCATAAGACCATTACAATAAAACAGATATATAAAACAAACATTTATACAGATCCATAACAACAAAACTATTCAATAACACAGTCAATGTATGCTGACATTTAAAAACAAATATACACATAGCCTTCTACAACTTGATTTCCACCTCTCTATCATAGCTTGAGAAATTTCTCCAGATGCAATTACAGGTAAACAGACGGGGCCATCTGACTAAAATCCTGTCCAGTCCTGACTCTGTCCATCTGACTAGGATGTTCAACCTTTTCATTCTAACAGCCTGTCTTGACTACAAAATACTAACCCAGTCTCACGGCAAGTTGCTTACTCACTTTGTAAGACTTAAAGGGACATTATACACTCATTTTTTCTTTGCATAAATGTTTTGTAGATGATCTATTTAAATAGCCCATAAAGTCGTTTTTTTTTTTTTTTAAATGTATAGTTTTGCTTATTTTTAAATAACATTGCTCTGATTTTCAGACTCCTAACCAAGCCCCAAAGTTTAAGAGAATACCATCAGATACCTACTTCCGCTTGCTCCTGTTTGTGTAAAGGGTCTTTTCATATGCAAAAGAAGGGGGAGGGGGAGTGTCTTATTTCCCACTTGCAGTGGGCTTTCCAGCTACCTTTTCAACAGAGCTAAACTGAGAGCTTCTAAGTACGTTTTTAAACGGTTTTATACTGGATTTTTATATCAGTATCTGTGCATCTTATTCTTTATAGTAGTGTCTATTACATGCAGTTATATGAAAATTGATGTATATGGTCCCTTTAAAGCCTGTCTTGTCTACACGTTACTGACCTGGTTACATCTCAAATAGTACCTTCTTGTCTACAAGCTGCTGACACAGCCTATTCCAAATTACAATATTGCTTCACTCAATTCAGTCTGCTTCAGTTCCTATTTCACCAACCCTGTCCAAAACAATCGAACTCCACCTCTGCATCAGCTTCCTGCCTTCGATCTATAAAGGTCTTGCACATACTATCTTATGGAACTTTATGGGCATATTGGGGCATATTTACAAAAGGTATGAGTGAACAAGTTCCCAGACAGGGATCATGAGCGCCTGCAATCACCACCGGCGATGCAGCGCATAGGCTGGTGGAATTTAAGATTGCATCAATGAGTCCCATCCTATATTGCACAAAATATGTAATATGTAAGGAAAATAGTAGCTTAATATAGGCCTTGTCTGCGATAAAGTACGTTAAAAATTAAGTAAGAACGCCAATCCTTCGACATTTGTAACACAACACTTTCTTGTTTCTAACTAGACATTTAATGCATTCTTCTCTGGTGCATCCTCTGCCCTTTTACCAATTTCGGGGCCAGATTACAAAAAAAATTTCCGATCAAAAGCTAACTGAACTCAAAGTAAAAATTGTGTGCGGCCAGATTAGGGTGCGTATTACAAGGTAAAAGAAAAAAGTTAGAGAGCATTCCAAACGACTTCAAATATCGTGACCATGCTAACTCCCTCTCCCCATAGACTTCTAAGGGAGCACTAAACATAGCCTTTAACCCCTTAACGACCAACGACGTATGGGGTACGTCCTGCAAAAAAATGCAGTTAATGACCAAGGACGTACCCCATACGTCGTTGGTCTTTGAAAGCAGTGGAAGTGATCCTGATAGCTTCCAGCTGCTTTCATGTTATTGCAGTGATGCCTCAATATTGAGGCATCCTGCAATAACTGTTTTTAGCCATCCGATGCAGAGAGAGCCACTCTGTGGCCCTCTCTGCATCGGCTATCAATAGCCGTTACCGTTGGTGGGTGGGAGCTCATCCAGGGAGGCGGGTGGGAGGTTATTGGTGGAGGAGGGGGGAGGGATCTTGTGCGTGCGCGTGCACGAGAGCCGTGCACGGGCGCGCGTGCACATAAGATCTATGCAAACAGCATCAATATGCTGTAGATCTGGAGGGTGGGAGAGAGGACTGGGGAGGGTGGGATTTTCAAATCAAGGCATCTGGGAGAGGGTGGGGGGTTGGATGTTGAGGGGGGGGGGGCAGCTACACTACAAAAATATTTAATAAAATAAAAAAAATTAAATACATTATTATTTTTCAAACTGGGTACTGGCAGACAGCTGCCAGTACCCTATATGGTGCACAATAAAGGCAGGGGGGGGGGGGGATCAGGGAGGTTGGGGGCTAAGGGGGTCCTACACAGCAGAAGAATTATTTTTTTAAAAAAAAAAAAAACCTAACCCCCCCAAAAAAAACTTTTATTTTAGTACTGGAAGACTTTCTGCCAGTACTTAAGATGGCGGGGACAATTGTGGGGTGGGGGAGGGAAGGGAGCTGTTTGGGAGGGATCAGGGGGTGGGATGTGTCAGGTGGGAGGCTGATCTCTACACTAAAGCTAAAATTAACCCTGCAAGCTCCCTACAAGCTACCTAATTAACTCCTTCACTGCTAGACATAATATACGTGTGATGCGCAGCGGCATTTAGCGACCTTCTAACTACAAAAAAGCAACGCCAAAGCCATATATGTCTGCTATTTCTGAACAAAGGGTATCCCAGAGAAGCATTTACAACAATTTGTGCCATAATTGCACAAGCTGTTTGTAAATAATTTCAGTGAGAAACCTAAAATTGTGAAATATTTAAAGTTTTTTTTAATTTGATCGCATTTGGCGGTGAAATGGGGGCATGAAATATACCAAAATGGGCCTAGATCAATACTTGGGGTTGTTTACTACACTACACTAAAGCTAAAATTAACCCTACAAGCTCCCTACATGCTCCCTAATTAACCCCTTCACTGCTGCGCATAATACACGTGTGGTGCGCAGTGGCATTTAGCGGCCTTCGAATTACCAAAAAGCAACGTAAAAGCCATATATGTCTGCTATTTCTGAACAAAGGGGATCCCAGAGAAGCATTTAAAACCATTTGTGCAATAATTGCACAAGCTGTTTGTAAATAATTTCAGTGAGAAACCTAAAGTTTGTGAAAAAATTTGTGAAAAAGTGAACATTTTTTTTTATTTGATTGCATTTGGCGGTGAAATGGTGGCATGAAATATACCAAAATGGGCCTAGATCAATACTTTGGGATGTCTTCTAAATATATATATATATATATATATATATACATGTTAAAGGATATTCAGGGATTCCTGACAGATATCAGTGTCCCAATGTAACTAGCGCTAAAAAAAGTGGTTTGGAAATAGCAAAGTGCTACTTGTATTTATTGCCCTATAACTTGCAAAAAAAGCAAAGAACATGTAAACATTGGGTATTTCTAAACTCAGGACAAAATTTAGAAACTATTTAGCATGGGTGTTTTTGGGTGGTTGTAGATGTGCAACAGGTTTTGGGGGTCAAAGTTTGAAAAAATTGTTTTTTTTCCATTTTTTCCTCATATTCTATAATTTTTGTAATAGTAAATTATAAGATATGATGAAAATAATGGTATTTTTAGAAAGTCCATTTAATGGCGAGAAAAACGGTATATAATATGTGTGGGTACAGTAAATAAGTAAGAGGAAAATTACAGCTAAACACAAACACCGCAGAAATGTAAAAATAGCCTTGGTCCCAAACGGTCAACAAATGGAAAAGTGCTCCGGTCACTAAGGGGTTAAAGTTATCACTCAAGCGCTAACCCGACACTGCTTTA
Source organism: Bombina bombina (assembly GCF_027579735.1). Classification (NCBI taxonomy): domain Eukaryota; kingdom Metazoa; phylum Chordata; class Amphibia; order Anura; family Bombinatoridae; genus Bombina; species Bombina bombina. Next base: position 904,498,656 of record NC_069504.1, on the reverse strand, counting down.
GATCAACTGCGTTAAAGCCGAAGGTGGTTTGGCATGTAAGCCTATGAGCCCAGCTGTTTTGTAGATCACCTCTATGTAAGGTGATCTACAACGGTACAACTCTTGGCAGGGCCCTTTACCCATTTGTCTCCTATAAATGCTACCGTTGCATATTATACCTATGTTATAGCGCTGTGGTATCTGTTAGCGCTCTACAAATAACTGATAATAATAATAAAAAAGGATGGAGCAAATATCTAAATAAGTTGATAATAATATTTTTGTTATTTGAACAAAATGTATGTATGTGCTACCATACCTCTTCATTATATCTTTCTGCTAAAAAGGCTGAGCTTTGCTTCTATAACTCACAGGCACCACTGCATGAGGGTTTTAATAGTTAATGATGTGCTGATCATTAAACAGATCCCAATAGCTTTGGCCTCTGTCTGATGCAGCATTAATGCCCTTTTTAAACTGTATTTGTTCCGTGCATGTACACCAATGTTTTTTGGTTTTTCTTTTCTTTCTAATTAATTACCCAGTAGAATCTTTTATTTTGCTACTTCACCATACAAAAATACAGAACTGACTAAAATATAGAAATATTATGTATGGGAATAAAAAGCAGAGAGTTTTTTATTTTAGTATTTAAGCTGTTATTATGACCTCTGAAAACAAAAACCTGTCCCATAGATGAGCAAGCACATCCCTGTGTGTATAGGTCCCTGCGTTCAGTACGCAGAGTAATGTGCATAATAAGCAGGCTGATTTTGCAGTGTGCTCAGTGGCAGCAGATAAAGAATTCCTATTAACACTGGCATCATTTTCTACCTGCAAGAAAATATACAGCCCTGGCTAGGACTAGTGATGCATATCTTTTGTGATGTATTTGCTGTGCTACTCAAGGGCACCAATGCATAGAATATCCTAAGATTTACTGATAAGATTCATTATAGCGTGAAGAAAAGAAACGTAAGGTTGCTAAGGATATACAAAGTGATATGGTGGTCAAGGGATAATACAATGCAGAATTTAGCTTTAGGGACCATACTAATAATCACAAGTTGCTGGTACAGACCCTGTACAATGTCATTGTTTATTCTAGACTGTAGCCTTAAAGGGACATCAACACTTTGCAATATATTTTCTTTCTTTCTTTAGTCTCTTTTTCCTGTAATTTAACTCTTAAAACCGTGGCCTTTCCACCCCTATGAGAATTTGAAGTACACTCTACAGCCTTCATAAGCCTTACTCTGTTGTTATATTCTATATACAGCCATTGTTTGAGTGATTTATAATTTAGCTCTTAACATTGAAGACTTTCTAATTCTCAGAACTTTAAATACACCCTGCTGACTTAGCAAGGCTAAACCTGCTACATTTCTGTTTTAATTGGAAAACAACGGTAATACAATTCATTACTTGCACTAACTTTATGATAGTAGCTAGCCTTGTTGTCTGTGGCCTAAAGCCATGATTGGCTCCTCCAAATAAGGCAAATGGTGGGTGGAGTTTGGCTATTGAAAAATAATTGACGTAAAAATGGATGGTAATTTATTTAAAAAATGTTCAGTCTGATATGTTATAACAGCACAACATAAATGTCTTGTAATTACAAGGCATTTGTTGTCCCTTTAACTGTCCATATTAATGGAAATAAGATAAGTATCTTTAAAGGGACAGTATACACTCATTTTTATATAACTGTATGTAATAGACACTACTATAAATAATAAGATGCCCAGATACTAATATAAAAATCCAGTATAAAACTGTTTAAAAACTTACTTAGAAGCTTTCAGTTTAGCTCTGTTGAAAAGGTAGTTGGAAAGCCCACTGCAAGTGGGAAATAAGACACTCCCCCCTCCCCCTTCTTTTGCATATGAAAAGACCCTTTACACAAACAGGAGCAAGCTGGAGTAGGTAGCTGACGGTATTTTTATTAAACTTTGGGGCTTGGTTAGGAGTTTGAAAATCAGAGCAATGTTATTTAAAAATAAGCAAAACTATACATTTAAAAAAACAAAAAACTTTATGGGCTATATAAATAGATCATCTACAAAACATTTATGCAAAGAAAAAAATTAGTGTATAATGTCCCTTTAAGTATTTTTCTATTTAAAAAGGAAACCTAGGTTACAAGATGGTGGCATCCATTACTTTATGGAAACAAAGACATGTTTTCAAAAAATGTAAAAAATTAATATTAATTAAAAAAACATGTGCATATTATTTCCTGGCTAAACCTTGCTTTGAATACATTATCATATCTTGCTTTTTAAAGTGTTTAATGTCCCTTTAAGTGATTGGAGCTGGCAATGCAACCTCATGAAGAGTAAAAATTGTCAATACAAGGTATAACAATTAGATTGTCAGAGTCTGTGTTAGAGATTGGAGATAGAAAGGGTCAGTAATTGTGAATAGTTTTATGGGGTCATTTAAATCAATAGAAGTCAGAGGGGTCAGTCCTATACTAGAGATTACAAAAGTTACAATAAGTGATTTTTAAATACAGGAGTTAAAGGTTGTCTGGACTTGATATACACTGATTAAATCCTGGACATTTAATTTATGGATCAGTTATGGAGATAATAAAAATGTGCCAGTCCTGAAGATGGACATGCCACATATATATATCCTTCAGATGGAAACCAAAGGGTCCAAATCCTGGAGCTGAGAAGGTGAATGAAAATAAATTGGGCCTAGTCTTAAATATGAGAGTTACAGGTTGATCCTAGGTCTGGAGATTAGAGTAAATACCTTCCTAGTGTCCCTAGCATAGGAGCTAAAGTAATCAGAACTAACGTAGTCTTCAAGAGGAGTCATATAGTTTTAAAGGAGATGTGAGTCACTGGTGCCAGTTATAATGATGAGTCACTGGTGTCAGTTTCAAAAATGGGAGTCATGTGTTAGTAACAGAGATATGAGTCACTGTGGTGAGTCCTGGAGGCTAGAGTCACTGGAGTCAGTCCTGGAGATGAGAATCACTAGTATCGTTTTCTGAGATGAGGCCACTGGGGTCAGTCCTGGAGATGAGTGTCACTGTAGTTAGTCCTGGAGATGTGAGTCACTGGAGTCAGTCCTTGAGATGAGAGTCACTGGAGTCAGTCTTGGAGATGGGATTCACTAGTATCTGTCTCTGAGATAAGAGTCACTAAGGTCAGTTCTGGAGATTAGTCACTGGAGTCAGTCCTGGATGAGAGTCACTAAGGTCAGTCCTGCAGATGATAGTCACTATGGTCAGTCCTGGAGATGGGCGTCACTAGTATCTGTCTCTGAGATTAGAGTTACTAAAATAAATCCTGGAGATTAGAGTCACTATGTTGAGTCCTTGAGCTTAGAGTTACTAGAGTCAGTATTGGAGATGGGAGTCACTAGTATCTGTCTCTGAGATAAGAGTCACTAAAGTCAGTCCTGCAGATGAGTTACTGGAGTCAGTCCTGGAGATGAGAGTCACTATGGTCAGTCCTGGAGATGAGAGTCACTGGAGTCAGTCCTGGAGCTTAGAGTCACTGGTATCATTCTCTGAGATGAGGCCACTGGTGTCAGTCCTGGAGATGGGAGTTCATGTGAGAAATAGATACGGCTTTATTTGACTTATTAGAAGAGAATGATTGAAATGTGAGAAATCTCTACTAAGTGGCCTTGTGAGGTGCAGTTTTACCTCTCCCCGGTGTATCCAGCTGCACACTGACACCTTCCAGTAACAGGATCACACTGCCCACCATTATGACACTGGCACTCCTGGCTGCAGTTAACCCCAAATCTTCCAGATGGGCATGGCTGAGCACACACAGAGCCCTGTAAGTATTGTAAAAAGGAAAGACAAAAAGGAAGAAAGTGACAGGCGGTTTACATTAACAGCCTTATGTTTATTAAAGCACTCACTTTATGCTAAGACTTATCATTGACATATCATAAATGACAGATTGTGTGAAATATAACTTTATTCCCACTTTCAATTTTACCAAAGATAAATTACAGTAGGATGGGCTTGAGTGTAAAAAAGTCTGTGTATGTATTAGCCAATAAGAGCATCATATGTGGATACAGTTAGACAGTATAATTGGCTGTGTATGTATTAGGTGTACAGATTGTTGCTTGTATTGTCGGTCTGTTATAGGAGCATTTAAAGGGATATGAAACCCAAACATTTTCTTTATTGATTTAGTCAAAGCATACCATTATAGAAACGTTTCTGATTTACTTCTATCAGCAAATTTGCTTAATTCCCATGATATTCTGTGCTGAAGAGATACCTAGGTAGGCATCTGAAGCACTACATGGCAGGAACTAGTGCTGCCATCTAGTGCTCTTACAAATGGATAGCATTCTTGCAAATCTGCGGCCATATAGTGTTCCAGAAATGGGCCGGCTCCTAAGCAAACATACCTGGTTTTAAACAAAAGATACAAAGAAAATTTGATAATAGAAGTAAATTAGAAAGTTGTTTAAAATCGCATGCTCTATCTGAATTCTGAAAGAAAAACTGTTGGGTTTCACATCCCTTTAAAGCTGAGGGACTATCTGATATCAACATAATATATGCAATTAATATAATATGATAAGTGTGTGTGTGTAGACAGATAGATTACATGATTGAAAAAATATAAAAAGTTAAGAAATTTAGTGTATATCATTTTGCAATTAATGCTGGGTCCAAATAGCACAAGGAACAAAATATACAAAAGGGATTCAATGCATAATCAAAGTTGTGTTCTTGTGTAACTCCAGATAAGGACTTAGCTAATGAGCCAATCAGATGCGTATGCTTCAATTATTGGTCATATTCTGACTTGGAGCAGAATGGGGGTGTTCCAGGATTACATCTTTGACTATGTATTAAACCCTTAACATAGTAAAAGAAGGGAATGTGCGTAAAATAAAATGGTCTATCAAATTAAAGCATTTTATTTTTACACCAGACTGTCCCTTTAAGTGTTTTTGAAGAACTCTGTGAATCTCTTATTTGCTTTGTGAAGTCTACAATATGAATCTCTGACTAGCGGTGTATTTAAAGGGACACTGAACCCAAAAATTTTCTTTCGTGATTCAGATAGAGCATACAATTTAAAGCAACTTTCTAATTTACTCCTATTATCAAATTTTCTTCATTCTCTTGGTATCTTCATTTGAAAAGCAAGAATGTAAGTTTAGATGCCGGCCCATTTTTGGCGAACAACTTGGGTTGTTCTTACTGATTGGTGGATAAATTCACTCACCAATAAACAATTGCTGTCCAGAGTTCTCAACCAAAAATTGTCTGGCTCATTAGCTTAGATGCCTTCTTTTTCAAATAAAGATAGCAAGAGAACGAAGAAAAAGTGAAAATAGGAGTAAACTATAAAGTTGCTTAAAATTGCATGTTCTATCTGAATCACGAAAGAAAAAATTTGGGTTCAGTGTCCCTTTAAGGTATATGCAGTATTACTGTGATAACACAGTGCTGCTCTTTTAACATGACATTTGATAATGGCTGTGTAAACTGAGGCAAAAAATAGAAACATGTAAGATAACGCACCGTCCAACCTGCTGGACATGAGCATTCCCCAGTCACATGGTGACAAACACCACCATTCTGGCACGGACAGCGCAGCTCACACAAGGCCCCATGACTTCCAGGTGGACATAGCTCTTCACAGCTGCAAAAAAGCAGAAATGGGTAGTAAAGAAAATGTCATAGATAACATGAACACTCACGTATTCTCATTCTCCCCAGCTGCAGTACAAAAATCTCCTAGGTAGGAACATAAGCAAAGATGTCTTGTTTTAACATCCGAGGCAAACACCATACAATGGGAGTTTGAGTAGTGAAAAGCCAGTAAGCCTTATTAAAGGGATATGAAACCAACATTTTTCTTTCATGATTCAGATAGAGCAAACACATTTAAACAACTTTCTTATTATAGGAATCTCTTGAGTCAATATTAGAATTACACATCTGTTGCCTGGAGCTTTTGGGCTGGGTTTTATAAAAATACCAGTATGATCTACTCCAGTTCTCTTTAGTGAAAGCTTCAAGGAGCTGTACCCTAAGCTATGTCATAGAACAAACTGCTAAGCTATGTTGGTCCCAATTAAGTGCCTGTCTCTTGTTGCTACATGTGGTTATTGATTGCTTGGTACTTACAAGGCTCCGGTGTATCCGGGGGCACAATGACACTCCCCTGTCCTATGGTTACAAGTTGCTCCGTTCTTGCACTGGCATCTCAGCTGACAGGCTTTGCCGTAGGTGCCTGGGTCACACCAATCTTCACAGCGCCAGCCTCTGTACCCCTCTGAGCAAACACAGGCACCTGTGATAGGATTACACAGTGCCTCATTCTGACACTGGCAGCGGTTACTGCAGTGTGGGCCCCAGTGCTCACTGTCACACCCTGTGGAACAAAACCGATTACTGTAACTGCTGCACTGACAAAGTAAACTGCTCAGCAAAGTACTTGAATGGTGAAACAATATATTACAATGCACACATTCAAAAAATAATAATTTGTCCTTAATACTATGCCCTTTTAGATGGTCTGTCTTCAGAAACAGCAGCGATCATTAGAAAACCAGCTATTTAAATTGCAAAAATAAGCCTAAAGGATTAATTTCCAATGCATTTAATACCTGCAGCTGGAATAACAAGTACATGAGGATACATTAAGGGCCTGCTATTTTTGTCAATAAGAAAAGGCCCTAAAAAACAAAATAAATCTTTATGTGGCTATGTAGTGATCTTTGAAACAGAGACTCCTACATTACAATACAAGGTATAAAATGTTTTTTTGTGTGTGATTTCTCTCTATGCCGGTGAGGTTTTGAATATCAGGCCCTAAATGAGATGCAGGCCGGATTACGTGAAAAATACAGTACAGTGTCTCTTTAAGTAAAATATATATTGAAATTTAAAGTGAAACTAACAGGAAGTACTTGAATTGTTACCAATTATACCTAGGTATCTAATGTTCACTGACTGTTATAGATAATTTCCACAGAAAACAAATTATGCTTACCTGATAATTTCAATTCCATCTGTGGTAGGAGAGTCCACTGCTTCATTCATTACTTGTGGGAATTAAGAACCTGGCAACCAGGAGGAGGCAAAGACACCCCAGTCAAAGGCTTAAATACCTCCCCCACTCCCCTCATCGCCCAGTCATTCCGCCAAGGGAACAAGGAACAGTAGGAAAAATATCAGGGTATAAATGGTGCCAGAAGATTACAATTAAATTTAGGTCCGCACACCGGAGAAACGGGTGGGGCAGTGGACTCTCCTCTCACAGATGGAAATAAAATTATCAGGTAAGCATAATTTATGTTTTCCATCTTAATGGGGGGAGAGTCCACTGCTTCATTCATTACTTGTGGGAAAAAATGCCAAAGCTCTAGAGGACACTGAATCAAAAAAACTGGATGGCAAAAGGAGGCAGACCCTAAACTGAGGGCACCACAGCCTGCAGAACCTTTCTCCCAAAAGCTGCTTCCGCCGAACCAAAAAGGTCAAATTTATAAAATTTAGCAAAAGTATGTCAGGAAGACCAGGTGGCCGCCTTACAAATCTGCTCCATAGAGGCCTCATTCTTAAGGCCCAAGAAGAGGCCACAGCTCTAGTAGATTGAGTCGTAATCCTCTGAGAAGGCTTGTGTCCCGCTGTCTCATATGCCAGATGGATCATACTCCTCAACCAAAAGGATAGAGAAGTGGCAGAGGCCCTTTGTCCCCTGCGCTTCCCTGAATACACAACAAATAAGGACGAAGACTGCCTGAACTCCTTCGTGGCCTGAAGATAAAACTTCAAAGCCTGAACTCTGCGAAAATTATGAAGTAACCTCTCCTTTGAAAAAGAAGGGTTAGGACACAAAGAAGGAACTACTATTTCCTGATTGATGTTACGACTCGACACCACTTTGGGAAGGAATCCCAAACCAGTGTGAAGAACAGCCTTATTGGCATGAAAAACTAAGCAGGGAGGCTCACATTGCAAGGACGCCAACTCAGAGACTCTGCGTGCCGATGCAATAGCCAGTAGTAATAAGACCTTCCATGAGAGAGTCTTAATGTCAAGCGCACGCATAGGCTCAAACGGAGCCTTCTGCAATACCTTAAGAACCAAGTTTAACCTCCAAGGAGGAGCCTTATTCCTAAAGACAGACCTGATACTAACCAGATCCTGAACAAAGGACTGAATGTCAGGGAGCTCCGCGAACTTCTTATGCAACAGTACAGATAATGCTGAGATTTGTCCCCTTAGGGAACTGGCAGCAAGACTCTTATCCAGACCATCCTGGAGAAAGGCCAAAATCCTGGATACTCTGACCTTGTGCCAGGAGTATCCTCGTTCATCACACCAGGACAAGTAGGTCCTCCACACCTTGTGATAGATGCGCAGAGTGACCGGCTTCCTGGCCTGAACGAGGGTGTCAATCACTCTTTCCGAAAATCCTCTCTTGGCTACGACTAGACGTTCAATCTCCACGCAGTCAGCCTCAGAGAATCGAGATTTTGGTGTAGAAAAGGACCTTAAACCAGCAGATACCTGCGGCAAGGTAAACTCCATGGAGGAGATGATGACATCCCCACCAGATCCGCAAACCACATCCTCTGCGTCCACGACCGAGGAATCAGAATAGCTTAGACTTGCTCCTGCTTGATGCAGGCCACTACACGAGGTAGAAGAGGCAATGGTGTAAATATGTAAATTAGGTTGAAGTCCCAGTGCACAGCAAAGGCGTCTATCAGATCCACCTGGGAATCCCTGGATCGCGACCCATATCTGGGTAGCTTGTAATTGAGTCTGGACGCCAAGAGATCTATCTCCGGCGTCCACCATCTGTAGCAGATCTCCACGAACACCTCAGGATGGAGAGACCATTCCCCAGGGTGAAACGTCTGTCTGCTCAGAAAATCCACTTCCCAGTTATCCACACCCGGAATGTGGATTGCTGAAAGTGAACCATTGTGAGTCTCTGCCCATTTCAGAATCCGAGACACTTCCCTCATGGCTAGGGAACTTCTCGTTCCCCCCAGGTGGTTTAGGTAAGCCACCGAGGTAATGTTGTCTGACTGGAATCTGATGAATCGGGACGAAGTCTTCAGAGCATTGAATATAGCTTGAAGTTCCAGAATATTTATAGGTAGACTCGATTCTTCTCGAGTCCATCTGCCCTGTGCCTTTCTGGCACCCCAAACAGCTCCCCATCCTGATAGACGCATCCGTGGTCACAATCTCCCAGGATGGTCTCAAGAAAGATGTCCCCTGTGACAGCTGCCCTGGCCGGGTCCACCAAGATAGGTACTTCCTCACCGGTCTGTCCAGAGATAACTGTTGGGACAGAACTGAATGATCGCTGTTCCATTGTCTCAGCATGCACAGCTGAAGAGGTCTGAGATGGAACCTGGTGAATGGAATGACATTTATGCTGGATACCAAGAGCCCGATCACCTCCATACACCTGGCTACAGATGTCCTGGAGGATGTCTAGAGATCTAGACAGTTGGACGCGAGCTTACAACGTCTCTGATCTGTCAAAATTATCTTCATGACTGAAGAATCTATTATCGTACCCAGGAAATCCACCCTGTTGCTGGGGACCAAGGAACTCTTCCCTTCGTTTATCTTCCACCCGTGGGATCGAAGTAGAAGAGCCCTCGAGTGATCCTCCGCAAGACTGTAGGTCGGAGCCTGGACCAGGATATCATCCAGATAAGGTACCACCGCAATCCCTCTGGCTCTCGCTACCACAAGTAGAGCTCCCAGAACCTTTGTAAAGACTCTTGGGGCAGTCGCTAGACCAAACAGAAGAGCCACAAACTGGAAGTGCTGGTCTAGGAAAGTGAATCTTAAAAACCTGAAGTGATCCTTGTGGATTGCAACGTTAAGGTAAGCGTCCTTCAGGTCTATAGTCGTCATGAATTGCCCCTCTTGAACCAGGGGCAAAATTGACCTGATTGTCTTCAGTTTGAACGATGGAACTGACAAGAACTTGTTAAGAGCCTTTAGGTCCAGAATTGGACGAAACGTGCCCTCCTTTTTTGGGATCACGAAATGGTTTGAATAATACCCCAGATGTCTAACTGCCAGAGGGACAGCGACGATTACTCACACACCCCAGGAAGGCGTCTTTCTTCTCTGGTCTTGAAGATATGTTTGACAGGAGGAACCTGCCTCTGGGTGGATATGACTTGAATCCTATCCTGTAACCCTGGGCTACGACCTCCAGAACCCAAGGGTCTATAACGTCTCTTCTCCAGGCCTCCGCAAAAAGACATAGCCTGCCCCCTACCTGATCCGAGGAAGGCAGGCTGCTGGTGCTGAGACTTGTCCGCACAAAAGGAATGAAAAGTAGACCCCTTAGGTTTAGTCTTCTTATCCTGAGGCAAGAAGGGACCCTTGCCACCTGTGACCTTAGATATGATGGAATCCAGGCCCGGGCCAAACAAAACTTTCCCCTTGAATGGGAGGGAAAGCAAGTGAGACTTGGAAGTCATGTCAGCAGACCACGACTTTAACCATAAAGCCTTGCAGGCTAAAACAGAAAAACCTGATGTCTTAGCATTTAGGCGAATAATGTGCATGTTATGTTAGCATCACAAATGAACCAAAGTGCTACCCTTTAGGCCTTAATTCGTTCTTGAATCTCTTTGAGGGGAGTCTCCAACTCGACCATCGCTGACAGAGCGTCACACCAGTAGGTAGCCGCATCTGCCACCACAGCGACCGCCGCCGGTTGAAAAACGAACCCCGTGAGTTGGAACATCCATCATTTTATCCATGGGTTCCTTGAAAGAAGAGCTATCCTCCAGCGGAATAGTCGTTCTCTTAGCGAGCGTGGAGATAGCACCATCCATCTTAGGGATGGTTTCCCACAGCTCAAGCTGTGAGTCTGGAACAGGGAATAGCTTCTTAAGAGAAGAAGAGGGGGAAAAGGACGAGCCAAGCTTCTCCCATTCATTCTTAATAATATTAGCCATCTTGATGGGAACGGGGAAGGCCTGAGGCACTACCCTGTCCTTGTAAACTCTATCAAGCTTAGGGATCGAAGGTTCCTCCTTCAGCAGGAAGCACAAATGCTCCATTTTAAACTTAAAATCTGGTTGCTAGAAGTAGCCTATTCCGACTCAGAAGCGACATCCTCCGATAAGTCAGAGTGCGGAAATCTATCTGAGACATCCAGTGGAGTTATCCACCCCTGAGACAGATAGCAGCGCCGTACCTTCTGCTTGCGTTTAGTAGGGCGAGGCATTACATTAATGGTCGCAGAAACCGCCATCTGTAACTGATCGGCGAAGTATGGCGGCCAAAGCGCCCCTCCCACGGGAGGATTAGTAGTGCCCTGAGGAACTGCTTGTGCAATTGTAGATGAGTGCAGGGAACGCACCTTGCGGGGCGGAGAACCCTCAGAGGTGGATGGCTTAGTCGTACCAAATATCCTATTCTTTTAGATATAGCAATATTGTCAAAGCATGTGGAACAGAGTTGAGTAGGCGGTTCAACTGGAACCTCCTCACAATATACACAGTTAACCGGTTTAGCTAAAGAGGTAGTATCCTCTAACATATCAGAGTCCTCCATAGCTTGTGCCTTTATTGCAGACTTGATAAAAAGTTAAATGGCACCTTTATATCCCAGTGGCCAGAGCACTCACCACCCCCTATGCCCAGAACTACAAGAAACAGCTTTGTCTCCTCCAAACGCAGGTGGAAAAGAGGAAGTTACAGAGGCCACACCCGGTCACATAGAGTGCCATGCAGGACCGCCCCTGCACTCGAGAGAGGAACACGCCAAAAAAGCATGCCTCAATCTCTCACTAAGTGAACTGACTGTTCCACACTGACAGAGCCTCATCTCACACAAGTGCAGCATAAAACACAATAAACAATATTATGCACAATAAAAACCCCCTTGTTCAATAACCCCCTTCGGAGGGTATTACCCTAGATTCTATAAAGATAAAGGAGCCACACTGTGACCCTGTCTTCTTACGTTATCATATATATACATAAATGAAACAATCTTACCAGAATCAACGCAGTGGAACAGAAACACGACCTTTCAAGTGTGACAGGGTAGTAGCATCACTCCTGACATGGTCTTGAGAGCATAAAAGCAGGCAGCGAATCTCATCAACGCTGATTGCTAATGGAGCTATTAATCTGAGTCGGGATGGGTTCACAGAAAGATTCTCCCTGCATCTCCGGACTCTAACATTCACCCATGCTCTCACTGAGAGGCTGACAGGAATACTTAAAACGCCAGTACCATTTTGAAGAGTACTACCCTTCATAAGAGACTACTCCGAATCTTCGACACTTCTCTGCCAACCTCCTGTGACAAAAGGCAAGGAATGACTGGGTGATGAGGGGAGTGGGGAAGGTATTTAATCCTTTGACTGGGGTGTCTTTGCCTCCTCCTGGTGGCCAGGTTCTTAATTCCCACAAGTAATGAATGAAGCAGTGGACTCTCCTCCAATTAAGATGGTAAGGGTTAGTTTAATCAGCACAGGACTATTTTTTTAATAAAACATAGAACTGCAATACATTTTGAAATATTTGCTTTTACAAGAGCATAATGTACCTTCAAAGAGATTATACTGACACTATATAGCACATAATACAGTATACAAAGTTATTGTAAATCATTATAGGGAAAAACGGGCTCTATAATTCTTTAAAACCTGTCATTTTACCACTAGCAACCCTGCAATTCTACTAATTTAAAGGAATTAAACAAATAGTTTAACTAGCACTTTGAGCTGCAGAGAACTCATTGCTAGGCCCGAGCAGACACAGTCGGAGAGCCGGTTCATGCAACTACCACTGCAGCTCCCAACCATTATTTTAGCAATGTGTTTAACCACTTTGCAGGGGTTAAACACATAGGGGCCGATTTATCATCGATCATGTCTGAATGCCGACAGCATATGCTTTCAACATTTAACATTGCACAAGCAGTTGATTGCTGTCCGCCGCTCAGAGGTGGCAGACCAGTTAAGGAGCAGCAGTCTTAAGACCCCTGCTTCTTAACTGCTGTTTCCGCGCGAGTCCTACAGGGGCATCAGGGGCCGAGGAACCAGAGGAACTGCTGAGGCCGAGAAGGAGCATAGGAAGTGGAAGAGCTGCCGCCACTGAGGAGTTGCCACCGCCGGACCCCTTGTAGATTATATCTGATGAAGAAAGAAGAGGATTCCTTGGATTTCTTTTTATCTTAGATTTTTTTTTTTTACTGTTTGTGGATTACATCTGATAAAGACAGAAGAGGGCCCCTTGGATTTTTTCTCTGTTTCTCTTTTTTTCTGTATTTTATTTATAACCGAGTGTGGATTACATCTGATAAAGTAAAAACATTTCCTGAGGCCACGCCGTAATTGGAGGAAGCCGGTTTCGCCATTGCTGTGCTAAGTACAGCATGAGAAGCGGGCGGGGGATCACTGGTCCGGCTTAGAGGAAGAGAAAGTTCTAAGTATTTTAACAAAACCGCTGCAATGTAAACTTTCATGAATGAAAGTGCCCCTGTTTATAATAGTATTTTTAAAAACCGGGCACTCAATCATGAAAATTTACATTCACTTTAAGCACCACTTGGTTTTCTTTGAAAAATTGTACTTGTTCCATGTTCCCTAGAGAGGCAAGTTTTGTAACCTTGGTTACAAATCAAATAGCAGGTTCAGGATAATTGCAGCATTTTGAAAATTGAGGTTACAGAACTATTTGGAAGTTGAAAAACAAATGTTTATTATAAAACAGTTATCTGCACACATCAGAAGAACCAGAAGTGATACTAATCTTGCAGTGAAACAATCAGATGCTAGAGGTCACATGACTCTAGATAATAAAACCAATTGAGAAGGGTCCTTCAGTATCACTTCATTGTCGTCTCTAATTATATTGTGCTGTATTCCTCAGTAAGTGTATTCAGTGCTACAGTCCTATTGTTGCTCTTTACAAATAAAGTATAACAATAAAAATAACATCTCAACAACATGTGAGATGCAGCTGTAACACATACCACAAAAAAAAATTATGTTTGTTAATACAAGACTGGGTGTGGCAGGAGCCCATAGGATTTCAGTATCTTTCATCCTATTGGCTGATTTGAATTTGAAGATTCAAATCAGCCAATAAGAATGCAAGTGATGCCATATTTAAACGCGTAACTTGCATTCAATATTCAGTGTATGGTGGTGATGGTACGAAGAGGATCCTCCACGCTCCATGGCTCCGCGGTCTACAGTTCCGCGGCCATCTCCGCTCTGCGCCAGCTTGGTCCTGGATGAAGATGAAAGATGTCGCCGGTTCCAAGAAGACTCTTCCGCTGCCTGGAAGAGGACCTTCTCCGCCGGACTTCAGGAACGGTGAGTACCTATTTGGGGCTTTTTTTTCTTTTTTAGATTAGGGATTTTGGGCACTTAAAAAGATCTGAATGCCCTTTTAAGGGCAGTAAAAGAGCTGAATGCCCCTTTAGGGGCAATGGGTAGTTTAGGATTTTTTAGTGTATTTTTATTTTGGGGGGTTTGGTGGGTGGAGGGTTTTACTGTTAGAGGGCGGATTTAGTATTTTTTTTAATGCAAAAGAGCTGTTTAACTTAGGACAATGCCCTACAAAAAGCCATTTTTAGGGCTATTGGTAGTTTAGTATTAGATTAGGGGGTGTTTTAATTTTTTTTGGGGGGGGGGGCTTTTTTATTTTCATAGGGATTAGGTTTAATGTTATTATTTTGGCGGTTTAGGGGTTAATAGATTAATTAGGTTTATTGCGATGTGGGTGAATGGCGGATTAGGGGTTAATAGTTTAATTAGGTTAATTGCGATGTGGGTTAATGGCAGATTAGGGGTTAATAGTTTTATTAGTTTTTGCGGTGGGGGTTGGCGGTTGACAGGTAGATATTGTGCATGCGTTAGGTGTTAGTTTATATTTACAGGCAGTTACGGTGCTCACATTTTAAGCGCAAGACTTGCTGCGCCTGCCTATGTGTGGCGAGATGAAAATGGAGTAAAATGTCTAAATTTTTGCCGCGTAAGTCCTTGTGCTGAATATGTGATACTGATTTGCGCCGCGGTTCTATGTTAGCTTATGGGAGTAAAAATTGCGGGCAACAGGTGAAATATATGCGCCACATTTATATGCGGCACCGTATATGTGATAGCAAAACCGTGTAAAAAACTTAATCTTGTCCTTATATTTTGGGGACAATAAATTTTACATTTTAATTTTCTATATTTCTCACATCTTATAGGGGCCTATTTATGAAAGGTCTTGCGGACCTGATCCGGCAGTGCGGATCAGGTCCGCAAGACCTCGCTGAATGCGGAGAGTAATACGCTCTCCGTATTCAGCATTGCATCAGCAGCTCACAAGAGCTGCTGGTGCAACGCCGCCCAGTGCTGACTCGCGGACAATCGGCCACCAGCAGGGAGGGTTGAATTGTGGCGATTACTGTCTGCCTCATCAGGTCTTTAGACCGCTGCTCCATAATTTGTGTTTCTGGCGAGTCTGAAGACTCGCCAGAAACACGGCCCTTCAAGCTCCATACGGAGCTTGATAAATGGGCCTCATAGTGTGCTCTTTATGAGAAATATTTTAGTCTTTAATGACATAAGGCAGCCCACGCCCATAATAGCACATTCTATAAACAACAGGTTAATGCAAAACTAAAAGCATACAGAGCACACCAAATGCCTGGACTGGCACCATATACAGCAGTATTACGTCTTCAGATAACACAGCACACACAAGAGTGTGCCATGAAGCAGAGACAAACCAAACAGAATTAAATGATCCACAACTTCAATAAAAGTAGTAAATATAAGTTTGTTTTACTGGGTAATAATTTGTGTGGGTGCCTGCTAAACGTTGTACTTAGGATGAAATGAAGTAAAATAATAATAATACTTTTGAAAGAGATCTATCATAATTCATATGTTGATTTCTTTTCTATGTGTCACAAACTATGCACCTCTAAAATATCACATCCTTATGTGTGATTTCATGCAAAGCCCAGACACCTAACCTACGAAACTCCAGCAATCTAACGTTATTTTGTTTCCTATGGAAAAAAGAATATTGGAAATTACAGGGTATATGTTTATACACATCTGATCATTATTAGCTGTTAATGACTACTCTTAAAGCTCTATTGGTGGACACTGACAAGCCTTCACAAGTATTTTAACAACATAAAAACAGAAAATCTGTTGTCGCCCCCCCCCCCCCAGTAATTAAAACTGACATAAGGATTAAAATATCCTAATAGATTCAACAAAGGAAAATATGTTAAAGGGACAGGATACTGTATTTCTCCCCCCCCCCCTTAATGTATTTTCAATGACTTGTTATACCAGAGTATAAAATTTATGAGAAATTGCATTTTCTGGGGGGGGGGGGGGGGATTTTGTATGAATAAGCTTGTTTTGTGATTTTAAACCAAAACCTATTGAAATGGGTTGAGCTTGCAGGTAATATCATATATCCTTATGTTATCACTTTATGTACACAGACTTGCTTCCTTATCTTATATTTGTCTGTAAACCAAAGCTCAATACTTAGAGAAGGCAATGGAAAATTAATGTTTTATTACTTAAAGGGACAGTGTACTCCAGAATTTTTATTGTTTAAAAGATAGATAATTCCTTTATTACCCATTGGAAAGTTGTTTAAAATTGCATGCCCTATCTGAATCGTGAAAGTTTAATTTTGACTACACTGTCCCTTTAACTATCCTGTACACCACTGGCAGTGTAATTTCTTCTGCTGGCTGTGTTTACATAGGCTTATCAATAGCCCGGACGCAAGACCAGAAACTTTCAGTAAAGGTGGGGATACCACTGGCTAAATCAGCTATTACAAATGCCGAAATAAGGGTAAAGGAGCTACTTATAAACTATGTAATACACTCTAGCAGGTAAAATGGATAATTGGGAACAATTTTAAGAAAAGAAAAATGTGAGGTAAACTGTCCCTTTAAAGCTTCACATATACCTATTTTATTACTGACAATACACTTCTCATTCAAGTCATAGGCACATTTTCTTCACCTCCCAGGCACCTAACTCACCCCATAATAATCTCCTTAGCTTCATGCTCGTCTCAGTCACCTCTTAGGAAGCTTTAGTATTTTAATGCAATCAAGCAACACCTATTCAGTTCACTTCACAAATGCAAATAATTGGGCAAATAAAGAAAGCACAAGGCTTGCAAGAGGTACCGTTACTTAGTAATACGGGACAATCTTCCCCCAGCTGTGACCTGACACTAAGGCTGTCCTCCAATATCAGCAAAGCACAGACACAGCGGCTGCCATTCACATTATGTACAGGAAGAGCCAGCGCTCTAAATACTCCTCTCTGCTGCTCTTGAGAAATGATAATAAATTGCAGTCAGGTGACATTAAGCTGAGGAAATTTACTTAAGTGCCTTCACAAAAAGAAAACCTCAGCCATTTGTAACAAAAAAAAGTCAGGTATGAAAATGGAAATTTATATCTAATGTTCTCAATTCATCACAGTCAGACTGCAAGAGGTCTGGAACAGTACAATGAGAGGTAATACAGAATTGTACTGCGCAGAGCAGAGTGCTTCTGTATGCTGCAGAGTGGTGAGAATCTGTACTGTGCGGTGCACAATTAGTTATCTTATTAATATGTACTTAAAGGGACATTATAAACACTTCTTGCTTTAGAGTAAAAATTGTGCTTTTCCTACGCTCCCTAGAGAGGCTAAAATATGAATTCTATAACCCAGGTTTTCTTTAAAATGCTGCAAATCAAATGGAGCCTATTAATTAATGTCCGATGCACATCGATAAATGCCGACAGCATACGCTGTCAGCATTTATCATTGCACCAGCAGTTCTGGTGAACTGCTGTTACAACGCCGCCCCCTGCAGAGTCGTGGCCAATCGGTCGCCAGCAGGGGGTACCATCAACCCGATGGTATTAGATCACCCTTTCTGTAAAAAAATGCTTCCTCAAATTTCTCCTGAATCTGTTACCCTCTAACCTTAAGATTGTGCCCCTTGTTTTGGCATTTATTTTTTTGTGAAAAATGCTTTCAGCTTCTATTTTATTAAGTCCCTTCATATATTTGAAGGTCATGTCTAACAGGAATATTTACCATGATGCAGGCAGACATGTTCTCAGGCAGAGAACCTGTCTACCTGCAATTACCACTTGGCAAACTTTAAGACTTTAGAAGAGTTCTGTTGTTCTGTCCATCCCCTTGCTCTTGGGCAACCAATTGCATGAGAGCAGTGCCTGTCAATTACCCAAAACAAGTTAGTTTGAGGTGATTTATCTCTGCCACCTAAAAGCAGAGATACTCTTGCAAGCCTAAATAGCAAGTTCTCAGAAACTGTGAATGCATCTTGATTTTTCAAGATCTTTAACTTAACATTTCAACAACGCATAAAAGGCTAGATTACAAGTGGGATGCTAATTTATCTAGCGCCCGCATATGGGCAAATTTGACCATTTGCGGGCGCACGATAAATAACCAGCCATTACAAGTGGCTGGTTATTGCTACCGCGAGCTCGAGGTAACAATTAGTGCTTAGAAAATTAACCAGAGATCAGATCTCTGGTTAATTTTCTAAAAGTGCCCCAAATCCCACCAAAATAGAGGATCTTTTATTTAAAAATAAAAAAATAAAGCACTAGGCAGTTTAAGGGGTTAAAAGTGGCAGATGTGCGGTGTTAGAAAAAAATGTGATTGAAAAGTTTCTTTACATTGCGGTCTATGGGAACTATGTGTTCCCTGTAAATATATATGCATATGCTTATATACATATATATTTATGTATTAATATGTGTGTTAATTTGTGGAAACACATTAGAGGAAAACCAAGTTATAAATGCAACTGTCCCTTTAAATCTGTTTATTGTAGTTCCCTTGGAGATTTTCCCCATTAATTAGTATTACCCTGACACATAAAAAAATACCCAGCTCTACCACATGCATTAAATTCCTGTCAACGCAGTTTAACCTCAAAGACATAAAAAGTCCAAGTTCTGTCTTGTGACTGGATAAGTTCAAGTTGGCTGCACAATGTTCTTGGTCATTTGATAACATACACAAGATTGTGCCAGTTTGGCAGCAACTTCAGCGATCTTGGTTTGGCAGATTGAAGTGTTAGGGCTCCATGTACTAAGCCGTCAATTCATCCGTCATTTTAGACGCGGATAAACTCGCCGTTACTCGCCGCGGGCGAAATGGTGTCCGCTGTCACTATGTACTAATAATCCCCCAATAAATAGACAAGTCTAGCCCGCCGCGAGCAGTGGCGGATTATTGATAAATTTGACGTCTCGCTCGCCGCGACTAAGCTGATGTACTTTTAACTTTCAGTTGAATTGTCTGGCCAATTATTAACACGTGACATGCAAGGTGTCACGAACATCATAGTAGTCGCGGGAATAGAATTTTGCTCCTATAAAAGTTCAACTTATCTAAACAACTTTATTATTGTTCTAAATTTTTTGAAGAGTGATAACAGAGCGTTATTTTTGTAATATTTATTTACAATTTGGATATGGCTTCATCTGGATCTGATAATATATAAATATTAATATAAAAATAATTATAAAGATTGACAACTATACAATACAAATTTAAAATATAGATTACTCTTTAATTACAGTCGACAAATTTGGCGCAATTTATGTACATGGAAATGAGAGACAAATTAGACGCCAGTTATGCTGTACAATGCTGATATTACTGCCTTTTATATATGTCTAGACTGGCGTCTAGATTGACTTTCCTATTGTTTTGTACCTTGCCCGCCACCTAAAAGGTGGCGAGGCAAAAATAACGAGGTGGGAGCGGAAATTGTAGCGAGCGGACAAATAGATTTTTTAGTACATTCGTTTTTGGCGAGTTGGTGGTCAAATGTGTCTAATTACAGTGAAAAATGGAGAGGTAGCGAGGTTTGGCGGATAAGTACGCTCGCAATTTTAAAGATGCGAGTTTGAACATAGTTGACGACTTTGTACATATCAGTTTGTGAGTTTTGACGCGAGATTTGTTGCGGGTAGCTCGCTGACTGCTTAGTACATGGAGCCCTTAATTCCTCACTGCACTAAATTTGCTTTAAAAGAGTAATAAAGTAACATGACTGCGTGTGGTACATTTATGATGACACAGGACAACAGCCCCTACAAGCAGAACAAATGAGTTGCAGTTATTTACCAATGTTGCAGTATCCAAGTATTCTAGGCTCGCTTTCAAGGCCTGTTATGTTACACCAGATGAACATAAAAGGATCCGACAAGTAATAATTTACAACCTAATTTGCCCCTGGTTATTCACAAGAATACTGACTATTGAGCTGTGGAAAAACATGGAGGCTATCAATAATCTCTTCTAGTATTGGCATGTTTAATGCTAAACATACAGCTCAGGAGTTAGCATATACCTGGGGCAATAACAATACCTTATAGAAGAAATACAAAGCTTCTTACCGATACTGGCAAACAAGACAAGACTGGCTAGGCCTGTAATCTTATACATTTACCTGAGTGGTCATGTGGGTGAGCTGAATGATATACGACACTTTATATGCAGCCTCAGAAAGCTTTGTTCAGATTTAAACAGACACTTCTGATGCCATTTCCAATAGCACTTTGTAACTTACAGCAATGCAGAGCAATCTGTGCCAGCAGAGTGTAAGTAGCATAACTGCAATAGGGTGTCACTTGACACAGACTACACACGTATCTAACGGAAGAGGGTGGAAACACTTCAAAGTTGCTGTAATTACCTGAATGCATCATTAGTCATTTTATAATTTTATAAATGAAGTAGATTTACTATTCTATGTTTTATCAAAGAGACATGAAATTCAAAATTAAACTGTCATGATTCAGATAGAGCAAGAATTCGGATGTAATTTTGTTATCAAATTGACATCATTCTCTTGGTATCTTTTGTTGAAGCATATACTGAGCTAGGCTAATGAGCGTGTATGTTTGGAGCAGTATATGGCAGCATTGTTACTAGCACTGCTGCTATCTAGTGCTCAGAAGTGTTTGTTCTTTATAAAGGATACCAAAAGAACAAATTACATTTCAAGTTGCCTTCTCTTTCTGATTCATGGAAGGTTTAAATAGCATTTCATACTCCTTTTATGATCAGAATTATATTTGACTATACCCAGATACACATGGGGTCCCTTGTGATTCTCTGTAATGCAACACAAAATGACACTGAGCAGAGCATTGTCCTTCTTTACACAGTTAATCAAAACATGAGCAGAACAGTGACATTATCTATCCAAACAACAGAAAACTGTTGCAGAATGTGCAGAGCTACAGACGGAATACAGGGGATAGCACATGTGCGTTATCCATATGTTATAGTCATGCAATACATAATTGTGCAGAACAGTCCTGTTATTTGAAGAGCACCTGTGTACAAAGGTAATACCCAACACATAATTGCACAGAGCAATACAATTCTATATAATGCAGAACACCATAAGTGTCTCTGTAGTAATGATCAATGTAAAACTGTGCAGAGCTTCTGGTCTTGAGCAGGCCCAGGTGCCACATTGCTCTTTATGTGTCCCTTCCCCATCCCTACCTATTCATCTTCTCCAACACCTGCAGCACACTCCTGTTATGTGAGGATCCATAATATACACACTATGGGCCAGATTACAAGTGGAGCGCTAAATATCGATTTTGTGAAAGCAATATTTGTGCTCTACTGAGTAATACCAGCGCACGCTAATGTGCGCTGGTATTACAAGTGGATCTCTGGTTAATGTTATAAGTGGTAATTGCTAATGCGAGCTCACAATATGAATGTTTTTATTTGTCTATCTTGCAGCACTTACTTTGCTAAAAACTGATTTTTGGATGTTTAGCTCCCTTTATATGTTATAGTCTCAAATAATAAACTGTCTAGACAATATGTTCACTAAGAGTGAAAAAAAAAACCCAATTCATTTTGGCCTTGCATTAATTAGTTACCCCTTATCTATGGGGAAATGTAACTATGCACACCACGGTACATTTTCATAGTGTATAACTGTGTGTAAAAATTTGGATTTCTAAAGTATAATGCCCCTTATAATTGTGCACAGCAATTTACATTTCTACAGCTAGGAATAGTACAGACTGTAGCTGAAGTGAGCAAAACATTATAACTGCAGATGAGAATAAGTTATTTAAAAGGTAAAGCATAGTCAATTATCTTATGAAATAAAGCTTTGTAAATTACAGTTGCCAGCTTATTACTGAAACACAGGTTTTCCCTCTCATACATAAGATGCCTTTACATTAGAGATGCCATTTGGAAGAGATATTACAGTTTTTTTTTCCCAATACTTTATTTATTTAGAGAAGCTTGAAGCACAGCAGTAAGTCTTATACATATATCAACAACATACAAAATCTGTCAGCTATAAAATATACAGTACAGTTCTCTTCTTGTACTCAGAAGCGTGCAAAATCCGACAGGTATACAATATATAGTGTACAACATATATGTGCATACTTTCTCTTTTGTACCGATATCAGTCTCCAAGTTCTCTATCATTTTACATTTATAGTTTCCAACACAACATTGTCATAAACCTTCCTAGACTAACTAAACTAAACTAAACCAAACCTGGTCTCCTTGGCCTATACCTTCATTAGGTAGAGCAATTTACATTACGTGAATCACCAATTCCCCTTCAATTGCTCCTCCAGGATATATGGAGCCGTTACAAAATGCGGCACTACTTGCTTCTGTAGGCCAGTTGGCCGAGTGAGTATATACATTTCCCACTTCCTGAAGAACTACCTGATGCGAACTGATACCTCACCCTTAACATCTGCGTGTTTAATAAATAATTGTTTTGTCTATCGCTCAACCATAGCTTCAAAATAAGTTTCCTGGCCAGTAGCAGGATATTATTAACTAACCTACTGTGGCCTACCCCTTCTTCTCCTCCCATCAGTAATAAAATCCCCTCCCAGTCTAACTTTGTCTCTTGTCCCAGAATAACCTTCATCCAGTACTCAGTCTGCTTCCAGAACCTTACTAAGTTTAGGGCAGCGCCAGAACAGATCCTCATAAGTTGTGTCAGGGTTTAAACATTTTTTACATACATTAACCTCTGGGGTCGTCCACTTGGACCACTGTCTCGGGGTGATATATGCCCTATGTAGCAATTTGTATTGTGTCTCTCTAAGATCTGCCGAGATCGTGGCGGACCTGACTCTCTCAAAACTTAAAACTACATCTTTACCTTTACAATATGGTGGCAGGATTTCCAAGATGGCCACCACAGTGTTGGTGTACAGTAAAACCTGCAACCATATTTGTACAGAAAGGTGATTGCAAACAGTCAGAAGAGGTGCTGTTGAAATTGAGGCTTCACCATAGACTTTGCCCGGGGAGCCAAGCAGGATCAGCGTTAAACCATTATCAATGACTAAACATATAGGGGAGGGAGTGGTTAGTGAAAAAATAACATTTTAAATCAATTACAGATCCTTTTTGTATTATTATGTCCCTTTAAAGGGACATAAAAAACAAAAAGTTTATTTCATGATTCAGATAGTGGCATACAGTTTTAAACAACCTTTCTTTTTTTTTCATTTAAATGTTTTTTATTGGGTAAACAAATGTTCACAGTAGTGCATTGCTGCTCCTGAGTCTACCTAAGTATGCTTTTCAACTAAGAATACCAAGAGAATGAAGCAAATGCAATAACATAAGTAAATTGGAAAATTGTTTAAAACTGTATACTCTATCCGATCCATAAAAGTTTAATTTTGACTTGACTGTCCCTTTAAATTTTTAAATTATAAAATAAGAAAATCCAAAATTAATTTCAAGCAGATTCATTTTTAAACCCAAAAGCAATGTAATAAAGACCTGGGGCGCGATCACATATATGGCGCAGGTTTCGGCGCAAGCGTGGGAACCTGCGTCGGCCGTAATTTCACCTCGCACATCGGGGTATTACATATACTGCGCCGTTAGATGCTAAACTGGCGTAAGACAAACTGGCGATCTTCTGAAATGTGCGCAAATACATATTTCAGTCGTCGTAAGTAACTTACGCCAGTATTTTGTACACGGAAACTGTCAATAAAGAGTAGTTTTATGCAAATTAGGCTAACACTCGTAAAAATGAACTGCGATTTCAAATGTAAATGCGACACGTAATTACGCTATTCAAAATTCATATATAAACCCATGTATTTTAAGGCTGCAGGTGAGAGGTTGCGCTGTTTGTGATTGGTTTGACACACTTGCAGGGGCAGGAATAATAAATGCTTAGAAGAGGTTTAACTGTTTGAGATTTGCGGCTGATATGTATGTGATTGCGCATGCGTTTGTTAGGCCTTCAGGGAATTACGTTGCTTTTTTAGTCAGTGCAAGGGTTACTGCGCCTGCAATTTGTGGCGAGATAAGAATGGAGTAGATTCTCTGAATTCTGAGCGCGTAAGTCCTTACGCTGTATATTGGATACCAAATTGCGCGGCTGTTCTATGTTAGTCTATTGGTAAAAAAAATATGTCCGAAGGGTGAAATATACGGGCGTAACTTGTATGCTACGCCGTATATTTAATACCAAAATCGCGTAAAATCTGGTGGCAGAGGATTTTGCGGGCGACGCTGCATATGTAATGGAGGCCCTGGATGTTAAGTGCCAAGTATAAATAAATTCCGGCATTCAGCAAATCTATAAAGAACTAAGAACAGGAGCTTATGTGCACTTATACAGCAGCTGAGGTCACAGACATACAATGTCAGAAAAGTAAGATATCACTCTGTCTGTGATTGGGTTGTTTTTTTCCTAGCATGTATGCGACAATTGATTTC
This sequence comes from Bombina bombina, assembly GCF_027579735.1. Taxonomy (NCBI): domain Eukaryota; kingdom Metazoa; phylum Chordata; class Amphibia; order Anura; family Bombinatoridae; genus Bombina; species Bombina bombina. Next base: position 904,473,874 of record NC_069504.1, on the reverse strand, counting down.
CTATTTCTAATTAATAATTCTAATTATGATGTTCTAAATATGCCCGACAGCTGGGAGAGGATTAATCAGAAGTTATTGATCAGCTTCAGAGTTTGTGATGTTATTGATTTACTGTTTGGTGCTGGAGACAGAGAATAAGCAGTCACAGAACCCAAGTGGATCAGCCATGCCAAGCCCTGGCAGTTGTATGCTATGAATATGTCAGCCAAGCTCCCCATCTCTGCAGCACTGAGCATCATAAGCTATTGTCTGCTTGCAAATCAAAACCTGATGCTGCAAGACGAGAGCAAATGAGTTGTGGCTTCAGTTCTTATTGTCTGGAATTCTATAATGGATGTCAAATTATCTAATAAATGATTGTTTTATCTAGAAGTGCAAATGGTCACTTCAGGAAAACACCTATACCTAGAGTGTACAACAGAATTCATACTTAATAATAAAAAAAAAACATAAAGCAGAAAAAACAAGAACTTTGGTATAATTATTTTAGCATATTTACCTATTTGTCTTAAATGGACATTAAATACTAAATACATATTACAATCATAGTAGTGATTTGATTCCCCATCTTCCTGAATCGTGAGTGTGGTCATGTTGAAATCAAGCTTCAATTGCATGTGCCTGTCAGAAAGTATATTATAGTTTGTAATTCTGATTTTCCTAAATGTGGCCACCAATAAGCAAGCACTATCCAGGGTGTTGAACCTAAAATAGGCCAGTTCCTAAGCTATACATTCCTGCTTTTATAAGACTCTATCAAAGTGACTATCAACAATAAAAAGCTGGTAACAGAAGATAAAGATAATAATACAGTTGCTTGTTTCTCCTTTTGATTGTATTGTTTCATTATCTTTATTAGATTTGTGCACTGCTTATCTGAATATTATTTTATGGGTTAGTTGAAATGTTTGGGAACCAATGCTTTAAGCTAAACTTAAAAGGAACATGGGAGTTAAAAACAAATAAAAAAAGAAACACTTTTACTATTGTACTTTTTCCCTCTTGGTTACACTCAGTTCCCGTCAAAGAGAGCATACCTAGGTAGGGTCAGAGGTATGCATGTATCTTGAACACTTTATGGCAGTTCTGTTTGCTGCAATGTGTGTGACATTGTTAGACATACAGTATAGGGCCCCATTTATAAAAGGGAACCTGTCTGCTTGCAGGTGCTGCACAAATTTAAATGGGCTTTAAAAGCATCTTGTCTATATGTAAAAAATGTCCTTTTTATGCCCCATTCCCTAAGGCACAGCTCGACAAACCCACTGGCTCCTAGAATTTTACCCCTGGCTCCTAACTTTTTAGGGTATACTCCATGGCCCCAAGATATCAAGGTCTGTCGGACCTGATCCGACAGTGCGGATCAGGTCCGACAGACCTCGCTGAATACGGTGAGCAATACGCTCAACGTATTCAGCATTGCACCAGCAGCTGCTGGTGAGCTGCTGGTGCAACGCCGCCTCCTGCAGACTCGCGGCCAATCGGCCGCCAGCAGGGGGTGTCAATCAACCCAATCGTACTTGATTGGGTTGATTTCCGGCGATGTCTGTCCGCCTGCTCAGAGCAGGCGGACAGGTTATGGAGCAGCGGTCTTTGTGACCGCTGCTTCATAACTGCTGTTTCTGGCGAGCCTGCAGGCTCACCAGAAACACGGGGCATCAAGCTCCATTCGGAGCTTGATAAATATGCCCCCATATATCTATATACAAATACCACTGTCAGGCTCCTCAATATTTTTACTAGCTCCTAAATTTTAAACAGATTTGTCAACCCCTGCCCTAGAGGCAAAAATTCAAAATCTGTAACTCAAATTGCCTTAACAGCTATTTAATTTACAGGTTACAGATTTTGCTTTTGGCCTATTAGGGAGCATGGTACCATCACAACTTGTGTTTAATGTTCTTCTTTGACAATGCACAAATAATTGCTTGGCAGTCCCACCCATAGGCAAAGAGCAGGCCACTAAAGTCAAAATTAAAGTATCATGATTCAGATAAAGATTGCAATTTAAAACATCTTTGCAATATACTTACATTATCAACACGTGCACATTCTTTTTAGATGCACACATTCTGAGACTCCAGCTCCTACTGAAAATGTGCAAAAGTGCACAGTATATATGTATATGTTAATAAAAAGGACCACACCAAGGGTTGCCAACTCAGCTATTCATGTTCCTCCCTGCACACCCTGCAGCATATGTAACTCATAAATACCCAGGTAAACATGGCTAAGGTGACAACCATAACCACACCGCTTGCCTGGCCAGGAACTCAATACACACGAAAAGCATTGTGTAGATCAAGTTCTTTGCCAGGCAAGCAGTGTTGTCCTTTTTATTAAAGGGACATAAAAACCAATTTTTTTTCTTTCATGATTCAGAAAGAACATATATATTTAAACAACTTTCTAATTTACTTCTATTATCATATGTTCTTTGTTTTCTTGTTATCCGTTGGGATGTAAGCTTAGGAGTGTGCACATGTCTTCAGCACTATATGGCGGCAGTTTTGCAACAATGTTATACACAAGCAAGAGCATTAGATGGCAACACTATTTCCTGTCCTGTAGTGCTTCAGGCACGTGCACGCTACCTATCTAATTATAACAAAGCACATTTGATAATAGAAGTAAATAGGAATCTTTTTTTTTTTTTAAAATTGTATTCTCTATCTGAATCATGAAAAAAAAATTTTTGGTTTTCATGCCCCTTTAACGTTTTTTATATGTACTTTAGTTTATTATATGCACTATTGTTTTATATATTTTAAGCATTGATTCACTGCCTTCTTTGTATCCACAGATTTTGTATCAAACTGTCACCGAGAGAACTAATCAAATTTATAATAGAGCTAAATTGGAAAGTTGTTTAAAATAGCATGATCTATCTGAATAATGAAAGAAAAATATTGTGTCTCATGTTCCTTTAATTGTGCTCAAAACTAGCAATACAATGAAGCACAGTTGAAGACTTCTGGCAAGCCAATAGGAAGAGGCATACATGTGTAGCCAAGAATCACCAGCTAGATTCGAGCACTGTACGTCTGAGCATATCTAGGTATGCTTTTCCACAAAGAAAACAAAATAAATTGACAACAGAAGTAAATGAAAAAGTCTCTTAAAACCACATGCTTTATCTAAACCATGAAAGTTTAAGTTTCATGTCCATTTAAACAATAAACTATAATTTTATGAATTGGCATTTATGTATTTTAGTGACATGAAACACAGTTATTGTTGTTTCTGAAATGTTCTACAACTGTGCCAACTCCACCCACCGATCTTTGTTGCTTTTACTTGATTCATTATCTAATGTTTCTCCAGTTAAACAACTAAATCTTTGTTGTTCCTACCCATGATACAACAAGGTGTCGATAAGAAACTGTATTAAGAAATCATTAAAAAAAATTGCTGCTGGAGGAAGCAAGTCCAAGGCTAGAAGTAATAAGGGCAACATAATTTAATGACGTGCATGAAACAGGGCAAGATGTTCGGACATTCAGGTGATAAATCAGCGTCAGTTATTTTTAGTGAGTCAGATATGATTTACTCCTGCTAATGCAATCATTTACATTGTGCAGCATAAGCACTGTATGGTTCCTATAAAATAAATACAATTTTATAAAATACCAACAGCTATAGCGACCGCTATATATTGCAGCAGGATTTATTTATTCATTAACTACATGGTGATTCTTACCACCATCTCCATAGTGCCCTGGCCGTGTAAGGGTTAAACTCCGGCAGAAAGCTGCCTGGGAAGTTCTTGGCTAGCGATTATTCTGTTCCTGCAGCTTCTGCTTCCAATGTTTGTGCCCAGCGATACTGCTAATTAAATATGTATAACTGGCTGGCCAGAACTAATGAGTAAGCAGCAGCAGCGTCCGTAGTATCTGTGGGAATAAGAGTGGGATGCTGTACGCGGCGTGAGGCTCTCGTGGGGATCTGCTACAAACATTCGACAACACTTACACAGCAATAGAATAACAAGATGCAAATCAATGCGCTGCAAAATCACTTGAACTGGCTCAGGACAAAATAATAATTGTTATAGGTAGGGCATATGTTTTAATAGAACATGTAGGGCCAGGAATGTATCTGCTTTTTGTGGTTAAAGGCATGTAAAACCCACGTTTTTTTATTTTATGATTCAGTTAGAGCAGCTCATTTTAAACAGCTTTACTATTTACTACTATTATATAATTTGCTTTGTTCACGTGCTATCCTTTATTGAAAAGCATACCTATGTAGGCCCAGGAGTTGCAAAGCACTACTGGGAGCTAACCTCTTGTCATTGGCTCCCCTGATGTGTACAGCTTACTCCCAGTAGTGCATTGCTGCTCCTTCAACAGAGGATGCAAAAAGAACAAAAACAAATACAAACTGTTTAAAGGGCCAGTAAACACCATGAAATTTTAAAATGAAATATTTAGCTATGCACAATAAAAGAACTTTTTTTTATTTCTTTTGCCCCCTTCATCTAATTCTCAGAACTAGAAATGCACCCTGCTGACTTCTCAAGATTAACCCTACTACATATCTGACACTTATTGGTTTCCAGCTGAAAAGAACTGAAAAACAATGTACTTTATACTAACCAGTCACAAGTCAGTTAATGACATTTCTGCCCCTGGACCACACAAATTCACAGAGCCAGGCCGCCCAGTGCTGAAGTGAATAGCATGTAAAAATCACCTATTATCTGTGCATTACTCACTACAGAGTTCTCAACTACCCCTGTAAGCAACATCAACTAAAGACCTGTGTGTCCGGAGCTTCATGAAATGGGCTTTCATGTCTAAGCAGCTGTACACAGACCTCACATCATCATGTGCAATGCCAAGTGACAGCTGGAGTGATGAAACGCACATCACCGCCGGACTCTGTAGCAGGGGAAACGTGTTCTCTGGAGTGATTCATCACAGTTCACTATCTGGCAGTCTGATGGAAGAATCTGGGTGAGGCAGTTTCCAGGAAAAAATAACCAGAATGCATAGTGCCTACTGTAAGGTTTAATGGAGGAGGGATAATGGTCTGGGACTGGTTTTCAGGGTTTGGGCTAGGCTCCTTAAATACAATGAAGGGTCATCTTAGTGCTACAGCAGGCATGTCCAAAGTCCGGCCCGCGGGCCAATTGCGGCACGAGTACCGGACTGATATGGCCCCACAGATAATTTTACAAATATATATTATACGGCCCCCCAGTGAGTCCCCGATTACCGCTCGCTCAGTTAAGTCCCAAATTGCATTGAGTAGTGTTATTTCTACTGCACGGCAATCGGCCGTTATCCATCCTCTGACGTCACACCACAGGAAGCTCAGCCGTATTGAGCGTACTGAGCCACAGGAGTACTCCACCATCTTGCTGATCTCTACTGTTTTTTTTCGTTAAATAATCCTGTCGAACAGTGATTCCTACAAGGTGATTCCTACAATGTAACCTCTTAAATAACTGTTGCTGCACTATAATTACTGCCAGTATCGTAACCTTGGCTTGTGAAGTGATTATGAATAACTTTTGCTGCACTACAATTACTGCCATTATCGTAACCTTGTGAAGTGAATAAGAACTGTCTTTAACGTAACTCTGTGAAGAGAACTTTTATATGCTTTAAGACAGTATTACGATATCAACATCTGACAAGCATTTAATTCCATTGTAAACATAAACATACATGAAATAGTTAATTTGCATTTATTTTAAAATGGTTCAAAAAATGTCAGGCAAAATGGTCGGCCCTCGCACATGTTCACTTCATGAAATCTGGCACTCTTCCAAAAAAGTTTGGACACCCCTGTGCTACAGGATACAACGGCATTTTAGACAACTGTGTGCTTCCAACTTTGTTGCAACAATTTTGGGAATGGCGAATTCCTGTCCCAGCATGACTGTACCCCTGTGCACAAAGTAAGGTCTACTGAGATATGGTATGATAAGTGCGGGTGAACTTGAGTAGCCTGCACAGAGCCCTGACCTCAACCCCACAGAACACCTATGGGATGAATTGAAACACAGACTATGAGAACTTCTCGTCTGACAAAAGTTCCTGACCTCACACACAGACTCCAAAACCCTGTAGAAAGCTTAGACTTCCCAGAAGAGTTATAGCAAAGGGGTAGGGGAGGAAAATTTCACATTAATGCCCATGGTTTTGAAATGGGATGCTTAACAAGCTCATATAGGTGCAATGGTCAGGTGTCCTCATACTTTTGGATGTTATAGGAAGCAAGAAGCAATAAACGTTAACCCTATGTGCTATTTAAAAGATCAGTCTCACTACTAATCTAAGAAGTATATGCAAAAAAGGTAAAGATAAACAGCGCTAACAAATACTGAAAGTATTGGAAAGCAAGGGTTATACATCAAACAATTATTGGCTCTAATATGTAGTTTCTATATATTACACAATATACGACCATAACTTGGTCAAATATAAAATTTGAATTTTTTATCTAGAGTGCATAATAAAAAGTGCATAGAATGAAATCAAGCAATAAAAATCTTACAGTAAAAAGCGTACATTATTGCTACCGTATGAGGACGTCTCCTCTTGGTGACAATGATCGGTATGGGTTTTATATACCACCTTTCATACAGCTGTATATTTAAAATTCATTACCACCTTAAAAATCACTACCACCTTAAAAATTATTTGGGTGATGATTGAAGTTGTAATCGTTAATATGTTATTTGTAAAAATAAAAAGTTCACTTGTTATTAGAAAGTTCACTTGTACAATGTGTCAAAACGCTCTTCTGTTGAGCATAGCTGTAAAAAGCTGACTAGAAAATATCACCTGAACATCTTTATGCAAAAAAGAAAGATATTTTATCCCAAAATGTCCTAAGTATTCACACCCCATTGTAAAGAACTTTAAGCAGCAAATCAGTATGTCTGTCCCGGGGCTTGCAAGGGAGTGTGCCTCATGCACAATCGTGTTATTTCCCTATTCAGTTTAAGGAAGTTTACTATGAAATCTCATGAGATCATAATAAATCAGTTCATGACCTCAGCACTGCTGATGGGCTGCTGTTCATTTCTTCCTTCTTTTTATTTTAACTGCAGCTGGGCAGTAACTGAAAACACTCTGGTTAGCTGAGAAAATTGTGAGGTAAAATATCTTGCTTTTTTACATAGAGATGGCCAGGTGATATTTTCCTGTCAGCTTTTTACAGTTATACTGCATCAGTTTCAAGTGATTTAGCATATAAGTATTATGTCCCTTTAAATCACTATTTAAATCACTAGTCTGTAAGACCTATTTAAATGGTTTTCATTTTTAGAATAATGCATTTTTAGATTATTTTTTCCAGTTATATCAGACCATTACTGATTTGACTATAGAAACGCATAGATAGATAATTGAACTGAATTAAATTATTTAGAGGTGAACTATCTCCAGTTTAATGGGTTAATCATTCATATTTCATCAACTTTTCATCTGTACTTTATTGGAAGAAGAAAAATAATGATTACATTAATAATAACAACAAATGAAATAGTTTTATTTAACAAAAACAATAACACAATATTTTAACTTCAGGGCTTTTAACAGGTCAAACTTTGTTGCATGGTAAGCTGATTTGTTATAGTTGTATACTGCAGTTAAATGCTATGTAAGCTGTCCGTTATATATGCCAATAATCGTTATAACATGAATACACTACTATGTGTAGTGGAGATACATTACCAGTCCCTTGGCCGTTTCTATTTTAGGATGTTGTGGCGTATTACTAATACGTTTGCGGTCTATCCTTGGACCATTGAACTTCCGATCTCACCTCTGACCCCTTGGAGTGTGACGTCACGTTCGAAATGCTGGTATTTTGGATCTGCCATAGGTCTCGCAAAGGTGGCAGGTATAACAGGGCTACCGGTTCTTCTCACTTCCACTTTAGTATGTGTTTATCTGTTATGACCAATAATTTTCGTGGTCTCCTTCTATAATCTCTTCCTATGGTCTCTTCCTGTACTCCGCGCAGAGTGTTATGTTTCAATCGAGACTGTTGGGATTCTTTCAATGCTGTGTGGCTTTCTTTAGACCCCTGGATAAACGTCTTACACTCCAAGGGGTCAGAGGTGAGATCGGAAATTCAACGGTCCAAGGATAGACCGCAAACGTATTAGTAATATGCCACAGAATCCTAAAACAGAAACGGCAAAGCGACTGGTAATGTATCTCCACTACACATAGTAGTGTGTTCATGTTATAACGATTACTGGCATATATAATGGACAGCTTACATAGCATTTAACTGCAGTATACAACTATAACAAATCAGCTTACCATGCAACAAAGTTTGACCTGTTAAAAGCCCTGAAGTTAAAATATCAATAAGTTCACTAAACAGAAAAGCGTTTTGACACATCAAGTGAACTTTCTAATAACAAGTGAACTTTTTATTTTTTTTATTTTTTACAAATAACATATTAACGATTACAACTTCAATCATCACCCAAATAATTTTTAAGGTGGTAGTGATTTTTAAAGTGGTAATGAACTTTAAGTATACAGCTGTATGAAAAATGGTATATAAAACCCATACCGATCATTGTCACCAAGAGGAGACGCCCTCATATGGTAGCAATAGTGTACGCTTTTTACTGTATGATTTGTATTGTAAGATTTTTATTGCTTGATTTCATTCTATGCACTTTTTATTGTGCACTCTAGATAATAAATTTTAATTTTATATTTGACCACGTTATGGTCGTATATTGTGTAATATATAGAAACAATATATTAGAGCCAATAAATGTTTGATTTATATCCCCTGTCCTCATACTTTTGGCCATATGGTGTGTGTCTGGACAGATAGATAGATGATAGATTTAAATATTATATTTCAATGTGATGGTGTTGCCATACTGTGGGCCAAAATTTGCCAGTCCTCCCCTTTTATATATGCTTTCATGGAGAGGAGCTAAGTTTTAATTGTACACTATATCTGAATATATATATATATATATATATATATATATATATATATATATATATATATATATATATATATATGAGATTGGTAAGATATGAATTAATGCAGATTCCTGTCATTCAATACTGAATTTTTAGTAAGGTCAAAAGAAGCCATATCTTTGATGTATCTTTCTGGGAGCAGATTGTGTCCTCCTGCCAAGCTCAGGAATATCCAATTCTCTAAGGGCTAAAGGAAGCAGAACTGGCGGATACACTTCAATAATAACAGATTATAATCACATCCATCTGATATCTAGCTTTATTTATACCACCCGCCTTTTGGAATAAATTCTGCAGGTTCAGTGGCAGCCACAAGAGAGATCGTTAGTCTAAAAAGGAAGATGAAACGTGGCGGCTAAGTTCTGAAGACTCAGCTTTTAACATTTAAAAGGCTGCTCAGAAGCAATTGAGTCAAATTCAAATCCATGTCAAAGGCACGGACAAATTTAGAACTGAAAAGTTTTAGCCAGAGAGGATGACAGGTGACAGGCAGTGTGACAAAGAGCATGGTCCACCCAAAACCCAGTAATAAGAATGCTATTACCCAGTAACTTACATAAGGATGTGAACTTTTTTTTTTTTTTTGTAGAATGGTGTGCAGGGTGGATTTTAATTAAATCAAATTGATTTAAAGGGACATGATACCCAAATTTTGAAACACTTGAAAGTGATTGAGCATAGCTGTAAAAAGCTGACTAGAAAATATCACCTGAACATCTTTATGCAAAAAAGAAAGATATTTTATCCCAAAATGTCCTAAGTATTCACACCCCATTGTAAAGAACTTTAAGCAGCAAATCAGTATGTCTGTCCCGGGGCTTGCAAGGGAGTGTGCCTCATGCACAATCGTGTTATTTCCCTATTCAGTTTAAGGAAGTTTACTATGAAATCTCATGAGATCATAATAAATCAGGTTATGACCTCAGCACTGCTGATGGGCTGCTGTTCATTTCTTCCTTCTTTTTATTTTAACTGCAGCTGGGCAGTAACTGAAAACACTCTGGTTAGCTGAGAAAATTGTGAGGTAAAATATCTTGCTTTTTTACATAGAGATGGCCAGGTGATATTTTCCTGTCAGCTTTTTACAGTTATACTGCATCAGTTTCAAGTGATTTAGCATATAAGTATTATGTCCCTTTAAATCACTATTTAAATCACTAGTCTGTAAGACCTATTTAAATGGTTTTCATTTTTAGAATAATGCATTTTTAGATTATTTTTTTCCAGTTATATCAGACCATTACTGATTTGACTATAGAAACGCATAGATAGATAATTGAACTGAATTAAATTATTTAGAGGTGAACTATCTCCAGTTTAATGGGTTAATCATTCATATTTCATCAACTTTTCATCTGTACTTTATTGGAAGAAGAAAAATAATGATTACATTAATAATAACAACAAATGAAATAGTTTTATTTAACAAAAACAATAACATTTTTAAATGTTTAATGCTTGCCCCTCCCTCCTCACACTTAGGTCCTTGTGCAGATCTATTCAACTCTAAACAATCTTCTACTCATTGAGCTTCTTGAAACTTAGTATGGGTCAATTTTGTGTACATAGAATTGCAGGGGAACAATGGCATTAAAAGGACAGTAAAGTCAAAATTAACCATTTTCAATTTGACTTCTCTTATCTAGTTTGTTTTCTTCTCTTGGTATCCATTGTTGAAAAGCCTGCATAGGTAGGCTCAGAAACAATGCACTAATGTCAGCTAGGTCCCAGTAAAGCATAGCTCTCCTTCAACAAAGGATTTCAACAGAATAAAGCAAATCTGATGATAGAAGTAAATCTGAAAAAAAACTAAAAACATTACAGCCATGAATATACAGCATCTTGCTATATAATTAAAAACTAATCTATATTTCAGGATGAATAACCTTTGGAATTTATCCACCCTGATGGAGTGTGTGCCAACCTAAACAATAAAATACACTGGGATAAGAATATTATAGAAGCTGAAGACTTCAGTATGACTAGTTAAAGGGACATTAGATCCTTTTTATAATATAAAAAGTTTAAAGGGACACTGAACCCAACTTTTATCTTTCGTGATTCAGATAGAGCATGAAGTTTTAAGCAACTTTCTAATTTACTCCTATTATCAAATGTTCTTCGTTCTCTTGGTATCTTTATTTGAAATGCAAGAATGTAAGTTTAGATGCCGGACCATTTTTGGTGAACAACCTGGGTTTTCCTTGCTGATTAGTGGATACATTCATCCACCAATAAAAAAGTGCTGTCCAGAGTACTGAATAAAAAAAAAAAGCTTAGATGCCTTCTTTTTTTAAAATAAAAATAGCAAGAGAACAAAGAAAATTTGATAATAGGAGTAAATTAGAAAGTTGCTTAAAATTGCATGCTCTATCTGAATCACGAAAAAAAAAAAATTGGGTTCAGTGTCCCTTTAATTGCACAAAGTGTAAAAATGTCATAAGCCTAACCCTGCATATATGTCCCTAATTGGCTTCAGAAGAGGTGACAAGATAAGATATTGCAAAGCAAAATAAATTCAGAACAATGACCATGTCAAGCCTTTTCTACTCCAGTAACAACACTAGATTGGCTCCTCCGAATAAGCCACATGGGGGTGAAGTATGGCCATTGAGAAAGAATTGCAGAATTTTTTTTTTTACTATATTCCAATAGTTTCACACTAGCTAGTACCTTAAGGCTTAATTTATTGCAAGACTGAAAAATATTGTAATTAGAGGGTGTTTTATGTCCCTTTAATTATTTTAGAACTACCCACAACATACTGGTACAGTAGTTTAATCTGACAATGTATAACCATAAAACATTATAACATTCTATATTAATACCTATAATCAAGATTCTCAGATATCTACATTATCTGCAGAGTCATTAAAGAGGAGATTAAATGTTTTATTTTTGGCCATATCTTCCCTATGTTTGTTTTTTGTGGACCCAACTTATGTTCTGCAAAATCCAGTACATATTGTATTCTACGCTCATTTTCAATATGACCATTTGCACACATATAGGCACATTTGGCTTTCTCATCTCATGTTATATAGCCACACTCTCTCCATCCCTCTGCCTGTATGTTGCACACGTGGCCCCTTGCACATATTGAACCGCTTCTATTTTCTTAAAAGGGTATAAACTTTAGATAAGTGTATAAAGGATCAAAAATTGTTAGAGCTTTTTACTATTGCACTTGTGCTTGCATACGGCTATGTGTTTAAGCCCTTTGAAGGTGTGAAACACATTGTTAAAGTCAGTACCATAGGAGCAACGCACTACAGGGATCTAGAAGGTGATTGGTGGCTATACACATAAATCTCTTGGCATTGGCTCGTCACAAGTGTTCAGCTATGTCCAAGTAGTGCTTTGAAGTTCTGGAGTTGACTTTACTAGAGTCCAACACCTTTGCAGTGATTAAACACTAGTTAAAGCATTTTATTATTGCACAGTAGTTTGTATATAACTCAGTATAGCTTCTTGTGCTCATTTCTTGGCCATTGTACTGATAATCTTGTCCATACAGGATTCCCTAAATTGGTGACCTGTACACATGACCTTCTTTCCTACACATGTAGCCTCCTTACCTGGTGACCTGTACACATGACCTTCTGTCCTTCACATGTAGCCTCTTAATCTGGTGACCTGTACACATGACCTTCTGTCCCACACATGTAGCCTCTTAAACTGGTGACCTGAACACATGACCTTCTGTCCTTTACATGACCTTCTGCCCCACACATGTTGCCTCTTAAACTGGTGACCTGAACACATGACCTTCTGTCCTTTACATGACCTTCTGTCCTACACATGTAGTCTCTTAAACTGGTGACCTGAACACGTGACCTTCTGTCCTTTACATGCCCTTTTTTCCTATTCATGTAGCCTCTTAAACTGGTGACCTGAACACATGACCTTCTGTCCTTTACATGACCTTCTGTCCTACACATGTAGTCTCTTAATCTGGTGACCTGAACACATGACCTTCTGTCCTTTACATGACCTTCTGTCCCACACATGTAGCCTCTTAAACTAGTGACCTGAACACATTACCTTCTTTCCTTTACATGACCTTCTGTCCCACACATGTATCCTCTTAAACTAGTGACCTGAACACATTACCTTCTGTCCTTTACATGACCTTCTGTCCCACACATGTATCCTCTTAAACTAGTGACCTGAACACATTACCTTCTGTCCTTTACATGACCTTCTTTCCTATACATGTAGCCTCTTAAACTGGTGACCTAAACACATTACCTTCTGTCCTTTACATGACCTTCTGTCATACACATGCAACTTCTTAAACTGGTGACCTGAACACATTACCTTCTGTCCTTTACATGACCTTCTGTCCTACACATGTAGCCTCTTAAACTGGTGACCTAAACACATTACCTTCTGTCAATACATGACCTTCTGTCATACACATGTAACTTCTTAAACTGGTGACCTTCTGTCCCACACATGTAGCCTCTTAAACTGGTGACCTGAACACATGACCTTCTGTCCCACACATGTAGCCTCTTAAACTGGTGACCTGAACACATGACCTTCTGTCCTTTACATGACCTTATGCGAGAATAATGCAAGTTGAAAGTAAAAGAATGTATTAAAATAAAATGTAACACTCATATAAACACTATCTGATAAAAAATATTAATTTCAATATTAATAAAAATTATTTATAAAGGTTCAAAGGTATATTGTATATGGCCATGTATTTGACTGCAAAGGAGCTTGATAAAAATGCCCCTTAGAAATAAAAAGAAAATGTTCTTCTATGTGAAGAACATTGGAATGTAAAATAACTACCTTCGGGTTTAGCTCTGTAGGTCTAACACAGTGTCGGGTTAGTGCACATGAAGAACCAGTTATCTCAAGACACGTTATGTAAATATTAAATATAAAATATTGAATAAAATATTAATAATAATTATTATAGATACTAATATACATATATAGTCTATGATTTTATTTGAATATTTTAGTACATCTTTAATAATTATTTACATTAATTATTAATGTTTTTCACTAGTTTTGGCCTAAATTACTCAGTAATACTGGAGTAAGCAAATTGCCTGGAAGCTTCCATTGGCAGCCTCGTTCTGATACCGTGAGACACGACAAAGAATCTCTTGCAGCAAATTAAATATATATATGTATATGAATATATACATATATATATATATATATATATATATATATATATATATATATGTTTATATGTGTATATACACATATTAACACATAAATATATATGTATTTAAGCATATACATATATATTTCAAGTAAAAACACAGTTCCCATAGACCACAATGTAAGGGCACTTTTCAGTGCCGTTTCTTTTTCAAAGCCCACATCCCCTCACTTTAATTTGCCCGTTTACGGGTGCACATTTAAATAGCGCTCCCCTTGTAATCTAGTCCTTTATATTTAATATTTACACAACAAGCATTAAAATAACATTCTTTATGTGAGCGAACCCAACACCGCGTTAGATCTAAAGCATGCAACCCAAAGTGCTTTAAAAAATATTTTATATTCCACTTTTTTACACATGCAGCCTCTTAAACTGGTGTCCTGAACATATGACCTTCTAAAGTGATGCCTTGCACACACCCTGTGTAAGTGGCTTCCTAAACAGGCATCCAATGTCCTGCACACGTGGACCTTAAATAGATATCCTCCGCATGTGGCCTCCTATAAACATAGCCTCCTAAACAGGTGTCCTACACATGCGGCCTCTTAAAGGGATATGAGATCCAACATTTTTCTCTTATGTTTTAGATAGAGCATGCAATTTTAAACATGTTTTTAGTTTACTAATATGATCAAATTTGAGTTATTCTCTTGGTATCCTATATTAAAGGATTAGCAATGCACTACTGGGAGCTAGCTAAACACATCAGGTGATCCAATGACATGAGGCATATATGTTCAGCCACCAATCAGCAGCTAGCACCCAGTAGTGCATTAGGCATGCCTGTAAATGCAGTCTGACAAAAATAACAAAAGAAGGAAGCAAATTAAACAATAGAAGTAAATTCAGAAATTGTTTAAAATGTAATTCGCTATCGGAATCATAAGAGTTTAAATTTGACTTTACTGTTCTTTTAAACTGATATCCTGTACTGGTAGTGGATCTGTTTGGGCCCCCCAAAGGTAACTCAGTAGTATGAAATAGTAATAATATACCTGTTGCTCTGTATAATGAGTTTCAGGATAGATAGATGGACCTGCGACCTGCACTAATATAGGGCTCCCTGCATTAGGATTGTACGCATTCTGCACTATGTATAGATTGGCTGCTATTGGGCCCCCTCAGCACTTGGGCCCTGGTGCCACTGCACCTGCTACAAGAATGGTAGTTCCGCACTTGTCCTGTACAAATGTTCTGCACCTCACTGGCAGACTGTGCTAATTTTCAGCATTCATGGCTTTCTGAACATTCTGTCCACATGGCCTCCTGATATTACTGTTCTTCCACACCGTCCCACATGTGGCACTCATCAGGTGACATCTTGCGCATGTATACTCCTAAACATGATGTACTGCACCCAAGCCCTCATGAACTCATATCCAGCTCTGCAGCCTACTGAACTGAAGCCCTACTCAGGTAGTCTCCTGAACCAACATCCTGAACATTATCTGAACATATGTCCTCTTAAACAGCGTGTCCCCTGTACACATATCTTACATGTATCAGATTCTTCACTAATGTGCTGTGTCTACAAAAATAACTCTATGCTATAATGTCGTATACCCGTTAACTCCTGTGCTCACTGTGCACCTGTAGATTGTGAACTACAAAAAGTAAATTGTAAAACAAACACAAATAATACAATTGCTCCTCCATATATAAATTTGCTAAAGACCACTTCTGTTCAAGGCTGGAAATGATGGAATTCTGTAGATAATTTCCAGTTGTTTCAGTAATGTAAACTAAAATGCTAATTTCTGCTTCTAATATATTATAGTCAGATTTCTATTAACGCCATACAGAAGAATGTTATAAAAAAGCTGATGTTTCTGTCCCAAAAGAACAGTTTTTTTTCTTGAGCAGTTTGATGACAGCACTTAGTGCAGATATATATATATATATATATATATATATATATATATATATATATATATATATATATATATATATATATATATATATATATATATATACAGGGAGTGCAGAATTATTAGGCAAGTTGTATTTTTGAGGATTAATTTTATTATTGAACAACAACCATGTTCTCAATGAAACCAAAAAACTCATTAATATCAAAGCTGAATAGTTTTGGAAGTAGTTTTTAGTTTGTTTTTAGTTATAGCTATTTTAGGGGGATATCTGTGTGTGCAGGTGACTATTACTGTGCATAATTATTAGGCAACTTAACAAAAAACAAATATATACCCATTTCAATTATTTATTTTTACCAGTGAAACCAATATAACATCTCAACATTCACAAATATACATTTCTGACATTCAAAAACAAAACAAAAACAAATCAGTGACCAATATAGCCACCTTTCTTTGCAAGGACACTCAAAAGCCTGCCATCCATGGATTCTGTCAGTGTTTTGATCTGTTCACCATCAACATTGCGTGCAGCAGCAACCACAGCCTCCCAGACACTGTTCAGAGAGGTGTACTATTTTCCCTCCTTGTAAATCTCACATTTGATGATGTACCACAGGTTCTAAATGGGGTTCAGATCAGGTGAACAAGGAGGCCATGTCATTAGATTTTCTTCTTTTATACCCTTTCTTGCCAGCCACGCTGTGGAGTACTTGGACGCGTGTGATGGAGCATTGTCCTGCATGAAAATCATGTTTTTCTTGAAGGATGCAGACTTCTTCCTGTACCACTGCTTGAAGAAGGTCTCTTCCAGAAACTGGCAGTAGGACTGGGAGTTGAGCTTGACTCCATCCTCAACCCGAAAAGGCCCCACAAGCTCATCTTTGATGATACCAGCC
Organism: Bombina bombina; assembly: GCF_027579735.1. Taxonomy (NCBI): domain Eukaryota; kingdom Metazoa; phylum Chordata; class Amphibia; order Anura; family Bombinatoridae; genus Bombina; species Bombina bombina. The sequence goes on along the minus strand of NC_069504.1, from coordinate 904,456,932 downwards.
CAAACCAGTACTCCACCTCCACCTTGCTGGCGTCTGAGTCGGACTGGAGCTCTCTGCCCTTTACCAATCCAGCCACGGGCCAATCCATCTGGCCCATCAAGACTCACTCTCATTTTATCAGTCCATAAAACCTTAGAAAAATCAGTCTTGAGATATTTCTTGGCCCAGTCTTGACGTTTCAGCTTGTGTGTCTTGTTCAGTGGTGGTCGTCTTTCAGCCTTTCTTACCTTGGCCATGTCTCTGAGTATTGCACACCTTGTGCTTTTGGGCACTCCAGTGATGTTGCAGCTCTGAAATATGGCCAAACTGGTGGCAAGTGGCATCTTGGCAGCTGCACGCTTGACTTTTCTCAGTTCATGGGCAGTTATTTTGCGCCTTGGTTTTCCACACGCTTCTTGCGACCCTGTTGACTATTTTGAATGAAACGCTTGATTGTTCGATGATCACGCTTCAGAAGCTTTGCAATTTTAAGAGTGCTGCATCCCTCTGCAAGATATCTCACTATTTTTTACTTTTCTGAGCCTGTCAAGTCCTTCTTTTGAACCATTTTGCCAAAGGAAAGGAAGTTGCCTAATAATTATGCACACCTGATATAGGGTGTTGATGTCATTAGACCACACCCCTTCTCATTACAGAGATGCACATCACCTAATATGCTTAATTGGTAGTAGGCTTTCGAGCCTATACAGCTTGGAGTAAGACAACATGCATAAAGAGGATGATGTGGTCAAAATACTAATTTGCCTAATAATTCTCCACTCCCTGTATATATATATAAAATCGGAAACCAGACAGGAAAGAAAGGGGAGTAATCAGAGAGAGAAGGAGCAAGGGGAAAGCACAATGACAATGAGAGATAGTGGGTGAAGATGGATGTAGGCGGAGGGGAAAAAAACAGAAAATGGGGGGAAATGTGACAGAACTTGTGGGGTGAGAGGAGCAGATAGACAATGAAGAGGGAGGAAAAGTGGGAGAAACTGATAATGAAGAATAAAGAAGCAAATGAGACAGAATAGATAGTATGGAAGATGATATACATGGTATCAGCGCTGCGGAATCTGTTGGCGCACTACAAATAACCGATAATAATAGTATACATGGTATAATGTATACATGATACATACAGGGCCAGCTCAAGAAATTGTACTGCCTGGGTCCAAGAATTAAATGATGACCCCCAGAACATTACTTATTAGCATATCAACCTACTAGCCTTGTCAAGTGCTGCCTCGATCCATTGGACCCACTTGGTCCCATGGTTGAGCCGGCCCTGGATACATAGATATACAGGGGCTACAAAAAATAAAAGACAGGAATAGACAGACTGTCACAGAAGAGCTAACGGTCTAAGCTGAAGACGATGGAGACAAAATGTGAGGAAATAACATGCAATGGGAGCTGATTCATGAGGTTATGTGGTTGGCTTCTCTGGGGAGGTAGCTTTATACAGAGGATTGAGTTTGACAAACTGAATATGACAGTTCTGTGGGATAGACAGTAGTGGGAAGTGGTGATCACAAGGACTAGAAGATGAAGTTCAGAGCAGAGAAAAGGAGGAGGTTAAAGTATAATATAGATCAGAAGAATTAATATGTGCAGTGTTGTATGTGATCGTTAGGGGCTGGAACACAGAAACAGAGGAGAAGGAATAGGTTGGGTGAATATATACAGATTTGATCCAACATTCTAAAAGTGCTACTGGAACCCAAAACAGCTTATGAGTCTCCCAAATGTTGAAATATAAAAAAAAGTAGGAGCCCGAGGACTAGGGGTGCCCCAGTAGAAATTGGGAAAAGTTGTGAAGTGGTCGCAGAAAAGTAGATGCTGAAAGAACGCTTATAAGGATACAATGCAATGCATTATATGCAGAGCTACACACACCAAAGGAGCGTCAGATACTTAAAAGGCTAGTGTGATGGTCAGTGTTAAAATCTAGCAGAGCTAAAAAAAACCTCAGAATGTCTTTTCCATTGAGTGGCAAGCAATTTGTTTAATAATTTATTGGAGACAATTTAAGTAAATCTGTTAGACGGTTGTAGACTAGACATTAAACTAGTTTAAAGGCAAGAAGTGGAGAAATTTAGCCATAAAGAGAGGAGGTGGGTAAAAAAAAAGCGTTTTTAGGATAGATTTTAAGAGTGATTGATAAAACTGCGGAGAATGTCTGTTGTTGTTAATTAGATGTTAAAGTGATGGTAAACTCGATCGGTATGGGACATATCCATGTAAATAGTATACAAATGAAACCCCACTTTCATTCATGATTTTTATTTTTATTTTAAAATAAAAGTTTTATTATAGATAATAGATTCGATCTTCACATACCCCTTCTCCTCCCGACGCTGATATACTACTTTTTTCTTTGGGTGACGTTTTCTCATCTGCCAATTGATTTTCTGGCCGTTAGGTGGCCAAATCCCCACACAAAACGCCCTTTTGATCCATCGCGCATGCGCTTTATTTTTCTTCTGATTCCTTGCATATAGAAGAGCATTGTGCATGCGCACCACTCCCGATTTCAGTAGCGATCTTGGATGCCTACGTAGAGAGTGGGTGGGACCGCTCTCTACATCACAGAATCGATAAACTAGGGAATCGAAAGGGGCAGAGGAAGGAGCGGTAAGGAGCTAAAACTAACATACAAAATAAAAATATGTAGAAATAATAATAAAAAAAAAAAAGAAACTTGGCGACTTTATTATATATATTGTATTCAAGCTACCGACCTATTCCCCACAGTCCAACTTTACAATCACTTTAAAAAGATGTTTAAGAGCTTTTAAGGCGTCAATTGTAGTGGGCAGCCACAGGGCTATAGCAAACAGCAGTGGAGACCACTCTGTGTCTTAGATGTTCCTTCAGTTATGGGGGTAAAAAAAGAGTCCCGGAGTGCATAAAGGATATAACAACGGTGCACGTTAAGAGCTTCTGATCAGAGGGAGGGAATGTAATGTTGGAGAATTGGGAGACAGAGCGGAGATATGAGCAGACAAGGTTTGACAAAGTTACTCTCAAAGTAAGTTGGAGAAGTTGTCCACTGGCTAAAGCCAAGAAAATATTTTAAATAGAGTTGTGAAGTGTGAAGAGGAGAGGGTCGGTATATATTATATACTTTAAAAGGGCTGAAGGAAAGAAAGGTATTAAAGAGTATGCACAGTAAGGCAGAGCAGGGTTAAAAGGATGATAAACTGAGGTATGGAAAGGAAAGAGTAACTAAGCTAAAAAGATAATTTATTAAAATTGAATACAGGTAGCCCTCAGTTTACGCCGGGGTTAGGTTCCAGAAGGAATGGTTGTAAATCGAAACCGTTGTAAATTGAAACCCAGTTTATAATGTAAGTCAATGGGAAGTGAGGGAGATAGGTTCCAGGCCCCTCTCAAAATTGTCATAAGTAACACCTAATACATTATTTTTAAAGCTTTGAAATGAAGACATTAAATGCTAAACATCATTATAAACCTAATAAAATAATCAAACATCACAGAATATATAATTAAACTACGTTAAATGAACAAAAACATTTTCTAAACAGCATTATAAACCTAATAAAATAATCACATAACACAGACTTTACTTGCATTTTTCTGCAAACAGTTCTTTCTATGCATTCCAATCTGGACTGATTTATAGACAGGAATATCTTGTTCCTTTGAAATCCGCTCGATAGCTCAGGTCTGGTTAAACAGATTAATTTCAGCTTGCTTGGCTTTGCTGCAACACAAGCAGACAGCTCCGCCTTCTGGCTATTTTAATAAATGCACTGCTTCTCAATGCTTTTCAATAGCAGTCACATGACTGGAAAAAAAGGTTGTTATTCTGAAACGGTGTAAATTGAACCGTTGTAAAACGAGGGCAACCTGTATAGGAGTTCAGGGATAAACCAATAGATTGGTCAGGAACAGGCAGAGGTCAGTAATAAAAGATAATTCAGCAGTTTAGCAGTTCAGGGGTAAACCAGGCAGAGTAGTCAGACAGCGCTCTCGTTAGCACAATGCTTTCAACTTGTAATACCAGCAGACATTAGCGTGCGCTGATATTACTCAGTGGAGCGCTAATAAGTGATATTTAGCGCTTCACTTATAATCTAGCCCACAGTGTTTTAATATGGAATTGCTAGTAACTTATCATTTGAGCCACACATTTTACCCTAAAGTCTACAGGGAACACTTCCCTAATGCACTGTTCCTTGTCTTCTTGTACCAGCAATGTAAAAATACATAGCACTGTACCGCCACATCATGTATTACTATCATAGCCATACAGTTGGTATTTATCTACAATAGTAAAGCAATGTGAATACATTGCAGCAATTCCCAAACCAAACTAACCACAAACTAACCCTATAAAAATATTACCGTACCAGATCTGTACCTTCATCTGGCAGTAAGAACTGTATTTATGATAATATAACTGACACTTTCACTTATAGGAGAAACAGAAAACACATGCTCATGGTTATAATAATAACACTTCAGCTCCTCATTAATATGCAAATTACTTGTTAATTATAAGGTTGTGCTTCATCAATGGTTATGTCTTATTCCATAATCTCCAATATAATAAGTGATGTCATATTTGATTTTGTTGATTATATCATTAATAAAGTCAGGAAGGACAATGCAATTAAAAATATATAAGATTGAGAAAGAACCTTTTTATTTAGATATTTATTGTATATATCAGCAATTAAAGTGACATGAAAGTACAAATTACACTTTCATGATTCAGATAAAGCACACAGTTTTCAAGCTAATCACATTGTTCTCTTGGTATGCAATGTTGTAAAGCATATCTAGGTAGGCTCAGGAGCAGCAATACAGTACTAGCCGCTAGCTGGTGATTGGTGGCTACACATATGCCTCTTGTCATTGACTCTACAGATGCTCCATACCGCACAAAAGCCAAGGGCGGCTTTGACATGCTTGTGCACGCTTTCCCCCATAGACATCAATGGGGAGAGAATGTTCACTGTAACGCAACCCCATTGATGTCTATGGGGAAAAGAAAATTACGTTTAAAACTAACACCCTAACATAAACACAGAAAAAGCAAAATTCCAGTAAGTTCCCTTTATAAGTTCCCTTTATATGGACCCTGTAACAAGTATCAAACTTTCAGTGTCCTTAATCATCCATATCTGTAGTGCATTTACCCATATGCTAAGTGGTTTAGTTATGTGTTTTATTTTGTCCGTGGATCTTGAGTACGGATTTTACCGAAACGCGTCAGCCAGTTCGTTAGGCACAGGGATATGCTTATCCCGTGTATTTTAGTATGTTTTACTAATAAAGGTAAAATTTGACCTTCAATACTATACGGACTCCTGGCAATTATTTCCTTTGAAGCACCCTAACATAAACACCAAGTCTAAACACCCCTAATCTGCCGCCCGACATCGTCGACATCTAAATAAAGTTACCAACCCCTAATCTGCCGCCCCTGACATCACTGACACTATATACACCTAATCTAATAGCCCCCAAAAAATAACCCCCCCTAAAAGAAAAAAACACCCCCTAGCCTACAATAAACTACCAATAGCCCTTAAAAGGGTCTTTTGTAGGGCAGTGCCCTAAAGAATCAGCACTTTTACCTGTAAAAAAATACAAAGTCCCCCCAACTGTAAAACCCATCGAACCAACCCCCCAAAATAAAAAAACATTTGTATGGGCATTGCCCTTAAAAGGGCATTTAGCTCTTTTTCAAAGCTCAAAGCACTAATCCAAAAGAAAAAAACACCCCCCAAAAAAAACAAAAAAAACTAACACTAACCCCAGAAGATCTACTCATGGTTTCTGAAGTCCGGACATTCATCTCGATCCAGGCGGCGAGGTCTTCATCCAGGCAGCGAGGTCTTCATCGACCCTGGGGGATAATTTGAACAGCCAATAGGCTTTCAGTATCTTTCATCCTATTGGCTGTTTTGAACAGCCAATAGGATTTTAGAAGCTCTCATCCTATTGGCTGATTTGAATTTGAAGAATCAAATCAGCCAATAGGAATGCAAGGTACGCCATTTTGAAACGGCTGCCTTGCATTGAAGCTTCAGAGTACGGCGGCAACCGTATGAAGAGGACGCTCCGTGCAGGATTGCATCGGCTTCCAGGATGGCTCCGCTCTGCGCCGCCGGGATGAAGATAGTGGACGCCCCGGTGGATGAAGACATCTCCGCGTGGATGGAGATGGATGTCCGGACTTCAGAAACTGTGAGTAGATCTTCTGGGGTTAGTGTTAGTTTTTTTTTTGGGTGGGTTTTTTTTTAGATTAGGGCTTTGGGCTTTGAAAAAGAGCTGAATGCCTTTTTAAGGGGCAATGCAAAGAGCTAAATGCCCTTTTAAGGGCAATGCCCATACAAATGCCCATTTAGGGGCAATGGGTAGCTTAGGTTTTTTTAGAGTTAGGTTTTTTATTTTGGGGGGTTGGTTGGGTGGTGGGTTTTACTGTTGGGGGGACATTGTATTTTTTTATAGGTAAAAGAGCTGATTTCTTTAAGGCAATGCCCAACAAAAGGCCCTTTTTTAAGGGCTATTGGTAGTTTAGTGTAGGCTGGGGGGTGTTTTTATTTTGTGGGCTTTTTTATTTTTATAGGGCTATTAGATTAGGTGTAATTGCTTTTATTTTTGATAATTTCATTTTTTTTGTAATCTTAGTGTTTTTTATTTTTCTTGATTTTAGTGTTTATTTTTGGTAAACTAAGATTTTTTTAATTTTTCGTAGGATTTGTCTTTTTTTAGTTGTAATTTAGATTTTTTAATTTTTTTCATAGTGTTAGGTTTTTTTAAATTTGTAATTTAGATATTTTAATTGGTAGTTTTTTTTAATTTTATTAGAATAGTAAGGTTAGGTTAATTTATAGTTTAATGTTAGGTTTATATTTATTTCACAGGTAAGTATTTATTTATTGAAATAGTTATATTGTCATTTTAATTTAAAGTTAGGGGTATGTTTTTAAATAGTATTTGCGATGTGGGAGGGTGGCGGTTTAGCGGTTAATAAGTAGTTTATGGGTTTTAGTTTACTTTGTAACAGTTGAGTTATGAGTTTTGGGAAACATTTTTGTTACACATAATCCATAACTACTTATCTCAGATGGCAGTATGGATCGTGTCGGTATAGGCTGTAACACAAGCATTTTAGCCTCACCGCACAACCTGTAATACCGGCGCTATGGAAATCCCACACAAAAACATCATTTTTTTGAGTGCGGGATTGAGGTTGCGTTACAGGCTAAAATCCTTGCAGTATAGCTATACCAACATGACTCCAAATAGTGCATTACTGCTTTTATGCTGAAATTGCAATTTTTTCAGCGTTAAAAGCCGCAACGCAAAACTCGTAATCTAGGTGTATGTGTTTAACCCCTTTGCAAGGGCCAAACACATATTTACAAGCAAGCACTAGTGTAATAATAAAATGCTCGATAAGATGAGATACTTTTATGCCCCTTAAAGCGCTCTATTGCAAAATAATTTTCTCTGTAAAAGTTGCATTGTTTTGCAGTACCCTTTTTTAATACTAGTTATTTCCTCTGCTTCTACAGTAATCAAACAATCACTGTGTATAATGTGAAGCAGTGGAGGCTCCTCTATAGGAGCACTTGAGCACGTGAACCCCCCTGGAAAAACCCCTGGAAACCCCTGATGGAAAAAAAAAAAAAAAAAGGTGAGAAATAAAAAAAATCAATATAAATTTTTAAACTTTTTTTGCTGATAAAAATAAAAAAAATCTCCCAGGCTCCACTGCATATTTTACTAAAAACATTAAAATTTTAGTTTATAATTATTAGGCTGAAAGTGGAAAGGGCTGTTTGCCTATACTTCTATCTATCGCACATGCTGTGCAGTGCGATAGATAGAAGTATAGGCAAAATCCCTTTCTACTTTAAAACTGCATTGACTGCAATGCCACCTACAGGCCAGCCCATAGCCTTCTTAATTGCACAGCTCTTAGTGTGCGGCAGCCAGCTGTCATGTGACACTCGCACACTAAGAGCTGTGTGTCACAGACAGGTGCTGTGCTGTCTCTATATATTTTGAGAGTGCGAGCGCGTGCGACTGGGCCGGGTGTAACAGGCCATCTGTATGGCTAGTCGGTCTGTCTCTCAGCCTACAAAGCCAATCGCAGGCTGTCTTATAAATGAACGCTGTGCAGTTTTGTCGATGCATGTACACTACGTGGGGACAGAAGACTGTACTGAGTGGCACCGAGTCACAGCGCTGAGTCCCCCTCGCTATACCTCCCCTTGGCTTGCATACCTCCCCTTGGAGGGAGGTTTGCATTCACTTTGACACAAACACACAGGGTGCAAGTGAAGAAAATTAAGGAGTGGGGCAAAAAGTAAGCAAACACGTTGAATGCCACCAGCATCCTTTTTCATTTGGTTGTCTTGCGTTGAAACAGTTTTTATTCACTTAAAAGCAGATAGGATGGCAATGGAGATGCAGGCAGCTGTCAGCACTGATACAGGGGAAGGCTTGTTAGTGCTTGAATACTGTCCCAGTGACAATTTTCAGTCACTTTCTTGGGCCGATAGAAACTTCAGCTGGAGATGTGAGTGGGTCTGCCTGCTGCTGTCTTTGCTCTTCCTCCTCCTAGTGTCTCTAGGCCGGGAGGTGAATGCAAAGATCTCACTAGACTAGGCCAGTGGTGCCAGGCTGCTCCCTGGTAGGTGGGGAGGGTACTCACATGGAGGGGGCACATCTTAGAAATGGGGGGGGGGGGTAATCAACCTGGCTGATTTACTGACATGCAAAAATATCCTTCCTCTTGAACTTTTTGATTATATATGAAAAAGTGTTGTTCTCACTGCATGGGTAATCATGTTTGTCAGCAGAGGAGAATGGCCTTTTTTCCTATTGTTGCTTCTTTCTGCTTCATACTGTGTTTTCTAATACTGTGCAGCATTGGATATTATAGCAAAGTGATGATAGGGTTGGGTATCTGCTGGTGATGAGTGAGGTTGTGTGGTGCAGCAGTTAGAAGCAGTAGTGTTGTGGTTGGGATTATGATGTATCAATAAGTTGAAGGTGGAGAGATCTGCTGATACAGAAAGACACTGACACACTGAGGGGAGGGGGGATTGGGGTGGGAAGGCCTTGCTGTTTAAAGTCCTGTGTGAGAGGTAAGTATTGACACAACGTGGTTGTGATGACAGAAAACCTGTAGGTGAGATACCCTAGTGTGATCTAACCCTCTTAAATTGTAAAATGTCAGCTCATCTGAAGCCACAGGTATGTGAGCAGCGTTCTGATTGCCTGTAAAATTAAGAGTAACCAGACTCTGGTTTATCCTCCCTCCTCCTGCCCTTTTTTCAATGCATTAGGTAAAGAAGGGAAAATAAACGTGCATGTCATAGGATTGATCTGCAACCAAATGAACAGAACCTCTAAGTTATTTTATTATTATTATTTCAGTTGTTCCAAACAGATCCTAGCAGTATGATCCAGGTATACAGGTAGAGGCGTCTCTCCAAATCGCCTCTATGATGGAGCTAACAGGCAGCCAATCAGCGCTGCTGGGAGTGGGAAGCGTGCCGACGTGATGTCACGTGAGTTGGACATAAATACATGCAGGAAGTTCGGGAACTAAGTGAAGGAGGGAGCTGCTGCACAGTGCCATCTCACGTGTGTGTTTGTTTAAGACTCTGGGGGTTTAACTGCAGGAGATAGATTGCCAGTTGCGGTACAGCCAGCAGTGGCAGCCAGACCACACGACCCAGTGCCACTTTGACTCACTGCCTGGACGGCTTGAAGTTGACCCAGGACGCCTCACGACACAAGTCACGCCGGTAAGTTAACTTAACTGACATAATAATTGATCATTCATCTTAGACTTTTTTGATGGTACCCTACCAATCATCAGCTCAGTGGCTCAGCCACCAAGTTTAAAATTAAGACAGACAGAGTACAGTACAGCTCCTTGTGTACATACAATTAGAAGCTCTCTCCTGCAGCAGTGCAGCACATGTTGCCATCATGCCAGTTGAGTAAGTTGCCACCATGTTTACCTGGCATCTGGTTGTTGGGGTTTGGAGTAAGTTCTGATGCCAGCATATTTCCCAAGGCCTATGGCAGCACAACTAAATTCACTACTAGTTACCAGTGAGACATGTCTGGATTTATCCAGTAGCACTTTTTTTTTTTGCTATAGTCATTGCTCTATAAAAAACCATGTTAGCTGTACAAGACAAATATGCACAGTATAAGTAGTTTTCTGACTGTATTATTCACATAACACAAACATTTCACTCGCAATACACACGCGCGCACACACACTGGGCTTTTATTTTATTTTGCAAGTAGATTGTTTGTAATTCAGTTCTTTAAGATCACACTTATTATTAATAAAGGTGGAAAATAAAGGTGCCTTGTTTTTTAATCCATAACTGTCAGAGTGGAAGTTGTGCATTACTTTTGCCTCTTATTTAATGTGCGGCACTTAGGCACAAGGATCACATTTATAAGGATCTAACTACACTGTTAATCTGTAGAAGTCAAATTGCACAGCACAAGGCACTTTGGCCTCCCTAGTCACATTGCACAATTTTAGAAATAACTTTCATGCTTGTAACCTCTAATGTTTAATATAATGTTTGTTTTCCCGTCTGCGTTTGTATAACAAAATACATCTTTATTTGGGTGGCAGAGTGTGTGTGTGTGTATGTGTATATATATATATATATATATACACACACACACACATTAAAATGGGCGGAGCCATCTGAGGGGCGGGGCTAGTGCTCCCCCATCTTCAAAAGTCACCAGCCGCCACTGATGTGAAGCACAAATTCTCATAGGAATTAGAAAGCCAGCAGTTTTTAGGGATGAATTACAGAAAAAGGGAAAAAAGACTAATCAAAGTATATTGAAATGTTTTATTTATTTCTTTGTACTAAGCAGAAACAAGCTTTTCATATTAAAATCTGTGTTTAAAAAATAAATAAAAAATCTGAGATTCATGTCCCTTTAAACATCTCTCTCCACCGACATCGCCACTCGTTGGCAATCTCAGCAGGGGGGGAGTGTATTTGTGAAGTGTTTGTGCACAGACAGTGCACTCAATGAAATAAAAACTAACTGTAACTAAACCTACACTACCTGTCCAACACTAGAAAATCTCACAAGTGAAAATTGGCGAGACAAATATGGCCTAAACCCTATACCTAACCTGCAGGGCTTCCCTTGGAATATATTGCGCTACTGGCGATGTATCGCAAGTAAAATGCAGGTTACTCCCCTGCAACACCCAACTAACTTCTACAGAACGTCTACATCTATGGCATGTCTTCGCTATACCTGACTAATAAAAACTTTCCTATTAGAACTATAGGAGCTATGTTGATGCCTTTATATACAATGTTTTCTTTTATAATGCAAATTAATTTAAGTATAGATTTAAAATTTTACATGTTCTTTTTATTACTTTAAACATTAATATATAATTTAAAATGTATATTTTTATAAAAGACAGTGGCTGAAAATGTATAGGTTTACATAACTGCATATGTTTAACTTTGCACAGTTAAACAAATGCCGGTATGTAAAAATGTACATTTTCAGCTACTGACTTTGATAACATAATTATATATTTTAAATTAAATATTAATGTTTAAAACAATAATAATAACAACAACACACACAAAAAAAGTTTAAAATCTATACAAAATTTGAAATAATATGCATTATACAGGAAAATGCATATAATTTAAACATTGAATATAAATGTAATGCTATGCGTAACTATTAACCCCTTAACACGCCCTTACCCCCAGCGCAACCTATCCCTGCTACACTATTAACCCCTGATCACCCCTACACTACTTAACACCAATACCCCCTACAATCACCCCTGCACCACTTAACCCCTGCACCACAAGTCCCACAGCAAGAAAACCACTAACCTATTAACCCCTAAACCACCAAAAAAACCATCGCAAACTACCCCATACGCTACTTAATTTCCTAACAGCTAAGCCCCAGACCCCTAACCTAACATCACCTAAGTTACAGAAAATAAATATATAACATAAAAAAAAAAACAGCACCACAAAAAAAAAAAATACCAAAAATAAAACCCCCAAACAGTTAGGACTATACTTAAACTCAAGTCCCATTTAAAAAACAAAAGCCCACCCTAAAATAAAAAAAATCCTAAACTAACACTAAAACCTAAACTAAAAATTGCCCTGGAAAGGGCATTTGATAGGAAATTGCCCTAAAGAGATTACAACTCTTTTACTTTTTAAAAAAATCCCTATTTTAAAAACAAAGTAACCTCCCACCAAAAAAAGCCTATCTTAAAAAACCTACACTAATATTTGCCCTGAGAAGGGCATTTGGCTGCCATAAAGCGAATATAGCTCCTTTATTTTAATAAAAAAACTATCATAAAAAAAGGATTTCTCTGATAAGGGCATTTGGCTTGACATTGCCCTTAGAAGGACATCTGTAGGGCATTGCCCTAAAGTGATTAATGTCCAATAAGTAGTGTAGACGTGATTGTAGTAGGGTATGGGTGGGTTAGGTGTTAGGTAGTGTAGGGGTTATTGCGGTGGGGTTTTGGGGGTATAGGGGTTAAAGGGACACTAAACCCAACATTTTTCTTATATGATTCAGATAGAGAATACAATTTTAAACAACATTCCAATTTACTTCTATTATCTAATTTGCTTCATGCTTTAGATATCCTTGGTTGAAGAAATAGGGTGAGCCAATTACACAAGGCATCTATGTGCAGCCACCAATCAGCAGCTACTGAGCCTATCTAGATATGCTTTTCAGCAAAGGATATCAAGAGAATGAATCAAATTAGGTAATAGAAAAAAATTAAAAAGTTGTTAAAAATGTCATGCTCTTTCTAAATCATGAAAGATAAAATTTGGGTTTCATGTCCCTTTAAGTAGTGTAGGGGTGATTGCGGTGGGGTATTGGCGGTGTAGGGGTTAGGTAGTGTAGGTGTGGTTGGGGTTATGTCAGTTTAGGGATAAATAGGTAAATTTATTAGGCTCTATGATATATTTTAAAGGGATCCTTTACTTTTCAATGCTAATGTCGGTGGTTATGCTGGTTAGAATATTTCACCAACATCCCCCACCCAATGAGAAGTATAGTAGACGCCGCTCGGCGATGCTGCCTTTAAGAAATGATGTCGGCAGCTTGGAATATTTCACTGGCTTGTTCTGGCGGATCCCTTTTAAATATATTGCCACATTGCGGCACTTTCGATCATCAGGGCCGTGGTGATGTCATTATGCATGGACAAGGTGATGTCACCGACATACCCGGATTCCCACTGGTGATGGTGACTTTGCCACTAGGGATGTGGGAGTAAGTGCGGACAGGGACACGATGAGCTCAAAAACTGCCTCTTCCTCCAAGATGGCAATATGAGGAAACCAGTCCCATCAGCAACAAAAACTTTTATTTTAAAATCACAGCTTCATAAGAATAAAATGCTCTACACATATTTCAACAGCAATAACTGGCTTTCAAGAGAATCAAACATCATATAAACAAATATAAAACATTATATATAAAAATTTGTTAAAGCACGATTCAAATAAAGCATGTCATTTTAAACAACTTTCCAAATTACTGCTGCTATCTAACTTATCATTTGTTGAAAAGCATACCTAGGTAGTCTCTGGAGTCGCAATGCTCTACTGGGAACTAGCAACTGAGCTCTGAAGTCACGTTAATTATTCTAGTGTAAATCACGAGTGCACTCAAACAATCGCATTTACTTTCAACTCTTAATACTAGCAATAAGCTCGACAAGCGCAAACGCCAGCGATAAACGCCTTATTGCTCATGCGCAAACATTTGTGCTCATAATCTGGCCCCATAAGTGCTAAAAAGGAATTAATAAATCAAATATCAGAATGTGATATTCATAATTGTAATAACGGTTTTAGATCTTTTGAAAATGTAGACATCATGTTCTTTGCTAAAACATAAAAAAGTGTTTGTCTATTTGCAATAACATCTAAATTACACATGTTCAAAAAAGATGTATTTTTCAATACATGTAGAAGCAATTGTAAAGGATACGCATTGTAGGTTTATTAACATACTACTAAAAAAAAAAGACACTTTTAAATGTACCTCTTATAGAATTGACTTTGTTCTTGTGTATCCTTTGTTGAAAATAAATGCAGCTATTCCCAGCTTTAGCAATGCCTTGCTGTGAGTTAGTTGGTGATTAGTGGCTATAGTTGCCTCTTATGATTGGCTCGCTGATGTCTTCAGCTAGTTACAAGCAGTGCATTGCTGTTCTGTAGCTGACTTTACCTATGTGTGTAATCCATTTGCAGCGATCAAACATAGTTACATGCAAGCAAAAGTGCATTAAAGAAACACTAAACCCAAATTTTTTCTTTCACGATTCAGATAGAGCATGCAATTTTAAGCAACTTTCTAATTTACTCCTATTATCATTTTTTCTTTATTCTCTTGCTATCTTTATTTAAAAAGCAGGAATGTGATGCATAGGAGCCGGCCCATTTTTGGTTGAGAACCTGGGTTATGCTTGCTTATTTGTGTCGTAAATGTAAGCCTCCAATAAGCAAACGCTATCCATGGTGCTGAACCTAAAATGGTCTGGCTGCTAAGATTTACATTCCTGCTTTTAAAATAAAGATAGCAAGAGAACGAAGAAAAATTAATAATAGGAGTAAATTAGAAAGTTGATTAAAATTTCATGCTCTATCTGAATCATGAAAGAAAAAAATTGTGTTTAGTGTCCCTTTAATAAAATTCTCTATAATATTAGAGCTTTTTTTTTCACTCATATATTCCTGTCAGGATATTTCTTGATCATTATTAAAACAGACTCAAGATTATAAAATATTCTAAATAATCCATAAAATATATCTAAATCTATATATATCTATATCTATATATATCACACAAAACAAAAAACTGCGCTAGCTGAAAATACAATTATAGATATAAATAAATATAAACGTAAATTAATTTCACTAAGTCACTAACTATAGATCTTTCAGGCTAAGTTAACCCAATATATAATTAAAGCATTCCAATCTCAAGTGTTTTAAAACAGTATAATAAAAAATAATAAATAAAATAGGGAATTTTGTTATATACAAAGACACCTTATACATACTCTGTGCTTTTTGAGATAGTAAGTTATTTATTAAAGCATTAGAGTAATAAAAACAACCTCACTGATAACTACTTACTTCGTGGCTCAGGGAGTATAGGTAGAATACTTGTATTGGTTATTTTTGCTTCCAATGGATAGCCCTCCCGTAATGTTGAATCAATAGTGCTGCTTCTACTTTTACTGGGCACTAAGGAGTGCTCAGACAACGAATACGAGGTAAAACTTTAACACCTTTAATACGAGCACATAATCAATTGCACTTACAAGAAGATTAAAATCATTAAGCCTTGGTTGTAATCAACCGTAATACAGATCTGGTGGCAATTCCACGCAACCTCTGCCTCCGTTGTTATTAAAGAATTTGCTGTATATTTCCTCCGCACTAGGCTCTTATACTCCGATATCTTACTCAGTACTGGCAGATCTCATGTAGACCTGTCTACGCATTTCATCCGACTTCTGCGGACTTTCTCAAGACACTGGATACAGCTGATATGCTGTGGCGAGATCTCTTCCTTCATATACTCACTCAACCCCCCCTTTTCCTATGACGAGTGGTGATGCGGTCTTTGTTTACCTACACGCCCCTTTAGCCATGTCTTAGTAGTGTGCAGGGAGGTGGCTTCCATTCTGGTTGCTGTTTTTACCAGTCTTATTTGTTAGACATTCATTATTTCCTTATTTCATTAATACTGACCATCCTATCTTACTTCATCTTTTTAACATCTATACCGTAATTTACCCTTTAACCAATATATACCTTACACGCTGGTGTACATCATTTTATAAATCTGATATGACTGTATAAATATAAACAGACTTTTACATATTAGAAACCACATGAAAAATACATATAAAAAACATACAAATTGTTAAAACATACTATTTTGTGAAATATTCCTTAAAAACAGCATCAAATATACATATTCCAGTATTTGTTTCAGTATGAAAACAATAATGATTACACATACAGAATTCTATATATCTGTGATTCATTATATAGCTGATAAAATAATTTTCTTAATTATTACACCTCCTCATCAATACAGAGTAACTTCTATTAAGCTATATTGAACCTAAACGGGCTAAATGACTGTATGACTACTACTCATTGCCTATTGGACCGTTGTTAGAGAGGGGAAGGGAGGGGGTACTATATGGATTATCCTAAATCATAAATGCCTGTAAGTCCAGGTCAATATTGAGGCCCTTGGGGGTCAAACTCTCTAATTCCTAAATCCACCTCATTTCTTTTTGCCTCAAAGTAATTAGCCTCTGGTGTGGATTGGTGCCTAATGGTACAATCTCCAGTATACTGATATGAAGGCTACTGGGATCCTGTCTATGGTGTGTCCTAAAATGTTCTGACACACTGTGTGTCTTGAGTCCTATTTCTATATTGTTAATGTGCTCATAGCACCGCCTCTTGATATTCCTCTTCGTTCTACCTATATATATTTTTCCACAGCCACAGGTTAGGCCGTAGACAACACATGTGGAATGACACGTACCTCTCGCTTTAATGGGTATACTTTTAGTGTTATTCCAATTCATGATAGAGTCCCGATTCCAGAAATGGACACACATGCAGCAATTGCTGCAACCACATTTGTATGTCCCAGGCTTCCCAGTGACCCATTGATCCAAAGTACCTGGCCTGCTTATATTTGTCAGAGGCGGTCCCTTTAATTTTGAGGGAGCTAGGATGTTTTTGAGGTTTAAATTCCTTTTAAATACTACATTGGGTTTCTCTTCGATGACATCTCTCAATAAAGGGTCTGCCTTCAGAATCCCCCAATGTTTTTGAAGGGTCTTTTTTGATAAACCCTGCCCCTTCACTGTATGTAGTCATGAACCTAACTGTGTTATTATTATCATCTCTTTTCATTTCTCTCTCTTTGGGGGGTAAAAGCAGATTACTCCGTTCGCAACTCGTGTTGATCTCTTTTGCTTGACTAACTAGTTCCCTGCTATATTCTTTTTCCAAAAATTTGTTTTGAAGAACTTCTGCTGCTCTATGATAATTCTCTAATTTAGAACAGTTCCGCCGAATTCTGCGGAACTGTCCATATGGAATATTTTGCTTCCAATTTCTTAAGTGCCCACTCTTAGCATTCAGAAATCCATTGCTGTCGGTTGACTTTCTGTAATTCTTCACCATGACTGAGTTTGATAAATAATCCACAAACAATCCAATGTCTAAAAATTAAATTCTCTCTTTTGAATTTTTCTCCGTAAACGTTAGATTAAACTGATAATTGATAATATATCTGGCAAACTCATGGGCTTTGATGGAATCACCTTGCCATATAATTATAATATCGTCAATATATCTAAAATATTTGACTATATTTTTGGCTAAAGGATTATTCTGCCACACCTTTTTCAAAAATTGCCATATATATATTGGCATACGATGGTGCCATGGAAGTGCCTATGGCTGTCCCCTGTATTTGTTTATAGTAAGTTTTTTCAAAACAGAAATAATTATTATTTAAAATAAATCTAATACCATCCTCCAAGAATCCCAAATGTTTTTCAGACATACCGCTCTCACTCCCCATGAGTCTGAATGCCTCAATACCTTTCCCGTGGGGAATATTAGTATACAACGCCGTCACGTCGCAAGTCATCCACATATACTCCTCATTCCACTGCATACCGTCTAATTTTGTAATGACATCTAAGGTGTCTTTTAAATAAGATCTAATATTTTTAACCATCGGTTGCATATAGGAGTCCACATATGCCACTTCGCCGGTTTAGGTTCAATATAGCTTAATAGAAGTTACTCTGTATTGATGAGGAGGTTTAATAATTAAGAACATGATTTTATCAGCTATATAATGAATCACAGATATATGGAATTCTGTATGTGTAATCATTATTGTTTTTATGCTGAAACAAATACTGGAATATGTATATTTTATGATGTTTTTAAGGAATATTACCAATTTGTGTGTTTTTTTTAATGTATTTTTCATGTGGTTTCTAATATGTCAAAGTCTGTTTATATTTATACAGTCATATCAGATTTATAAAATTATGTACACCAGCGTGTTAGGTATTAATTGGTTAAAGGGTTTATTATGGTATAGATGTTAAAAGGATGAACAAGTAAGATAGGATGTTCGGTATTAATGAAATAAGGAAATAATGGATGTCTAACAAATAAGACTGGTAAAAACAGCAGCCAGAATGGAAGCCCCCTCCCTGCACGCTACTAAGACATGGCTAAAGGGGCGTGTAGGTAAACAAAGACCGCATCACCACTCGTCATAGGAAAAGACGGGGTTGAGTGAGTATATGAAGGAGGGGATCTCGCCACAGCGTATCAGTCATATACAGTGTCTTGTGAAAGTCTGAAGAAGTCGGATGAAACGCGTAGACAGGACGGTCTACATGAGATCTGCAAGTACTGAGTAAGAAATTGATGAGTATAAGAGCCTAGTTCGGAGGAAATATTCAGCAAATTCTTTAATAACAACAGAGGTGGAGGTTGTGCGGAATAGCCACCCAGATCTGTATTACGGTTGATTACAACCAAGGCTTAATGATTTTAATCTTCTTGTAAGTGCAATTGATTATGTGCTCGTATTAAAGGAATAGTAAACCCAAAAAACTTCTTTAACTTCTTCAAAACTTCTGTAAATAATAAACCTATAACTAATTGGTACCAATTTAAAGTTTTCTTTCATTTTCTTTAATTTTATTTATAAAATTACTACTGTGCCAAACCCATTTTTTGCTCGTTATATGAGCCCTAATTATGATGTTCTACCTAAGTAGAAACATCATGGCCGCCCGCATGCACATTAAAATTATTCTATAGCCCGTGTGTGCGCAGAATTGTCCCTTCTCTACTTTCTCTAGCAGCGCATCATGATCACGCCGGATGCTGGGTGGATGTGATGGGGGAGTGGTGCACCAGAGCGCTGAAGTTTTGGGTACCATGGAAGTTGAAGAGGAAGGAGTGGCAGTAGATTTAGCAGTGTCATTTGAGGTAAGTACACAAAGTACCCCTAGACTAACGAGCATTTTATAAAGTATATGGAGTACTACCCTAGACTAACAAACTACAAATATGGCCACTGTAGTGTGCATGTGAATTCCTTATAAAGCAAGTGTGCATGTGTTGTGGGCTGAAATTAATATTAAAATCAAGGGACCCAAACGTTTTGCCATTGGATGGGGGGTCTGTAGCAGGATTAACATAACTACACCTCCTTTAGTGGGTGGTCGTTATCCCTCCTTTCATAACACCCTTAAAATAAAATTAATCGTATGTAGAAGCTTAGTTTTTCACCACAGTTTTTTTTATAGAATATAACATAATTGTTATAATAATCTGTTTTAGTTAGGTTCAATTTTATAAATTTTCTAACCCTTTAAAGGTGTTAAAGTTTTACCTTGAGTCGTGGATGCGCTCTTTTGTTCCAATATATATATATATATATATATTACAGTATGCTTAATAATTTTTATTAATTTTTTAAAAATATTTTATATATAATATTTCAATAACACACCTAAAGATTACCAAGTTTTCATGTGTGCTAACCAGACCTCGTTAAATCTAAATCACAAAACCCAATGTGCAAAACACATATTTTACATTCCTATGTTCTTTGTATATGTACCCTCTTTGCCTATGTAACATTGTAGGTGATGTACGAAGGTGTCTGAAGAAATTAAGTTGTTAATCCTTTAATGGGTACTTTTCCTTGCAAGCAATGATTTGTTATGCTGTTTCCATGTAATTCTCTTTAGTAAGAGTAATGGTGGCTTTTAGCAGTTGGAAGATGGCGAGGTGGTCTTTGCTTACCTTCCAAAATTTTTGCTACCCCTATATAGAAAACCAGGGTTGGTTATTCAGTTTTTTCTTTATCTACAGGTCTATGTCAGTGAGTATTCTAAAAGAACAAGGTGGATCCTTATGTGACTGAATATCCCTTTTAAAGGTTGGGGATTTATTGGGCAGCAGTTCAGGGCACTGTTCTGTCATGTGAAGGCTTTTTTGTTTTTGGCTATGGGGATTTTTTTTGCACAAATGTTACCTTTTTAATTTGTTTGTGTAATATCTCTTTAAGAAAGTTTTTGGACTGCACCTTACTTTTGAATTTGTGATCATGTGACCGCTCAGTTACTTCCTGAGTACTGAACTGTTTGTTTGTACTGGCTGTTTGGAAGCCATGATTTTCAAGAAATCAGAGTGGTTTTTCTGCCATAGGATTGCTTTTCCTGCCTGTCACTTTTCTCTGATGGTTGCAGCTTTCTAGGATTTGCAGTTTGAACAGGATTGTTTTATCTTATCTGCTGGTGTGGATTGGATTCCTGGTTACAGGTTGTGTGAGTAGAGGTGCAGGTTTCAATAATTATATTTCTATGCTTAGAATTGTATTCTATTTTTTTATATAGAAAATAGAGTATAAGGGAAATAAACGGCTTTTTTTTAATTTACTATCGCCTAGATTTAGAGTTTTGCGGCCAAAGGGGTGCGTTAGCTACGCATGCTTTTTTCTGGCCGCACCTTTTAAATACCGCTGGTATTTAGAGTGCACAGAATGGCTGGGTTTTCAGTGCGTTAGGCTCCAAAAAGGGATCATAGAGCATAATTTAACGCCACTGCAACTCTAGATACCAGCGGTGCTTACGGACGCGGCCAGCTTAAAAAACGTGCTCGTGCACGATATCCCCATAGAAAACAATGGAGCAGTTTGAGCTGAAAAAAAACCTAACACCTGCAAAAAAGCAGCGTTCAGCTCTTAACGCAGCCCCATTGTTTTCTATGGGGAAACACTTCCTAAGTCTGCACCTAACACTCTAACATGTACCCCGAGTCTAAACACCCCTAACCTTACACTTATTAACCCCTAATCTGCCGCCCCGCTATCGCTGACACCTGCATTACACTTTTAACCCCTAATCTGCCGCTCCGTAAACCGCCGCTACCTACATTATAGTTATGTACCCCTAATCTGCTGCCCCTAACACCGCCGACCCCTATATTATATTTATTAACCCCTAATCTGCCCCCCACAACGTCGCCGCCAGCTACCTACAATAATTAACTCCTAATCTGCTGATCGGAGCTCACCGCTACTATAATAAATGTATTAACCCTAAAGCTAAGTCTAACCCTAACACTAACACCCCCCTAAGTTCAATATAATATTTATCTAACGAAATAAATTAACTCTTATTAAATAAATTATTCCTATTTAAATCTAAATACTTACCTGTAAAATAAACACTAATATAGCTACAATATAAATTATAATTATGTTGTAGCTATTTTAGGATTAATATTTATTTTACAGGCCACTTTGTATTTATTTTAACCAGGTACAATAGCTATTAAATAGTTAATAACTATTTCATAGCTACCTAGTTATAATAATTACAAAATTACCTGTAAAATAAATCCTAACCTAAGTTACAATTAAACCTAACACTACACTATCAATAAATAAATTAAATAAACTACCTACAATTATCTACAATTAAACCTAACACTACACTATCAATAAATAAATTAAATACAATTCCTACAAATAAATACAATTAAATAAACTAACTAAAGTACAAAAAATAAAAAAGAACTAAGTTACAAAAAATAAAAAAATATTTACAAACATTAGAAAAAAATTATAACAATTTTAAACTAATTAAACCTACTCTAAGCCCCCTAATAAAATAACAAAGACCCCCAAAATAAAAAAATGCCCTACTCTATTCTAAATTTCAAAAGTTCAAAGCTCTTTTACCTTACCAGCCCTTAAAAGGGCCCTTTGCGGGGCATGCCCCAAAGAAATCAGCTCTTTTGCCTGTAAAAAAAAACATACAATACCCCCCCCAACATTACAACCCACCACCCACATACCCCTAATCTAACCCAAACCCCCCTTAAATAAACCTAACACTAAGCCCCTGAAGATCTTCCTACCTTGTCTTCACCATGCCAAGGTATCACCGATCGTTCCAGGCTCCAAAATCTTCATCCAAGCCCAAGCGGGGCTAGACATCCATCATCCGGCTGAAGTCTTCTATCAAGCGACGGCTGAAGAAGTCCCGAAGAAGCTCCAAAGTCTTCATCCTATCCGGGAAGAAGAGTAGATCCGGACCGGCAACCATCTTCTTCCAAGCGGCATCTTCTATCTTCATCCGATGAGGACCGGCTCCATCTTGAAGACCTCCACCGCGGACCCATCTTCTTCTTCCGACGACTTCCCGACGAATGACGGTTCCTTTAAGGGACGTCATCCAAGATGGCGTCCCTCGAATTCCGATTGGCTGATAGGATTCTATTAGCCAATCGGAAATTAAGGTAGGAAAATTCTGATTGGCTGATGGAATCAGCCAATCAGAATCAAGTTCAATCCGATTGGCTGATTCAATCAGCCAATCAGATTGAGCTTGCATTCTATTGGCTGTTCTGATCAGCCAATAGAATGCGAGCTCAATCTGATTGGCTGATCGGATCAGCCAATCGGATTGAACTTGATTCTGATTGGCTGATTCCATCAGCCAATCAGAATTTTCCTACCTTAATTCCGATTGGCTGATAGAATCCTATCAGCCAATCGGAATTCGAGGGACGCCATCTTGGATGACGTCCCTTAAAGGAACCGTCATTCGTCGGGAAGTCGTCGGAAGAAGAAGATGGGTCCGCGGTGGAGGTCTTCAAGATGGAGCCGGTCCTCATCGGATGAAGATAGAAGATGCTGCTTGGAAGAAGATGGTTGCCGGTCCGGATCTACTCTTCTTCCCGGATAGGATGAAGACTTTGGAGCCTCTTCGGGACTTCTTCAGCCGTCGCTTGATAGAAGACTTCAGCCGGATGATGGATGTCTAGCCCCCGCTTGGGCTTGGATGAAGATTTCGGAGCCTGGAATGATCGGTGATACCTGGCATGGTGAAGACAAGGTAGGAAGATCTTCAGGGGCTTAGTGTTAGGTTTATTTAAGGGGGGTATGGGTTAGATTAGGGGTATGTGGGTGGTGGGTTGTAATGTTGGGGGGGGTATTGTATGTTTTTTTTTACAGGCAAAAGAGCTGAATTCTTTGGGGCATGCCCCGCAAAGGGCCCTTTTAAGGGCTGGTAAGGTAAAAGAGCTTTGAACTTTTGTAATTTAGAATAGGGTAGGGCATTTTTTTATTTTGGGGGTCTTTGTTATTTTATTAGGGGGCTTAGAGTAGGTGTAATTAGTTTAAAATTGTTATAATTTTTTTCTAATGTTTGTAAATATTTTTTTATTTTTTGTAACTTAGTTCTTTTTTATTTTTTGTACTTTAGTTAGTTTATTTAATTGTATTTATTTGTAGGATTGTATTTAATTTATTTATTGATAGTGTAGTGTTAGGTTTAATTGTAATTTAGGTTAGGATTTATTTTACAGGAAATTTTGTAATTATTTTAACTAGGTAACTATTAAAAAGTTATTAACTATTTAATAGCTATTGTACCTGGTTAAAATAAATACAAAGTTGCCTGTAAAATAAATATAAATCCTAAAATAGCTACAATATAATTATAATTTATATTGTAGCTATATTAGGGTTTATTTTACAGGTAAGTATTTAGCTTTAAATAGGAATAATTTATTTAATAAGAGTTAATTTATTTCGTTAGAATAAAATTATATTTAACTTAGGGGGGTGTTAGGGTTAGAATTAGCTTTAGGGGTTAAAAAATGTATTAGAGTAGCGGTGAGCTCCGATCTGCAGATTAGGGTTAATACTTGAAGTTAGGTGTCGGCGATGTTAGGGAGGGCAGATTAGGGGTTAATACTATTTATATAGGGTTATTGAGGCGGATTAGGGGTTAATAACTTTATTATAGTAGCGGTGTGGTCCGCTCGGCAGATTAGGGGTTAATAAGTGTAGGTAGGTGGAGGTGACGTTGTGGGGGGCAGATTAGAGGTTAATAAATATAATATAGGGGTCGGCGGTGTTAGGGGCAGCAGATTAGGGGTACATAAGGATAATGTAGGTGGCGGCGCTTTGCGGTCAGCAGATTAGGGGTTAATTATTGTAGGTAGCTGGCGGCGACGTTGTGGGGGGCAGGTTAGGGGTTAATAAATATAATATAGGGGTCGGCTGTGTTAGGGGCAGCAGATTAGGGGTACATAAGGATAACGTAGGTGGCGGTCGGCAGATTAGGGGTTAAAAAAATTTAATAGAGTGGCGGCGATGTGGGGGGACCTCGGTTTAGGGGTACATAGGTAGTTTATGGGTGTTAGTGTACTTTAGAGCACAGTAGTTAAGAGCTTTATGAACCGGCGTTAGCCCAGAAAGCTCTTAACTACTGACTTTTTTCTGCAGCTGGAGTTTTGTCGTTAGAGTTCTAACTCTCACTCCAACCAAGACTCTAAATACCGGCGTTAGAAAGATCCCATTGAAAAGATAGGATACGCAATTGACGTAAGGGGATCTGCGGTATGGAAAAGTGGCGGCTGGAAAGTGAGCGTTAGACCCTTAAATGACTGACTCTAAATACCGGCGGTAGCCCAAAACCAGCGTTAGGAGCCTCTAACGCTGGTTTTGACGGCTACCGCCCAACTCTAAATCTAGCCGTATGGAAGCTGATCCCAAGCTTTCTCTGTCATTTGATAAATGTCTTTGTGCTGATGCCCAGGTTATACCTCCTGTGCAATTTTGCTCCCCTTGCCTTAATAAAGTTTTTATTATCTAAGGATAAGGATTCATTATCTGAGCCTTCTTTTTCTCAAGATAATGCTGTTCAGGGGTTGTCTCAGCTTTCTGCAAACATGTCCCAGTCCTTGACAGATTCACATGCAGTGCTCTGCGGTTCCTCTTAGTCAGTCTCTGGGAGTGTTTGTTTGCCTAAAGATTTGCTGCACGGTTGATTTCTGTAGTTTCTCAAACCCTAAGAGCTTTACCTAGTTCTGGTAAAAGGAAGAGGAAATCTAAGAACATTTCTATGGGTTCTGATTAAGCAAAGACTGATTTGCTAAGTCTTTCTCAGTTACCTAGCAAGGATCATTCCTCTGCAGTTTCTGAGGGCGAGATCTCTAATTCAGAATCTGCAGTTCCTAGTACAATAGATTCTGAGGAGGTTAATTTTAAATTTAAACTGGAGCATCTCCGTTTACTTTTGAAGGAGATTTTTGCTACTGCTCTGAAACAGTTGCAGAAGCCCCTAAAAAGGCTAATAAACTGAATAGAGTTTTTTGATGTCAAACCTAAATCTGTGGAGGTTTTTCCTGTTCCAGATCTCATGTCTGACATATCTCAGGAATGGGAGAAACTGGGTGTTCCTTTTAACCCGTCTCCTGTTTTTAAAAACATGTTTCCTGTGGCTGATTCAGTGTAAAGATCTGTGGCGCACTGTTCCTAGAGTAGAGGGTGCTACATCTACCTTATCCAAGAGAACTCTTGAGGATAGTTCCTCTTTTAGAGACCTTATGGATAAGAAACTGAAAAATGTTTCTTCATCAGGGTTTGCAGTGGCAACTGATCTAGTTTTCAGAAGAGACTACTATAGAGGAGATCCAGGATAGAATCAAGGCTCTAAAGCTGGCTAATTATTTTATCTGTAATGCCAGTATGCAAGTTGTTAGGCTGGGAGCCAGGATTTCAAGTTTTGCGATACTAGCCCGCAGAGCCCTTTGATTAACGTTTTGGTTTGTGGATGAGACTTCTAAATCCAAGCTTCTGTCTCTACCTTTTAAGGGTAAGACTTTATTTGGTTCTGGTCTGACAGAGATAATTTCCACAGTTACTGGTGGGAAGAGTTTTTTTACCACAGGATAAGAATAGACCCACAGGTCGTCAGACATCTAATTGTTGTTCCTTTCATAATTTCAAGGAACAGAGATCTTTCTTGTCTTCTAAATCTGACCTGCCCTGGATCAAGGGTAAACAATCCAGAAATCCACTGAGGCTAAGTCAGCATGAAGGGGCCGCCCCGATCAAGTTTTGGATCAGGTAGGGGGCAGGCTTTCCTTTTTTTCAGCAGGCTTGAATTTGTGATGTTCCAGATCCTTGGCCAGTGGCTAAAACTGTGATAGTGATTTGTCCTCTCTGGGAGTGATTATCCCAGTTCCTCTAACAGAACAGGGTCAGTAATTTTGTTCAAATCTTTTTGTAGTTCCCAAAGAGGAGGGAACTTTTTGACCCATTATAGACTTAAAGTCTCTCAAACAAGTTTCTCAAGGTTCCGTCCTTCAAAATAGAGACTATTCGTTCCATTCTCCATCTGGTTCAGGAGGGTCAGTTTATGACCACTATAGACCTAAAGGATGCGTATCTTCATGTGCCTATCCACAGGGAACATTTTAAGTTTCGGAGGTTCACTTTTTTGGATTGATTTTTCCAATTTGTAGCCCTGCCTTTCGGCCTCGTTGCTGTTCCTCGAATCTTTATGAAGGTTCTAGGGGCTCTTTTAGCTGTGGCCAGATCACTAGGGATTGCAGTGGCTACTAACTGGACAATATCTTGGTCTAGGCACCATCTTTTCAGTAAGCAAGATCCCATACAGATTCTCTGTTAGATATTCTCTGCTCTCATGGGTGGAAGGTAAATCTAGGGAAAAGTTCCTTGGTGCCAAGTACTAGGGTATGTTTTCTGGGGATAATCTTAGACTCGGTATCTATGAATATTTTTTGGATGGAGGTTCTGGAGGCCTGTCATTCTCTTCAGTCCTCTGTTCGTCCATTAGTAGCTGTATGCATGGAAGTAATTGGTCTCATGGTGGCATCCATGGACATTATTCCATTTGCCCACTGCCATCTGAGACCTCTACAGTTATGTATGATCAATGGAACGGAGTCCACTCGGATCTCTTTCAGAGGATAGTTTTAGACTCCTAGACAAGGATGTCTGTCTTGGTGGATCTCCCAGGACCTTTTTTCTCAGGGCACTTGTTACCTGAGACCTTCTTGTGAGACTGTGGCCTTGGATGCCAGCCTTTTAAGCTGGGGAGCAGTTTGGGGGTCCCTAAGAGCTCAGGGACTTTTTGGACTCAGGAGGAGTCTGCCCTTTCTATAAATATCCTAGAATTGAGAGCAATTCTCTATGCTGTATCAGTATGGCCTCAACTGAGTTTTAGTCCTGTTTATCAGATTTAAATTGGACATCTCTTTGGTGGCGTATATCAGCTACCAAGGAGGAACTCGGAGCATCTTGGCTATGAAGGAGGTGACTCGCATTCTTCAGTGGGCAGAGTCTCACAATTGTCATCTCTCTGCCATTCATAACCCAGGGGTGGACAACTGGAAAGCAGATTATCTGAGCAGGCAGACCTTTCATCCAGGGGAATGGGCTCTCCATCCAGAAGTTTTCTTGATGTTAACCATCTATTGGGGAGTTCTGGAGCTGGATCTGATGGCATCTCATCTAAATGCCAAGCTTCCAAGATACGGATCAAGATCAGGAGATCTTCAAGCAGCCCTGGAAGACACCCTGGCAGTGCCATGGGATTTCAATCTAGATTATCTGTTTCCTCCGGTTGCCCTCTTTCCTCAGGTGATAGCTCGTATCAAACAGGAGCAGGTTTCAGTGATTCTACTAGCTCCAGCCTGGCTTCGCAGAACTTGGTTTGCAGACCTAGTGAGGTTGCCGTCATTTCCCCTGTGGAAATTGCCTCTGAGGAAGGATCTTCTACTTCAGGGTTCCTTCCTCCATTCAAACTTAGTCTCTCTGAAGCTGACTGCTTGGAGATTGAATGCTTAGTCTTGTCCTGACGAGGTTTTTCTGTGAAGGTTATTGAGACTGTTTCAGGCTGGTAAGCCTGTTTCTCGCAAAATTTATTATAAGGGTTTTTTCTTGCAGTCTGGTGAGAATTCCCCGTATTCTGTCCTTTCTTCAGGAGGGCCTGGAGAAGGGTTTATCAGTCAGTACCCTAAAGGGTCAGATTTAGGCTCTGTCGATTTTTCTCCAAAAGCATCTGGCAATTTTGCCAGGTGTTCAATGTTTTTTCCAGGCTTTGGTTAGAATCAGGCCTGTGTTTAGGTCTATAGCTCCTCCTTGGAGTCTGAATCTGGTTCTTAAAGCTATGCAGCAGGCTCCATTTGAGCATATGCATTCTGTTGATATCAAGTTATTGTCCTGGAAGGTTTTGTTTCTGCTGGCAATTTCCTCTGCCTGTAGAGTTTCGGAGCTTTCGGCTCTACAGTGTGATTCTCCTTATCTTATTTTTCATGCAGGTAAGGCGTTTCTCTGTTCTAAATTAGGTTTTCTACCTAAGGTGGTCTCAGAACGCAATATCAACCAAGAAAGTGTTGTTCCTTCATTTTGTCCTAATCCTTCCTCTAAGAAGGAGTGTTTATTGCACAATCTGGATGTTGTGCATGCTTTAAGGTTCTATTTACAGGCTACAAAAGTTTACAGGCTATGAAAGAGTTTCTTCAATCTTCTGCTCTTTTTGGGAGGAAAGTTCTTCAAGCGGTGGTGCCTTCTGTTTAGGTTCGCCTGTCTTGTGTATCCCTCCCTTACATTCTGTGGATTTGGTATTGGTTCTCACTAGTAATTGAATAAATTTGTGGACTTTCCATGCCACTGGAAAGAAAACATAATTTATACTTACATGTCAAATTCTTTTCTTTCCTGGCATGGAGACTGCACGACCCGTTCTTATTTTTAAGACAGTTTTTTGCAATTTTTCTAAACCTCAGGCACCTCTATACCCTTTCTGTCTTCTTCACTTTTCATTAATTCCTCGACTGAATGACTGGGGATTATGGGTAATGGGAGGATACTTTAGGCTTTGTTGGGGTGTTCTTTGCCTCCACCTGGTGTAATTAAATGGATTCATGGACTCTCGATGCCAGGAAAGAAAATAATTTATCAGGTAAGAATAAATTATGTTTTTATAATGATTATATTTATATCTGATAATGTTCATGTAAAATACGTATCTATACCTATATATCAATAGGAATAGATATACAGGTATAAATATTTATATAAATATGTATTTACAATAAAATGGATATTTTCCTGTAAGTGAAGAACATTGGAATGTTAAATTTGTACAATAAATAAAAACACAAATATATACAGTGGGGCAAAAAAGTATTTAGTCAGCCACCAATTGTGCAAGTTCTCCCACTTAAGAAGATGAGAGAGGCCTGTAATTTTCATCATAGGTATATCTCAACTATGAGAGACAAAATGTGGAAACAAATCCAGACAATCACATTGTCTCATTTGGAAAGAATTGATTTGCAAATTATGGTGGAAAATAAGTATTTGGTCAATATCAAAAGTTCATCGCAATGACAGAGGTCAAACGTTTACTGTAAGTCTTCACAAGGTTGTCACACACTGTTGCTGGTATGTTGGCCAATTCCTGCATGCAGATCTCCTCTAGAGCAGTGATGTTTTGGGGCTGTCGCTGGGCAACACAGACTTTCAACTCCCTCCAAAGGTTTTCTATGGGGTTGAGATCTGGAGACTGGCTAGGCCACTCCAGGACCTTGAAATGCTTCTTACGAAGCCACTCCTTCATTGCTCAGGTGGTGTGTTTGGGATCATTGTCATGCTGAAAGACCCAGCCACGTTTCATCTTCAATGCCCTTGCTGATGGAAGGAGGTTTGCACTCAAAATCTCACGATACATGGCCCCATTCATTCCTTCATGTACACGGATCAGTCGTCCTATTCTCTTTGCAGAGAAACCGCCCCAAAGCATGATGTTGCTACCCCCATGCTTCACAGTAGGTATGGTGTTCTTTGGTTGCAAGTCAGCATTCTCTGAGTTGCAACCAAACTCAGTTCTACGAGTTGTGTTTCTACCAAACAGTTCTACTTTGGTTTCATCTGACCATGTGACATTCTCCCAATCCGCTTCTGGATCATCCAAATGCTCTCTAGCATACTTCAGACGGGCCTGGACATGTACTGGCTTAAGCAGGGGGACACGTCTGGCACTGCAGGATCTGAGTCCCTGGCGGTGTAGTGTGTTACTGATGGTAGCCTTTTTTATGTTGGTCCCAGCTCTCTGTAGGTCATTCACTAGGTCCCCCATGTGGTTCTGGGATGTTTGCTTACTGTTCTTGTGATCATTTTGACCCCACGGGGTGAGATCTTACGTGGAGCCCCAGATCGAGGGAGATTATCAGTGGTCTTGTATGTCTTCCATTTTCTAATTATTGCTCCCAAGCTGCTTGCCTATTGCAGATTCAGTCTTCCCAGCCTGGTGCAGGTCTACAATATTGTTTCTGGTGTCCTGCGACAGCTCTTTAGTCTTCACTATAGTGGAGATTGGAGTGTGACAGTTTGAAGTTGTGGACAGGTGTCTTTTATACTGATAACAAGTTCAAACAGGTTCCATTAATACAGGTAATGAGTGGAGGAAGATACAGGTCTGTGAGAGCCAGAAATCTTGCTTGTTCGTAGGTGACCAAATACTTATTTTCCACCATAATTTTCAAATAAATTCTTTCCAAATCAGACAATGTGATTGTCTGGATTTGTTTCCACATTTTGTCTCTCATAGTTGAGGTATACCTATGATGAAAATTACAGGCCTCTCTCATCTTCTTAAGTGGGAGAACTTGCACAATTGGTGGCTGATTAAATACTTTTTTGCCCCACTGTAGATATGTGTGTACATTGTAGCCCTTTGCAGTTAAATACCTGAAAACATGATAGATCATTTTTATTCAATTTTAATATTTAATGATGTGTTTAAAGGGACAGTCTACACCAGAATTTTTATTATTTAAAAAAAATAGATAATCCTTTTATTACCCATTGCCCGGTTTTGCATAACCAACACAGTTATATTAATATATGTTTTACCTCTATGCTTACCTTGTATCTAAGCCTCTGCAGACTGCCCCCTTATCTAAGTGCTTTTGACAGATATGCAGTGTAGCCAATCAGTACAGACTCCTGAGTAACTCCACGGGAATGAGCACAATGTTATCTATATGACACACACATGAACTAGTACTGTCTAACTGTGAAAAACTTTTAAAATGCTCTGAACTAAGAGGCGGTTTTCAACGGTTTAGAAATCAGTTTGAGCCTACCTAGGTTTAGCTTTTTAAAAACACCACCAAGGGAACAAAGCAAATTTGATGATAAAAGTAAATTGGAAAGTGATTTAAAATTGGATGTCCTATCTGAATAATAAAAGTTTAATTTTGACTAGAATGTCCCTTTAACTATGTAGTGTAAATAATTTTCATTCCAATGTTCTTCATATAATAGAAAAAGTTCTATGTGTTTTTAAATATATATATATATATATATATATAAAAAATAAATGTTATCAAAAATCCATCAGATATATAATGAAATATTTTTTTATAATATAGAATAGAACATATTCTTCTATGTGAAGAACATTGGAATGTTAAATATTCATAATTCATGTCTGGTTAAGAACACTTTTATGAATGCGGTTGGGTTAGCGTGCGAGTATGGGTATTAGGTTTTTCAGCTTTTGCGCTCCATGGAAGTCTATGGGGAAAATAAGTTAAGATGGTTGCAATATATTTTTACTGCGTGTTGTATTTTGCTTGCATCTAGTAATGTTATCGTTCGAGCTGGAGACTAAATAGCGCTGCACTCGTAATCAGTCAGACAAAGGATGCCCAGTAGCTCTAAAACTTTCCAATGACATTTGCCAAGTGGACTAACACATACAAACAATATAATTTCATCAGAATTACCATACTGTTTTAAAGCATAGTTGACTGACATACAATAAGGTAAACTTTTCCCTATATATAGTTACTAGAAATTTAAATGCTTTTATAGCTATTTGAAATTATTTGAATAAACTCCAGCAAGTAAAATGGAAAGGGGGTAAAAATGGTACTGTACAATGTCACTTTAAATAGAAATGTAGCCCAATTCATCAGCAACTTTTGCTATAAGGGACAAAATAAAAATCACTTTGATTGTGGTATTTTCTTCTAATTCCTCCTGCTTTTAATATGTAAAACCTACTAAATTAATTTGCTTTATATTGATTGCTTTTACAGGAATGTCAGTGAGTGTCTCTCATGTGTCTCATGTGACATAAAAAAAACAATTCACTGAGGAAAATGCATCAGAGAGAGTTTATTTATTTTTAGTTGAGTTTGTTAGTCAGGAAACATATCTGATGTGTTTTGCGCATGTACCATTCACTGTAAAGATGCTTAATGATGTACAATTCACGTAGGAGCGTTTATATACACAGAATTAGTAAACTGAATGTAGTTATATATCAGGAGTTCCCTTTTTCTCCACTGTGCTTACCAGATAATTTCCTTCCTTCTGTACAGGGAGAATCCACAGCTGCATTCATTACTTATGGGAAATACTGAACCTGGCCACCAGGAGGAGGCAAAGACACCCCAGCCAAAGGCTTAAATACCTCCCCCACTTCCCTCATCCCCCAGTCATTCTGGTGAGGGAACAAGGAACAGTAGGAGAAATATCAGGGTGAAAAAGGTGCGAGAAGAAAAACAAATTAAATTTAGGGCCGCCCAACGGAGAACACGGGCGGCAGCTGTGGTCTCTCCCTGTTCAGAAGGAAAGGAAATTATCTGTATAATTTATGTTTTCCTTCTTAATACAGGGAGAGTCCACATCTGCATTCATTACTTGTGGGAAATTATACCCAAGCTACAGAGGACACTGAATGCTAAACTCCTCCACTAACAATAAGGAAGTCGACCAAGCCCCCAGACCCTTGCACTTCCCAGATACAATATTCAACAGAGAAAACTGATAATTCTTCTGTAGTCTGAAAAAAGAACATCAATGCATGATTCCCCAAAAAAGGAAATAACTTTTTCCCCCTGGAAAAGGAATATGACATATAAAAATAACAATCTCATAAAAAACAGCCTCATTATAAAGGACACCCCAAATTGCAGATTGCAACACATAGACTATGGCCCACATAGAAAATAAACTACAGACGGAATAGATCATTGAAGAAAATTTAAAGACCACCTCCTGCACAGGTACCCCGATGCAAACCCCTAAAAATAAAATCTAAACTCCAAGAAGGAGCAGCAGATAGAACTCATCGGACTGACCGCAGTCAGTGCCCTAGCAAAAGAACTGAACGTACGGAAGCTCAATGAGGCTCTAGAGAAGCGGACCAACCAGGGTATTTTAAAAGCTGCTTGCAAGCCCACATGCAAGGAGCAAGGAACTGCAGCTGGATTAAACTGCAAACCTCCCGCCTGCTAGGCAGCTAAGCTAACCATTAGGCTAACCAAAAAGACTGTTTTGACAAGGGAATAGCTAGAAAGGTCCTTCTCCAGACCATCCTGGAGGAACACAAAGAAATACCCCTGGCAAGTCAGAGTGCCAGGACAAATCCTGCTCTTCTAAACAAAGGGGGGGGGGGGTGTCCTCCACAGATGGATAGATGATGAGGGACCAGCTACACGCTGAAGGAGAGGACCGTAACCTCTCAGAAAAAAACCTCTCTCGGCTAAAACCTAGCGACTCTCTCGCGATCCACCTCAGAAGAATAAGATCCGATGACGCAAAGGAGCCTTGATTCAGCAGATCCCTGCAACAAGGAAAACCCCCATGACGGCGACAACCCCTAAACCGAGAAAACAAACTTGCCGGCAAAAATGGAGCAATCAGTCTCAATGACGCCTGCTACTGTTTGAGCCATCCTCGACAAAGAGTGACATGGCTGATAGGAAAAGGTTTAATTGGACCTCCAAAGTACCGTTAAGAAAACATTAGCTCTACCTGAGATCCCTGAACCACGACCCATTAAGAGGTAACCTGGGATAGGTACGTACGCCCTAAAATTCTCGATCGGCATCCCCATTCAGGGACAAATATTTGAAACCCTTCGAATAGCAAGATCCAAGGACGATTGTAATAAACATCCCTTCCTGAAGAAACACGCTCAGAGAGTGGATCACTGACAACAAGCCGTAGTGGGCCTCCGCTCACCACCAAACTGGAGATTCTCCCCTCTACTCAGGAGGAACTCTCTTTCTCAGAAAGAGATCTACCCACTGAGAGATCCCAACTAGGACAAACTCAGAAGACCAAATCCTCAGAACAGAATGCACGTCTGAGGAACCTTAAGAATAGGCGGGAGGAAACTCCTGAATCCACGGTCCCCCACAGGACACACTCTCCCCACTGACAGGGAAGCGACTAAAGCAAAACCGCCCCGAGAGAGCTTAGAGAGAAGTCCCTCAGATCAGGGAGATCTGAACAGAACACTGGAGATTGATTACCCCAACCGGTATTCCATGTAAATCTAATAAAACAGATTAAAAAAAACGCCATTCCGATGTCTCGGCCTCAACTAAAAAAAAAATCATCCTCTGCCACAACGCCAGTGATGGCCTGAAGGGGGACTGGAGGGCATAACCCGCTGAAGTAAACTCTAACTTTGTAATATCTAAGGAAAAAAACTTCCTGACTGTAAGACCAAATCAGCATCCAACGATCCACCCTAGTGCCTAAACCATAGAACTCAGGTCTAGATCCAACTCTGAGGATCGCAGAAGACAAGAGAAAATACTTTAAAGTCTACTAGCAGACGATGGTAAGAAAACTAGAACCGCCAAGACCACGGAGCTACTGTAAAATCTGGAATAAGGATACTGCCTAATAAAACGCCAGATCCCCCCCCCCCCAAAAAAAATAGGATCAGACACAAGGTATACTGGAAGATACGGTCCCTAAGAACCAGCTTTTGCTCAAACAGAATAAAACAGAAAAGATATCTTTGACAGTCATGCCGCAGAATACCTGAATAAAGGTAGAGAGAACCTTATATTCACCCTCAAAAAAAAGGAGACATATTAATATCTGTTTAAGTACCATAGAACCCAAATAGAACGAGAGACCTCTCCTCTTATTGGACCATGAACCAACAGTGGAATGAAATAATGCTCACACTGCGATAGGTGCCGGGACAATGACTCCAAAAGTTCCCTAAAAAGCTTCCCTCTTTCTGAAAAACTGGCCAGAAAAGCAGAATGAGAAGCCTAGCTCCCATGTCTAGGATCCCTGGATCCATATGATCCAGAATCAAGCGCCCATCCAAGGTAGTACCTAAAACAGGTCCTGCTTGTCATCTAGGATAGATGGACCTGTTCTACCTGGACTGAAATAGCTAGAAATAACTCCATCTCTCAAGTAGAAGGAAAGAGGCAGATTTAACTAGTACCCAAAAAAGGACTTGTCTGTCATCTAGGGTCATCTGTCATCTAGGGTACGACACCTCTGCCAGAGCACTCAAGAACTAAACAGAAAATTTTGAAGTTCGAGATGTGTTGGAAAAACTGAGAATAACCCAAAAAAAGAAACATAAACTCTGTGGTTTAAATTTTGTCTCGAAACTACTGAGGGAACCATCACCCTGAACAGAAACCTAGATGCTTCCACCAGAAGTCACCAAATATCGCGACCATCAAAGTCGTCCGTAACAAAAAAAAAACATGTGGCGAAACGTCTTCCTAAAAAGAGTTTCTACACTAACCAAGAGCTCTAAAACAAAAACTATCCGAAACGGAATAGATAAAGAAATTAGGCAAGTGCACAAAAGTGATAGCTAAAAAGGCGTGTGCAAAAAAAACAGGTCCAGCCTGTCATACGACACAAACCCCCTAAAGAGCTCGGAATTGTGATTTCTAAAAAAAAAAAAAAAACAAAACATATATATTGTGTATATATATATATATATATATATATATATATATATATATATATATATATATATATATATATATATATGAGATAAGGAATAGGATCATCCCTCACCACTCGTCTAGTCAAGATCGCTATCTGATTTAGAGGACTGAGATTCAACTGATGGATCAGTACTAGGAACCTCTAACATAGCCATAACTTCTCTCAGAAGTAAACACAGGCGTGCCGTTCTAAATTTAAATGCTAAATCCTCCTCAGTCAGAGGAATCAAGTCAGCAGACTCCGACCCTGGAGGTTCTACCTCTGAAGCCTCAGAGGAAACCGCATACCCAGAAGACTGATCGGATACAATAGTCATTTTACACGACGGTCCCTGGGCAGGAGTGCATGGATTAACCCTTTGCTTGCACGTAGCAGGAAGAGGCAAAATCGCTAAGGCCGTAGAGATGGCCATGCAGAACAACGCAGTAACTTCTGGTGGAAAAAAGCCCCCTTCAGGTGAAGGAGTGGCGGTACACGGGGAAACTGCATGTGTAGGAACAGAAATTTCTGGGGAACACACCTCACGGGACAAGGAATAATCAGAGGCGGACGGCTCAGTGGTCTCTAACATCTTCACATTGGTTGATGAGAACACCCTAATGCGGCATAAGGAACATAATTGAGAGGGCTGGGCTACCCGGGCCTCCCCACAATATACGCACGTATCAAATTCTGTATCAGAGGAATCCCCCTCTAAAATATCTGAATCCTCCATAACTCGTCTAATTTAAATTATAGAAAGAACTAACACCTTATACCCCCAATGGCTGGCTCACTCACCACCTTCTATGACCCAGACAGGTAGAGAAATTGGCTCCTCTCCGCAGACACTCGGTGAAGAATTGTAAATGGGAAACTAAAAAGTGACCACTCCTGGTCACAAGGTGCATCATGCAGGACCACCCCTGCTAAGAAAAAGCGTGCCAGCTTAATAAAACCGTGCAGCTCTCAAAATGAAAAATAACCTGTACGTTCCGTATCAGCCTATGAGCCCAAACGTCTCCTAAACATAAGCAGCCGAAATCACAAATATGATTAAAACCCCACTGTTCAATAATCCCCCTCAGGAGATATTATTCCTTGATTCCATAAATATAAAGGAGTCCCACTGTGACCCTGTCTTTTCTCGTAATGAAATGATCTTACCGTAATCTTTGCCGTGGAAAAGTAATACGGTCTTTCAAGTTTGACAAATTGTAGCAGCGCTTCTGACATGGACTTGAGTGAAGAAAAGCAGGTAGCAAAAATTGTCAACGCTGATTTCTTAGGAGCTGTTAATGAGTCTGGATGGTTTTGCAGGAAGATTCTCCCTGCATCTCCAGACTCTAACTTTCATCAATGCTCTCACTGAAAGGCTGACAAGACTACTTAAAACTCCAGTCCCATCTCGACGGGCAGATACCCTTCCTAAGGAACTACTCCGAAATCTTCTGACACTTCTCTGCCAACCTCCTGTGACGAAAGGCAAAGCATGACTGGGGGATGAGGGAAGTGGGGGAGGTATTTAAGCCTTTGGCTGGGGTGTCTTTGTCTGCTCCTGGTGGCCAGGTTCTGTATTTCACACAAGTAATGAATGCAGTTGTGGACTCTCCCTGTATTAAGAAGGGAAATTGTGTTATTAATGATATCTAAAAATAGCTGTCTTAAGAAATAACTGTGCAACAAAATGCATCTGAAAAGAGCAGTCTGACACAATATTCAAGTTGGGATTTTGGATATATTTATTGTGTAAAGATAAAACCAGGAAGGGATACGAAACATTTTTTTTATTTCATGATTAAAGTGAAAGTAAATCCTAGCATTTTACAAACGCTAGGATTTACTATTGAAACAAATAAAGGGCACTTTCATTCATGAAGTATAAGATTGTTAGCCGTGGGCTGCTGTAGAAGCTAAGAGCGGCGATCGATTGAATAAAATAAAGGAGCCTTCTACATGAAGTATCTTATACTTCATGAATGAAAGTGCCCTTTATTTGTTTCAATAGTAAATCCTAGTGTTTGTAAAACGCTAGGATTTACTTTCACTTTAAGATAGAGCATGCAATTTTAAGGAACTTTCTAATTTACACCTATTATCATTATTTCTTCATTCTCTTTCTATCTTTATTTGAAAGAGCATAAATATAAGCTAAGGAGCCGGTCCATTTTTGTTCAGCACCCAGGATAGCGCTTGCTGATTGGTGACTACATTTAGCCAACAATCAGCAAGCCAAAAATGGTCTGGCTCTTAAAGGGACAGTCTACACCAGAATTTTTTTATTGCTTTAAAAGATAGATAATCCCTGTATTACCCATTCCCCAGTTTTGCATAACCAACACAGTTATATTAATATACTTTTAACCTCTGTGATTATCTTATATCTAAGCCTCTGCAAACTGCCCCTTTATTTCAGTTCTTTTGACAGACTTGCAGTTTAGCCAATCAGTGCCTGCTCCCAGATAGAAAAGAGAGATAGAAAGGTGCGCTAAGCCAAACTGATAACCAAACACCCCCTTAAAAGACAAATATCCCTGCAGTTGTCTAAAATAAGGTGAAAGATAAAATAGTAATAAGGGAGGCGCTCAAAGCCAAAGGTATCAACACTTAAACAATTTTAATAAAAAAATTGTTTCGCCCTCCTATGGGCTTTATCAAGATAGTGGTGGCAAGTGTGAATGACCTTATTTAAAGGGGTATCTTTCAGTCTGATTGGCGGTGGTTTTAATTGGCAGATTATCTTAAGGTGGTATTTAACTTTAATGACAGCTTCTTTTTAAGGTGGTATTTCTCTCTTTTCACCCTTGAATGAGGTCAAACAATCTTACTAATAAAAGGTACTCCCAATTGTATAAAAATGATGTATTTTAAAATATTCCTAAATTATTATTCTTACATCTCCAAAGGAAAATTAATGTGTATAGTCAATAATTTAATCATTATACAAAATATATATACATCATATGTTAATTGCAGGTAGGATTACATAACTAATATTTATCTAACAAAACTCTAAATAATGTGTATACCATAAAATGTGCTAACAGATTAAATAACTTGAGTCCCATAATAAAGTGCATAGTAGTGCTTGATCTTAAAAGTGAATATAAAAAACTTAAAACCATATACTGTTATAATAGGATAACCCAAAAGATTCTTTTATCCTTCAAATAGAAAGGGGGAAAGATCTAATTCAGAGTTCACCAGGGTAACACTAGGGATTTAAAATATTGGGGTATTCTTAAAATAAATAATCATTGGAGAGGTGGTAATATTGAAAAAACCCTCCTTATAAGGGAAGCAGAATATATCTATAAATACGACACCTTATACCCAAAAGGATTGAACTCTGAATTAGATCTTTCCCCCTTTCTATTTGAAGGATAAAATAATCTTTTGAGTTATCCTATTATAACACTATATGGTTTTAAGTTTTTTATATTCACTTTTAAGATCAAGCATTACTATGCACTTTATTATGGGACTCAAGTTATTTAATCTGTTAGCACATTTTATGGTATACACATTATTTAAAGTTTTGTTAGATAAATATTAGTTATGTAATCCTACCTGCAATTAACATATGATGTATATATATATTTTGTATAATGATTAAATTATTGACTATACACATTAATTTTCCTTTGGACATGTAAGAATAATAATTTAGGAATATTTTAAAATACATAAGGTCCTCATTTTTATACAATTGGGAGTACCTTTTATTAGTAAGATTGTTTGACCTCCCTTATTACTATTTTATCTTTCACCTTCTCCCAGATAACTTCACGTGCATGAGCACAGTGTTATCTATATAAAACACACAAACTAACACCCTCTAGTGGTGAAAAACTGTTAAAATGTATTCTGAAAAGAGGTGGCCTTCAAGGTCTAAGAAATTAGCATATGAACCTCCTAGGTTAAGCTTTCAACTAAGAATACCAAAGAACAAAGCAAAATTGGTGATAAAAGTAAATTTGAAAATTGTTTAAAATGACATGCCCTATCTGAATCATGAAAGTTTATTTTGGACTAGACTGTCCCTTTAAGCTTACATTTCTGCTTTCATGCTCTATCTGGATCATGAAAGAAAAAAAAATGTGTTTCATATACATAGTGACCTCACAGCGCCTTTAAATGGGAATATAATCATTTGTGTGGTGCAAGGAGGAAACAAATGTAGGACCAGATTATAAATGGAGCATTAATTAACGCTCCTGCTCGAGCTGTGCTAGAAGATTCTTGCGTGCGTGGGGTTGCGCTCGTATTACAAGTTAAAAGTAAACTGTTTTTGCTTGCACGCTAAGTCATTGGAGCAAAAAAAAGTGGGGGAAAAAACAGAATTTATGCTTACCTGATAAATTACTTTCTCTTGCGGTGTATCCAGTCCACGGATTCATCCTTTACTTGTGGGATATTCTCATTCCCTACAGGAAGTGGCAAAGAGAGCACACAGCAGAACTGTCCATATAGCTCCCTCTCTAGCTCCACCCCCCAGTCATTCGACCAAAGGTTAGGAAGAAAAAAGAAGAAACCATAGGGTGCAGTGGTGACTGTAGTTTAAACAAAAAATTTTTACCTGACTTAAATGCCAGGGCGGGTCGTGGACTGGATACACCGCAAGAGAAAGTAATTTATCAGGTAAGCATAAATTCTGTTTTCTCTTGCAAGGTGTATCCAGTCCACGGATTCATCCTTTACTTGTGGGATACCAATACCAAAGCTTTAGGACACGGATGAAGGGAGGGAACAAGACAGGTACCTTAAACGGAAGGCACCACTGCTTGCAAAACCTTTCTCCCAAAAATAGCCTCCGAAGAAGCAAAAGTATTGAATTTGTAAAATTTGGCAAAAGTATGCAGTGAAGACCAAGTCGCTGCCTTACAAATCTGTTCAACAGAAGCCTCATTCTTGAAAGCCCATGTGGAAGCCACTACTCTGGTAGAATGAGCAGTAATTCTTTCAGGAGGCTGCTGGCCAGCAGTCTCATAAGCCAATCGGATAATGCTTTTCAGCCAGAAGGAAAGAGAGGTAGCAGTCGCTTTTTGACCTCTCCTCTTACCAGAATAGATAACAAACAAGGATGATGTTTGTCTGAAATCTTTAGTTGCTTTTAAATAGAATTTTAAAGCACGAACCACATCAAGATTGTGTAATAGTCGTTCCTTCTTAGAAACTGGATTAGGACACAGAGAAGTATGATGCTTTTCAGCCAAAAGGAAAGAGAGGTAGCAGTCGCTTTCTGACCTCTCCTCTTATCAGAATAGATAACAAAGAAGATGTTTGTCTGAAATCCTTAGTTGCTTGCAAATAGAACTTTAGAGCACGAACTATATCAAGATTGTGCAACAGACGTTCCTTCTTCGAAGAAGGATTAGGACACAGAGAAGGAACAAAATTTCCTGCTTAATATTCTTGTTAGAAACCACTTTAGGAAGAAAACCAGATTTAGTACGCAAAACTACCTTATCTGCGTGGAACCCCAGGTAAGGTGAATTACACTGTAAGGCAGATAATTCTGAGACTCTTCGAGCAGAAGAGATAGCTACCAAAAACAAAACTTTCCAAGATAACAACTTAATATCTATGGAATGTAAAGGTTCAAACGGAACCCCTTGAAGAACTGAAAGAACTAGATTTAGACTCCATGGCGGAGCCACGGGTTTATAGACGGGCTTGATTCTGACTAAAGCCTGTGCAAACGCTTGAACGTCTGGTACTTCTGCCAGACGCTTGTGTAAAAGGATAGACAGAGCAGATATCTGTCCCTTTAAAGAACTAGCCGACAATCCTTTCTCCAATCCGTCTTGGAGAAAAGACAATATCCTGGGAATCCTAATCTTACTCCATGAGTAACCCTTGGATTCACACCAACAAAGATATTTCCGCCATATCTTATGGTAGATTTTCCTGGTGACAGGCTTTCTAGCCTGAATCAAAGTATCTATAACTGGCTCAGAGAAACCACGCTTTGATAGAATTAAGCGTTCAATCTCCAAGCAGTCAGACGTAGAGAAACTAGATTTCGATGCTTGAACGGACCCTGTATTAGAAGGTCCTGCCTCATTGGCAGTGTCCATGGTGGGACAGATGACATGTCCACTAGGTCTGCATACCAAGTCCTGCGTGGCCACGCAGGCGCTATCAAAATCACCGAAGCCTTCTCCTGCTTGATTCTGGCGATCAGACGAGGGAGAAGAGGAAACGGCGGGAAAACATAAACCAGATTGAAGGACCAAGTCGCTGCTAGAGCATTTATCAATGCCGCCTTGGGATCCCGGGACCTAGATCCGTAGAG
Source organism: Bombina bombina (assembly GCF_027579735.1). Lineage (NCBI taxonomy): Eukaryota > Metazoa > Chordata > Amphibia > Anura > Bombinatoridae > Bombina > Bombina bombina. Next base: position 904,414,880 of record NC_069504.1, on the reverse strand, counting down.
AGGAAGCTTGGTGTTCTGACGGGACGCCATCAGATCCAACTCTGGAATACCCCATAGCTGAGTCAGCAGGGCAAATACCTCCGGGTGGAGTTCCCACTCCCCCGGGTGAAA